>NW_027187419.1:69853901-70088982 GCF_028583685.1 Petaurus breviceps papuanus
TCTTCTTCTTCTTCTTCTTCTTCTTCTTCTTCTTCTTCTTCTTCTTCCTTCTTCTCCTTCTCCTTCCTTCTTCTTCTCCTCCTCCTTCTTATTCTGTTTTGGATTCCTGATTCTGAATCTTACTATTTGGGTGACATTGGGCAAGTTATTAAACCTTTTTTGTGTCTCAAATTCTTCATCCATAAAACTAAGGGATTAGACAAGATGACCTCTGAGTTCTCTTTCAGGGCAAAATCTATGGTCCTATGACCTGTCGGGGCAGCTTGGTGGCATAAAAGATAGACTGCTGGGCCTGGAGTCAGGAAGATTCATCTACCTGAGCTCAAATCTAGCCTCAGATACTTACTAGGGTGACCCGGGGCAAATCACTTAACCTCAGTTCCTCATCTGCAAAATAAGCTGGAGAAGGAAATAGCAAAACACTCCCATATCTTTGTCAAGAAAACCCCAAATGTGTTTACAAAGAGTCAGACATGACTGAAACAAGTGAACAACAATATATTCTGCTACCTCTAGCCTCTCAAAGCACAGACCACAAAAAAAATCTATAGATTTATTAAATCCTTCAGGATAATTGGTTCTATCACTGATTCTTTTTGTGACTTTGGGGAGTACCTTAAATACTGTTTTTAGCATCTCCACCTATTAGTTGGGGATAATAATATGTTCATAGGATCAAAATTGTGAGGCTTAAAGAAAGCCTCAGTTGCATCCCTTGAGATGTGGGATAACCAGAGAATATTATTAGTTTTTTAAATGATTTTTCCTCACAATGATCACCAAGACAGTATTTAAAAGGGTATTTCTCTGTAGTTTCTGTGAAGAGAAAAGCTTTACCAAGTAGCAGGGATATTAACCATGCCTCATTCATCTCCATTGGCCCTGCGGACATTTTGAGGCAAAATGTATAAGCTACTATCCAAATTGATAATGTGCCTGATTCAAAACGAATGTCACCAATCGAACCCTTAATACATTGTAGCAGGGCATGATGGACCATTATTAAAGTACAGAAGTAAAAATGTACAAGAGGAATAAGCATGAGATTGAATAGTCCATCTTATCAATTGGATTTAAAGTAGTTATTAATCTTGGTTATTAGACTCAGAAACAGGTGAACAAATGAAATCATGTATTTGAAACTATGGACTTGGCACATTGACTGGAATAACAGAGTCTCAAGCTAGATGAAAGTTTAGGGTTCATCTAGTCCAATTCCCTCATTTTATAGATGAGGAAATTGAATGCTGGATGAGTAAAGAAGCTTGTCCAAAGTCAGACTAGCTAGTTGCAGAGCCTGGACTCAAACCCAGGTAAAGGCAATCTCATTAATCTAATTGAAAAGGATTTAAAGCTGAAAAGAAAAAGGTGAGGAAGAAAACTGCCTATGTATACCTGACATGCTAGATTCTATAGAGAGACAATATAGAAAAATAAAAGAGTTATGGTAAATATAGCCAATCATGAATAGGAGACAATGTTTAAGAACGGACCCAGCAAGAAAGCTATTGCCTCAGGCATCTAATCAGTCAATCAATAAACATTTATAAAATGCCTACTATATGCCAGGCACTATGCTAAGTATTGAGGATACAAATACAGAAAAGAAGGATAGTTGCTGACCTTGGTGAACTTACAGTTTAATGGGGAAGACAACACACATTAAAAAATAGCTGAAAAGCAGAGAGGGCTAGGGAAGATACCCAACGTGGTGGCATGAAGATGTTCAAAAGACTGCAATTGGGTGGAACATACTTATTAGTGTACAAAATGTAGACAATAAACAAGGTGACCTAGACACCCACGAGGAGGTGAATTTGACCTCAAAGGAATCACTGATATTTGGTGGGATGAAAGCCATAATGGAATATGACTTGGGAAACAGACATATATAATTTAACAAAAAACAGAACAAATAAAAAACATCTCAGTTATTTTCCTATGCCACCATTTGAAATGGGAACTGACTTTCTTAGGTATTTCCTGATATAAGATTATCAGGTATAGACAAATTACCTCCTTTTTCTCCCTTCCCCCACTACCAACAATCATCTCATCTACCCCCCTACCCCTAACACACACACACACACACACACACACACACACACACATACCCTGTCCAGGAAAACATTGTAAATAAGTACTGGCCTTCACTGGGTTGCACAGAGAATATGACAGGTGTGACCTTCAGGCAAGTTTTCTCCTTTTTGAATAGCCTTGTTAATATTTATATTTATGAGACCATTTTTAAAGGCAAGCTTTATAAACCACTGGCATTATGGGCTCAGTCTCAGTGCTGCCTATCACAGTATAAATCGTTCACCCTGGGCAGTTCACCCTGGAAACTTGCTTTGTCCTTTCCATTCATGTTTCGGTCTGATGTTACTGTCGGTCATTCTGTAGGTTGCTGGTAAAAATGAAAAATCCTCAGGCTGAATGGTGAGGATATACACTCAAATTAACTTGGAGGGAAAATCCCCATGTCCTACTAGGGCCCAGAATTTTCATTTCAGTTATTACCAGAATATTTTAAAGGATGGTTTTCTTTTTTTCTGCTATCACTCATTTTCAGATACAAGTTCATAGATAGGGATATATTTTTAATGCAGTCTCTGTCTCTTTGCCCTCTGGTTTGATACAAACAGCAAATATCTGTGCAGAGGTATAAAGGCCCCTCCAGTCCCTTAATCCCTTCTGTGTAATGGAGCATTTGTTTCTCTTCAGTGAACAGTGAGACTGTAATTCCCTCTAATCCTAAGTGAAGTTTAAAGGGCAGGAATTTTAGTCATTCACCCTCCCACCAGTCTTCCACAATCTTTTCACAGTTCACACCCAAGGACCTTGGGAAATTTTTATAAATTCATCGGAATATGTGGCTAGCAGCTCTCAGCGACACTAGAAATATCTACTGCTACAGATGACTGACCAAAGGGGACAATTATTAGACATTGTTATGTTTAACTTGCTCTTTATTCCCCAACCTATACTTCTGAGCAAATTGGGTCAAATCTTATCCAAGGGGTGCTCATGGGACAAAGGGCCCAGGTTGCATGGATCTACTGTGTGACAGGGTATTTTGGGGAGAAAGCATTCACACTCCATTCCGCTAACATTCCCACTTGGAATCCTGGGAAGATCTTTCCTCTGTACAATGCAAAAGGCTGGGCCCATTTAGTTCACTGTGTGCAAACACATTAGTCACAATGTATCGGGAGAAGGATTGTTTTAAGAAAAGTAAACCAGGAAATATCACAGAGTATCAACAAGGAACTCACAGTGACCACAAGCCCCAGAATTACCAAAAAGGATTTTTGGTATGTAATGCATAAGGCATGTCTGATACTGGGTTCTACATTAACTATGAATGATAATTGACAGTTATACAATTCTTTAAGACATGCAAAGCTGTTTATATGGAATATCTCATTTGTTTCTCAAAACAATCACTCTTATCCCCATGAAGAAACTAAACGTTAGGGGTTAAATGACTTGTCCAAGGTTACACAGCTAGTTCATGTGAAAGACAGAATTCAAACCTAGATCTTTCCCAAGTTCAAATTCAGCAAATTTTCCACTTCACCACACTTCCCTACTGGGAAAACTTCTGTGTTCCACTCCTGAAGCTAGCAAACTGCTACCTGCTCAAAGTATTTTTCCTGGACAACCTAAATACTATTAAAGGAAGAGCTTCTCTCCTGGTCTGGACAGGAGTTACAGCTCTTTTCTACAGTGCTGTGCAACTGGGACCAAGGGCCCATCATGCATTATCCCGAGTTCAAGTTTATATTTTTTCTCACCTGTTTATTACGCTCTATTTACATAGAGAGATCAATCAATCCAGGAAGAGGACCATAGTGTTCACAGATGAACACATACTTTCTCTTTTGAAACAATGCCTGCTCTTCAACTAAATGAAAGATAACAACACTAACTTTATCTGAGATGGATGAAGCTTCAGTCACCCCAACCCTGATATCCTTCCTACTTCTATTGTTCTTCCTATTCTATCGTTGGGAATCCCTTGAATGAATACTCCTTACTTCAGCATGGACTAAGTACCCCAACCATTCCTCAATTTGCCCTCCTTACACATTTGAATGGGATTTTCAAACCATCTGAGAGTATCAGTAACCTATGCTTGTTATCTAACCCAGCAGCTAAGGTTGTATCTTTAGTAGCTCTGAAATTATGCAGGCCCTTTGGACATGGACGCAGTTATAAATTTCCTCAAAAGGTAGGGGAATGAAAAGGGTGTCTGAGTTTAGAAGCATTTTTCATTTAAAGAGAAGCTACTCTAGAAAATCAGATAGGTTTTTATACAGCCCTATTATGTGCACAGTGCCTGTAAAGCAGATAATCTGTACTGGGGGATTATGAAAGAGTTAAGTATGAGATGGCAATCTTACCATCAAGGATTTTACTGGATTTTGTAGCTGTAGCAAATATTAATGAAATAAACACAAGGCCCCTAATATATTCCATTGCAATACCACCACAAACACTCCCAAAGCCTAGACCTGTTCCAGGTAGGTTGAATGAAATGGCATGATTTTAGCTGCTTTCTTATTCCTTAGGACTTGGCTTATTTTGAGTAGATGGGGCCAGTTCTGTTCTCTAGGCATCCTTGGGTGTCTTAAACCTTAAAATCAAGTATTCAAATCTTCAGCCTCTAATCTTGAACCAACCCAAAGCCCTCAGGGTGAGAATTGATTCTAATTCTTTTAGCAGTTTCATCTAAACAGAAGAATTTCCTAATCACCATATGAGGTGCAGATACACTGAGAACTGGTGGTTCAATTTTTGAAACATATAGGTCTATCTATCTATCTATCTATCTATCTATCTATCTATCTATCTATCTAGCATCTATCTATCCATCCATCTATCATTGAATAGCAATGTCATCAGAGAGTTCAAAAGTAGGAGCTGTAAACCATCTTCTAAGATTTTATTGTCCATTGGCAAACTGGCTTATAAAAATGTCATATTTCTTGAAAATATCATCTAAACCATTTAAAGTGAAAGATGGTATTGTGTAATAGAGTGCTAAGCTCAGAGTCAGCAAGGTCAGAGTACAAATCCCACTTCCAGTATATCCTGTCTGTGTTAGCCTTGGCAAGTCACAACCTTTCAATGCATTAAGCAACTCTAAGACTATAATTTGCAGAGCAAGTATTCATCTGTATTGGTAGGAAGGAGTTTCCTCATTGAGGGTTCACTATGCTAAGGGTATTATGGTCCACTTGAAAAAAATCATTTAGACCAATCAGTCTTAAAAGTCCATTCTGTCAAGGTTTTCTGGAAATATTCCTGGCCAGTTTTTGCCTTTAGGTCAATTCTAATTTCTTATCTCTTGAAATCTAGATAATTCTATGTTTGGAAAACCATGTGGTTTCTTTATCTAGTCAATATAAGAGGTGCCCATGTAAGAAGCTTGTGTTTTAATCCCTACCCCAATTGATCAAAGAAGGGAAAAGAATAATAACCTTGAGAATTTCTTCAATGGTGACGTTTGTGCTTGTTGCCTCAATGACTCCTTCCAATTAGTATTTCTGGCTTTAAAGGTGATTCCCAAGGGTAATTTCTGTTTCCCACTGCAAGGTGTTACATTGGCAGTATCAGTGAAGATTTCAGAGAAAATAGATTGTACCAGTAATAAATTGCTCTCTTTTCCTTTTATAGATATGAATAAGATATCTTTTTCTTGTAGCTACTAAGATTTAATTTTAGCCATGTACAACTCATGGATTGAGACAAGGAGTTATTACAAGTGGAGGGGATGACAGAGTTTGGTTTCAGTCTGATCTTTCTAATTTCCTGCTCTAGCCACTGATTGATTTCTCTTGGCACCAAACTAGACAAGCAAGAGATTTCTACTTGGGTGTTAATTAGGAGCTTTACCTTGAGTGGGGCTGCTGACAATTTTTTGCATATAACCTCTGACTAATGGAAATTGCCTGGGATTTGTTTCAGCCCCTTTCTTACTGGACTCAGGGGTGGGGTAAGAGGAGACATGGAAGGATGCACTGATAAGGAAGGAAGTAAAGAGAGATAGGAGAAAGATATCCTTGAGTGAAACAATAAGTTTCAGGGAGAATAAGGCTGAGAGTGAAAACAACAGTTCACATTTATATAGGACTTTACAATTTACAAAATACTTTCCTTATAGATACCCTGTGAGTTACTGAATGTATCATTATTTTCAAATTTAAAATAAGCATTCTGAAGACCCTAGAGTTTAAAAGTAACTTTTCCAAAGTCAGAGTGAAGAAAAAAGGTATAATTGGGATCTGAACCTAATTCTCCTGGTTCCAGGTTCAGTGTTCTTCCACACTGCTCCTTTTATTTCCTCCTAGAAGCTTCTTTTCATGAGCCTATACCATAATATCCTATGCATTTGACTAGTCAATTGAGAGGGGAAAGTAATGACTATCTCTTTATTCTGGTATAAGGGGTCCATTGGAAGTTCCTTGATCAAAATAATCAAGTACTTCTCATTTCACCAAAAATGTTTCAATTCCAGAGCAGATTTCAGGAGAGTCAATCACCAGCAGCTATGGTGGTTTCCAGACTTCTCAACCCATAAACACCAAAGAGATAGTAAAAGGTCAGTGGGGAACTCTGTTGGAACAGGGGGATGGAAGAACTCAGCCAACTTATGCCCCAGGGCAAGAAGTGTCAGAGGCACCATGGCTACAGTTGCTGCCCCATGGCTGCCTCCAGAGCTCCTATCTTACAGATCATAGGGGGACCAAGCAACCATTCTGAGGGTAATCACTCTTGCTTTGACCTGCTTGGATCTGGATCACAGTCTTGGGTGGTGGTCTGGGGTGTGTGGCCAGTGTGCCAGAGCTTATTGGGGATGTAGAGAGGGTGCCCTCCTAATAGCTCTAGCAGCTGTGAAAACCCCCCAAATTTGGGACAAATCTCTCTCCATTCTAGAAGAAGAGTTCTACCCTGGCAAAGAGCTCAAAAGTTAAGTAATTGACTGGCAAGATGAGCAAGCAGAGGAAATGCAATCAGACCATAGATTCCTTTTAGGGGGACAAAAAAGATCAAAGCATGGAATGGGAGGAAGACAACATGGTCATAACTCCTGCATCAAAAGCTTCCAAGAAAAATATGAACTAGATACAGGCCATGAAGGAATTCAAGAAGGATTTTGAAAATCAAGTAAGAGAAGTGGAGGAAAAATTGGGAAGAGAAATGAGAATGATGCAAGAAAATCATGAAAAACAAGTCAACAGCCTGCTAAAGGAGACCCCCAAAATACTGAAGAAAATATCACCTTAAAAAATAGAAAAACTCAAATGGCAAAAGAGGCCCAAAAAGCCAAATTGCCCAGATGGAAAAGGAATTTCAAAAACTCACTGAAGAGAATAACTCCTTCAAAATTAGATTGGAGCAATTGGAAGCTAATGATTTTATGAGAAATCAAGATACTATAAAACAGATCCAAACAAATAAAAAATTGAAGACAATGTGAAATATCTCATTGGAAAAACCACTGACATTGAAAATAGATCCAGGAAAGATAATTTAGAAATTATTGGACTACCTGAAAGCCATGATCTAAAAAGAGCCTAGACACTATCTTTTAAAAAATTATCAAGCAAAATTGTCCTGATATTCTAGGACCAGAGAGTGAAATAGAAATTGAAAGAATTCACTGATCACCTCTTGAAAAAGATCCCCAAAAGAAAACTCCTAGGAATATTATAGCCAAATTCCAGAGTTTCCAGGTCAAGGAGAAAATACTACAAGTAGTCAGGAAGAAACAATTTGAGTATTGTGGAAACACAATCAGGATAACACAAGACCTAGCAGCTTCTACATTAAGGTATCAAAAGGGCTTGGTATATGATTAAAACCAAGAATCACCTACCCAGCAAAACTAAGTATAATGCTTCAGGACAAAATATGGTCATTCAGTGAAATAGAGGATTTTCAAGCATTCTTGATGAAAAACCAGAGATGAACAGAAAATTTGACTTTCAATACAAGAAGCAAGAGAAGCATGAGAAGTTAAACATGAAAAAGAAATCATAAGGAACTTATCAAAGTTGAACTATTTATATTTCTACATGGAAAAATGATAATTGTAACTCATAAGACTTTTCTCAATATGAGGATAGTTGAAGGGGATATATATGTGTGTGTATATATATATATATATATATGTATGTATACATACATATATGTTTGTATAGGAGGATGTATGTGTGTATAAATATGTATGGGAGTGTGTACATATGCATGTACATGTGTACATAGAGGGCACAGGATGAGTTTAATATGAAGGGATAATATCTAAAAATAAAATTAAGAGGTGAGAGAGGAATGTATTGGGAGAAGGAGAAAGGGAGAGATAGATTAGGGTAAATTATCTCATATAAAAGAGTCAAGAGGTAACTGTTACAATGGAGGGGAAGAGCAGGAAGGTAAAAGGGGATGGGTCAACCTTACTCTCATTGAATTTGGCTTAAGAAGGGAATAACATACAAACTCAATTGGTGTAATGTAATGCCAAGGAAAGGCAACTTCCCAAGGTTCAAAATACCAGCATAGGTGCTCTCCATTTTATTCAGTGACCAACCAAGAACAGAGAAGATCAAAATATGACATCATTCAAAATACAGCATTTACTAAGGGTGATTAAATGATCTCCAAGTACTACCCCACCCCAGGACCTTCCATTCATTCAATCAATTACAAAGTCCCTGTTCTAAATACTACTCCACCCCTAGGCTGTACCTTCATTTAGTCCACCACAAAGCCCCTCTTCTCAAATGGAGATTAGTTTCCAAACATAAGTAAAATACCTTCATTTGTTCAATCATAGAGCACAAAAAGGTCAAAAGTTCCCCACCCCTGGATCACAATTGAATCTACCCCAGAGTTACATCAAGTTTAAGCACAGCACTTAATACCCAAATGGAGGTCTTTTCTTCATCTTGACATGAGGCAAGTTCTCAGCAATCTTAGTTCCTGGGGAGACAAGGCTTAGCAAAGCCACAAGATACATTGCCAGTCCCTTCATTAATTCATCCTCTGTCTGTAGAACAGTCCTAGAACCCCTGAAAACATTAGCAAAACCCTCTCCCAGGATTTCTGTAAACATACAACAAGAAAATCCTTCTTCAGGGCTTCTGAACCAACAGAAAGGTTCCCAGACCCCTGCAACAATAGCACTGTCCTTCACTAGTGGACAGTATTCATTCTGTCTGCAGGACAGTCTCCAGACCCCTGCAACAACAGCACTGTCCTTCACCAGTGGACAGTATTCACTCTCTGTCTGCAGGACAGTCTCAGGGCTTCTTAACCAAAAGTCAGGTTCCAGGACTTCTTCAACAACAGGACTGTCTTTCACCAGTGGACAAATCTGGCAAAACAACATCAAAACAGACAGACAAAGTACCAGCAAAACAGCCATGTCTCCTTAGTCCTTGGCAGCTCAGGGGGCAGGTCTCAAAAGTCCAGGGTGATTCAAAGTGTCCCCCAGCAATCCTTCTCAGTCTCTCTCTCTGCCTCCATGAGGTGCTGCTTCCAAAAAGTTCTTCTGCCTCTCTCTTGTCTCTCCAAATCTACGTCACCAGCTCCTCCCAGTTCAGGACTTTCTTTTCACATCAACAAGTCCATCCCACAGGTGGGATTAACAAGCTCTGGGTTTTAACACAATCAATTTGAAAACCAAGCCAATACAGGGGAATCTTTAATTGCCATTACTATCACAATTGGGTATCTTACCCTACAGGAAAATGGGGGGGGTAGGGGATAAGAGGGGGGTGATAGAATGGAGGGTAGATTCAGGGACAGGATAGTTAGAAGCAAACATTTTTGAAAAGGGATAGGGTCAAAGGAGAAAACAGAATAAGTGGGGGGCAAGATGGGATGGAGGGAAATACAGTCTTTCACAATATAGCTACTGTGGAAATGTTTTATGTAACTGCACATGTACAACCCATGTTGAATTGCCTATCTTCCCAGTGAGGATGTGTGAGGAGAGAAGGGAAAAAATCTGAAATACAAAGTTTTAAATACAAATGTTTAAAAAAAATTGTTTTTTACATGCGAATGGGAAATAAGATATACAGACACTGGGTATAGAAATCCATCTTGCCCTACTAGAAATTTGGAGAAGGGAAGTGGGAGGACATAACGCAGAACAGATTGGGGGAAGGGGCACTCAGTAGGTTCGCTATTTTGGGGTTGGGTTAGGGGAAAGACGGAGTGAAAAATTTGTAACTCACAATCCTGTGGAAATGAATGTTGAAAAATAAAAATAAATAAATTGGGGGAAAAAAGAAAATAAAAAATTTTCAATTCCTTTGAATTTTGACAGTTTGGAGATCTTCAAACTAATCCTATAAAAATAAATAATTCCAATGGTAAAAAAAACCTGGAATAAAGTAATTACCCATGAATTTGGGAATGACTAACCAATTATAATACATGACTATAAGAGAATATAATTGTACATTAAGAAATTAAGAGTATGAGAAATTCAGAGAAACAGGGAAAGTTTACATCATCTGATACAAATGGAAATATTCAGAACCAGAATAACAGATGCAATTTTCCCCAAAAATACAAATGAAAAGAATATGAAAGGAAGGCAAATCTTGAGAAATTATAATAAACCAATCTTGATCCTTGAGAATTGATAGTGAAACATCTTTGCTTCCCCTAAGCAGAGAAGTGTGGGACTACAAGGCAGAATGCTGAACTCAATGATCTTAAAAAATATGGAAAGACTTGCACAAAATAATGAAGAGCAAAATGAACAAAACCAAGAGAACTTTGCATACAGTAACAGTGATATTTTTTAAGAACATCTTTGAAAGAATAAGTCATTTTGACTATTATAAATACTCAAATTAACTATAAAGAAACTATATGAAGAAAGACACAATCTGCATCTAAATAAAGTAGTTTTACATACATGCATACATGTATACACATACTTATTTTTGTCTAATTGTAGTCATCTCTAGAATGTGGAGGGGAACGAAAGAAAAAAAGGGAAAAAAGAACTTTACATAATAACTTTATCTTATATTTAAAATTTGCAAGTTGTACATAATAGATTTATAATATATTTTGTGTACAATCATCTTTTTTATTATGTTATTAAAATGCTTGTTTTATTTCATGAATTAAAAAGTAAAGTAAATTTAAAAAAAAAGAATTTGTATACATGGTCCGATGTAGTCATTGTACCAAGAGAAAGCTTAGTGCTAGGGTAGTGGTAGGAAGAGGGGAATATCCATAAATGGCTAATATAAAACCAAAAAGCATCAATAAACGTATTCTTCCTGTAATTATTCATGGGAGGTAGCATATTTAAGGTATTTATCAGCTGGTACCTTGGTTATCATTAACAGGTTAGCAGGGATTAACAGAAATAAAGCACAGGCTTGGTTAGTGAGAGCCCAGATAGGAAAATGGCCAGTTATGAGGAAAATGGGAGGAAACCAAAACCATTTATTCCAGACTTCACTATCATTCTCCCTAAACCCACTATTTTCCTAATTGTCCTATTTTTAGAAAAGTACAGGCCAGGAGCAAGAGAAAAAGCAGTGTGTGTGTGTGTGTGTGTGTGTGTGTGTGTGTGTGTGCGCGCGCGCGTGTTTGTGCGTGTGGTGTGCTCACACATGTGAGCATAAATTGTTATGAAAATTTAAACCTACACTAAAACTTTTGGGACACCTTATATATGTGTGTATCTATGCATACATATCAATTTTTTTCTCTGTGTATATGCTCTCCTCCCCTTCAGTAATGGGAATGTAAGTTTTTATGATGTTGCCTGCCCCTGGGCTTAAATGCACCTGGAGCCAGTGGTGGGAGGCTTGTTTTTCAAGAGATACTTTGTGATTGGGCAATGGGTCAAAAGGGTTGGTACATTCTCTGAGCCTGGAGAAGGCTATATAATCTCTGATGTGAGGCTTTGCTTTGGGGCTCACTTTGAGAAGTGTTGTGTGATTTGACCAGATGAAACTATGGGCAGCTGTTGAGAGCTCCCCAGCTTTGAAAAACCCAGATGTTGATGCTTCCCTCTCTGGTAACTGTAATTACGTGTGGATGTATGTAATGGTGAGACAATTTGGAAGCCTGTCTGCTTGATCTGCTTCTCTGCCTTATAACTTCTGTCTTTATATTCTGAAGATTGGGGTGCTGACTTTTTCCCCTGAACAAGGTAAATAATATATTTGATTGATTAAAGCAAGATTGTTAACCCACTTTGAGTTGCTTTCCTTTAGAAAAGACGATATAAGAATCTGTGTTGGCAGCCACCCTGGGTATGCTGGGGTGCTTGCTGTTACACCTTCCCCCAGTCTCCCAGGATGATATACAAAATGCTTCCTTTGAAGGGAAAGGATTGTTTCCTCTTTATTTTTGTATCTTCATCACTCTCCAGTCATCCTGA
This sequence comes from Petaurus breviceps papuanus, assembly GCF_028583685.1. Taxonomy (NCBI): domain Eukaryota; kingdom Metazoa; phylum Chordata; class Mammalia; order Diprotodontia; family Petauridae; genus Petaurus; species Petaurus breviceps. The sequence continues at coordinate 69,866,332 of NW_027187419.1, forward strand.
TCTATATCTTGCCACTGGACCCAGATGACTCTGGAGGAGAAAGTGAGGTTGGTTACTTTGCACAGGCCTGTATCACTTAAATCCAATTCACTTGAAAGTTATGGCATCACCTTCCTGATATCATGGTCCTCTTTGAGAAACAAAGACAAACAATAACAACAACAATCACCACTTTGTACGAAGACTGACATATAATAAATATTTAATAAGTGCTTCTTGAATTGAATTGAATTGAGCTCACCCTGTCTTCTTTTGGTGTTTACTGTATTTTACCTAATCTTTAATTTTCTAGCCTTTGGTCTTCAAGTCTATTTCACTACAATCTATAACACTAATTACATTTGTTCTATGCTGTTGGTAGCTCCTTCTAATTCCCCAAATCTAAGCTAGCAAAGGGGAAAAAATATTTTGGGAATATCTCCTGCAGTGAGTTTGATAAGCCACTTACTTTTATTAAACATATATTCCTTTTTCTCCTGTGGGGGTTTAACTGTACTTCCACCCTGTGCTTACTTCTACATTCTGTAGCATTCATCTAATTTAGAGCTTGTATTTAACACCTGGGCTTCTCAGGATGTTTACAAAATGAAACTAGTCTCCTGGCTCCCAGACCTTACAATCAAGATTTACCAGTGACTTCAGTCTATGGGGAAAATGGAACATTTTATTTACATTTCCATAAAGACTACATAGTCAATTTAGATAAAAATTTCCAGAGAAATACTTTGTCCTAAAAACTCCTTTTGGAACATCCAGTAAAAAAAATCACTATAGTAGCCCCCTCACCCCCCCCAAAAAAATACAGGTGGTGCACCATTTATGTGGAAATAATTAACCTTAAAGTCTATCCATTATCCATAACCCTATGATCACTCTGGCTTTAAGAGTCAGTCTATGGTTTCACAGAGGATAACTAAGACAAGAGATTATTTTTTGCTTTTTGGAGCAGGGAAGGTAGGCAGTTAGGGTTAAGTGAATTACCCAAGGTCACACAGCTAGTAAGTGTTAAGTATCTGAGGCTGGATTTGAACTCAGGTCCTCCTGACTTGGGTGCCCTATTCACTGCACCACCTAGCCACCCCAAGGCAAGAGATGCTTAAAAGCCTTCTGGTTAGTTTGGGAATTAATTGATCTTCAGGGTCAGCCACCACCTGTCTTCAATAATTGGATAAATAATTTGATTATGGGAGAGGCAGTGAGACTTAAAAAGATCATAGTACTAATACTTGGTAAACTGTAAGTGGTCTACATTCAAGGCAACAAAAATAATAGACATAAAACTGAAGGAGACCTTAGAAACCATCTAAGCTAACTATCTCATTTTATAAGTGAGGAAGCCAAGACAAACTCTGTTAATGAAGTCCTTGAAAGAAGCCAAACCTATAATGGGCAATCATCTCTTGGAGAGAGAAACCCATCTACTTCAGCTAACTAAGGAGGTAGTGAAAAATCCACTTCCTTTCTGGGTATTTGTAGGAAGTCTCCTCATGCACCTTTGGTCACTGTCTTTTTATGAGAACTTGGCAAGAACACTCTATTGAGATCTGAATGGTAGAATTGGAAACAGATTTAGCAATAATCTGGTCTAGTGGTTTTCAAAGTGTGTTCCAGGACCCTGTAGAAATCCCTGAGGCTCTTTCAGGAATCCTAGAGGCCAAAACTTTTAATAAGATATTTTAATTTCTAATATAATAAATAGTGATTTAATATAACCCACATAAATAGAAGCTCTTTGGGAGTCCTGAATAATTTTTAAGAGTGTAATGAGTCCTGAGACCAAAAAAGATTGAGCATTACTGATCTCCAATCCTCTCACTTTACAGACAAGAAAATTGAGATCCAAAAGAGAGAACTGACTACTCCAATATTATCCAGGGAGTTAATGGAAAAGGGGTAAACCCTAGTCCTGACTCCTAGTCTAGAGAACATTGCATTGTACCTTCAAACTTATTCCACCCAAAGACTTCTACATGCAAGTCTCTAAGAAGTCTTATTGAAGGAACCTCAAATACTTCTAGTTCAAGTCTTTCATTTTACAAATTTAGAAACAGAAGCCTAGAGGGGTGAAATAACTATCCCAGCATTTTTCCAACAATCTGCAATCCCTTCAGCGATGTCTACAGTGGCTCAAGGACCTTTGAGAAGCCTAAGGGGGCAGGGAATTTCCTCACTTATCTTCTTTATCTCATATTTAACTGCTGTGAAACCAAATTAATAAATTGTATAATTCAAGATGGAATAAAACAGAGCAGTTCGTGTTTAAAGTGATCCTTCTCAGAAGATCCTTCTTTGGCATTCCTATGTTCCTAGGGAAATATCAACAACAAAAAATCCAAGATGGTAGAGAGGTAAATAACAGTGGGGAAGGGACCATGGACAGTGGGTTACATATGAGAAAGAGAAAAGTGATAAGCATCATGACTGAATTCCAGTAAGCCCTTTCTCTAAACTTCAGTAAACTGGACAGTAGCTGACATTCAGGGAATACTTCATGAATGTTATATCACGCAGAATAAAAAGTGGGGGGAAATTGATAAATTCTATTCATTATTACATCAAACTATGGGACCTTAATTTTAAGTTGAGAGGCCTAGCATTTCTCTGTGTGACAACCTGAGGAAGCAGCTAGAGAAACTTGCATCACTAATGCCTAGCCCATACTCACTTCATGTACAAATAATTTACATCTTCAGGGCTGTCATTCTGGCTCTTTCTGTGCACATTATAATTTAATTAAAAACAGAAAGAAATAATTATTACTCCTCTCCCCTCCCCAATGCTTTTAGGTTAGACTTATTTTGTTGTTGTTGTCATTATAGTATGTATACTCAAGCAAAGTTGAGTGGATAATTATTTCCATAATAAGATTTCATTTATGTAGATAACCCCTCCCATGATATGCATTGCAACCTAGCCATGTCCTTTTATCCAGTGCAAATTTTGTCTGTGTCCTCTCTGTAAATCTTCCATAGGTGTCCACTAAAATGTTCTGAAGACCTTCCTTCAGAATTCCTGAAACTATGTAGATACTGGATGAGGTATCCATCATTTCTCCCTCTCTTTTGCCAAATCATCAGCCCATCAGTTTTTCTGGTTATCTCTAAATCCTTGATAACATCTCTTACACCACTTGTCTCCATAGATTCTAGATTAATTATGTGTCACAGTTTTTCTGTGTGAACTTTGAACCTTTGCACTGGCCTGAAACTTCTTTCATAACTTGCAGCCCCATAGCATCACTAGAAGAATATACTTTTTTTTAAGACAAGCCTATTTCATTAAAAGCATTGTACAGTTTTCCAAAGTGTAGATAATTACTTAATCATATCATGCCCATTTTGCAGTAGCAAATTTTATCGACATACATGAAATTTCTTTTACTGTCTAGTGAAATTAAAATAACAACTCAAAAAACTTCCAGATTTTTCTTATTGAATCCAATTGTCCAAAGTGCATTTCATTTGTAGGAAGCCCCTTTTAAAAAAGTTATGAATCATTCATGTCCATCAGCTGTAAGATACCTAGAGGGGTATGTGATTTTTCTCTTTCACATCACAGGGATTTAAATAATATAGAGTACATTAGTAAACCTATTATGAAAAGATCATAAAAGCATCATCTCTCAAATGCCATCAAGAGCTAATGTTTCCCGAGTGTAATCCAAATAAACTTAAGCCATTTCCAGCTTTGATCTGTGGTTTAATTTTACTGGCATTCCCTTTCACCAACCTATGCTTAGTATATGCAAAATGCAATAGAATGCATTGTTAAGTGAAACAGAGAATAGAATATAGTGAAGTCATGGTCATTCATTTTGATAAGTCTTCAAGATCAAACTGAATTGATCTGTCTGATGTTGAGATGGCAAAGGAGATGTGGTAGGTAAAGAGTATATCCTACAAATAAATCAATGATAAATTGACAAGCATTTAAAAAAAAAACTGCTATGTATACAGCTTTGTGATGGGCAGAGAGTGGTTAGAGTTTAGATAAGACTAGTTTCCCTGTCCGCAAGTTCCTTGCAGAATTTCAACCCATTTATGATCCCAAAGACTCCAAGGAAACTGAGATGATTCTGTCCCTCTTCTTCTTTTAAGACTTTTAAATGCTTTAAGTTTTTCAAGACACTCGAGTCATTTGTAGAGTTGACTTGGATTTATAGAAGTCCTAGACAAGCACAAAACACTTGGCTCAGTGCAGAATGACTGACAACAGACCATGTCCCTCATGCTGGATTTGCCCTTCTCTGGCCAATAACCCAACACACTTAGCAACCTTCAATCAGGTGGATTCTGTGGACTTACAGGGAAGGGGAAATGGAGTAATCATTTATTAAGCACTTACTATTGCCCAGGCACTGTGCTTATTTGATCCTCAAAATAAATTTGGGAGGCAGGTGCTATTAATATCCCTATTTTGCAGTTGAGGAAACTGAGGCAGAGAGAGGTTAATATATGAATAATGGATTTTTTTCATGGTCAGACCACCTGTACAGAAAATTCCTGTCATTGGGAAGGTGGTAGCACCTCCTATAAATAGTGTAAAAAATACTAGATTTGAAGTCCTATGACCTGGGTTTGATTCCTGGCTTGGCCACTTGTTACCTGTGTGCCCATGGGCACACCTCCTTACCTCTCTGAATCTGAATTTCTCCATCTGTTAATTGAAGGGGTCTCTTTCATCTCAATCCTACAGAAAAAAAATAGACCATCTGTTTTAATTTGACCATTCCTTTTGCTGTAGATTCTTGCCCAGGATTGTTTCTCAGCAGCCAAACTATACAAACAAGTCTCCAGGGGCTTCCTTGCTCCTTGATCCAGTTTTCCAAGTCTGAAACAAGTCTGAAAGCAAACCCCTTATATTTCCCTTTCCCTATCTCTCTGTTGTCTCAGAAACCAATGTAGCAAAAGTAGGCAGGCTACCTTATATAAACATACTATCACCAGAGACTAATTAAGAAAAAGTATTACTTTTCCTTGGCCTACTATCTTAATAGGAATTATTGAGCAAATAGGGGAAGAATGTGAGTGATTTAGATCCAAATGAGTTTCCTGTGGCCAAAGCACAACCATCCCTTTTCCTAACATCTATGGATGCTTAATTAGAAATGTATTAGTATGGTCTTAATCCAATCTTTCACCTCAGGGCACATTCAATTCACTTAAAGATTTCATGGTTTGGTGTTTTTTGTTAAAGCATTTTTAAAAAGCATTGTGTAAGACATCCTTGCATAATTATCCTTCATTTGAATCCCTGAAGGTCACATTTTAGCTCTTTGAAAATCTCAGCCCACCCAATGTATGCCTCTCTATTTTTTACAGGATGGATTAGTTTTCTGAAGAGACCAAAATGGAAATAATGGGGTGAGGGTAGAGAGTTTCATTGGTTTGAAGGGACTTCTTGCTTATTTGAAACAGTGCTTGAAATAGGCAGTTAAATACAGCTATAATTCCAATATTAATACACGAATTTGAGTTCAGGTCTCCTCTCTGAGAGGAACACATAAAAACACACATTCTCTGGGAATGTGTGTTTAGAAGTACTTAATCCATCATCCAGGTCCCTGACCATAACAAAGGCATCAGCCTAAAGGCATCACCCAAAAAATCAGTCTCAATAATTTCCTTTGCCTCTATTATAAGACAGAGGACATGGGACCAGATATCCTACTAGGAAAATATCTAGTCAGCTGAACATTTATCCCAGATCTCAAATAGAGCTTTCACTAAGAGGATGCAGGTTTGCTTCCTACCACTGAAGAATTCCCTCTACAAATGCATCTCTAAAAAGCTGCCTTAAGGGAGCGAAGATGGTGGAGTAGAAGCACAAACTTGGCATGAGCTCCCGCTCTAATAACTTCCAATATATAAAAAAAAAATTGCTTAAAAAAACTTTTGAGCTACAGAAAGCACAAAAAGACAGAGAGAAACAAGTCTCCTGCTGAAGGCAGGTTGGCAGGCCTACACCAAGGCTCAATTGCACCAGGCTGGGAGCCAAACACAGTCTCTCATGAGCCACAGCATTCTGGCCCCAGGGCAGCCCTGAACCAGCAGCCTCCTGAGCAGACTTCAGGAGAGTGAATCACCAGCAGCTGTGGTGGTTTCCAGACTTTTCAACCCACAAACACCAAAGAAATAGTAAAAGGTCAGTGCGGAACTCTGTTGGAACAGGTGGGGGATGGAAGAGTGTGGTGGCTGTGGTTGTGTAGCTGCCATCATATGTCTGCCTCAGGAGCTCCTAGCCTGCAGATCATAGGGGGACCAAGTGACCATTCAGAGGGTAATCTCTCTTGCTTTAACATACTTTGATTGTGGAATTGGGTGGTAGTCCTGGGGTGTGTGGCCAGTGAGCCAGAGCTTGTGGGGGCTATAGAGAAGGCACCCTCCTAATAGCTCTGGCAACTGAAAAAAAAAACCCAGAAATTTGGGACAAATCTCTCTCCATTCTGGAACCAGAGTTCTAACTTGGCAAAGAACTCAAAAGTCAAGTAATTGTCTGGCAATATGAGCAAGCAGAGGAAGCACAAACAAACTATACAATCCTTTTGTGGGACAAAAAGGATCAAGGCATGGAGCGGGAGGAAGACTGCAAGGTCAGAGTTCCTGCATCAAAAGCCTCCAAGAAAAATATGAATTGGTTAGAGGCCATGGAGGAGCTTAAGAAGGATTTTGAAAATCAAGTAAGAGAAGTGGAGGAAAAATTGAGAAGAGAAATGAGAAAGATGCAAGAAAATCATGAAAAGCAAGTCAACAGCCTGCTAAAGGAGACCTCCAAAAATACTGAAGAAAATAACACCTTAAAAAATAGACTAACTCAAATTGCAAAAGAGGCCCAAAAAGCCAGTTAAGAGAAGAATGCCTTAAAAAAGCTGAATTTGCCAGATGGAAAAGGAATTTCAAAAACTCACTGAAGAGAATAACTCCTTCAAAATTAGACTACAGCAATTGGAAGCTAATGACTTTATGAGAAATCAAGATACTATAAAACAGATCCAAACAAATGAAAAAGTAGAAATATCTCATTGGAAAAACTACTGACTTGGAAAATAGATCCAGGAGAGATCATTTAAAAGTTATTGGACTACCTGAAAGCCATGATCAAAAAAAGAGTCTAGGCACCATCTTTCAAGAAATTATCAAGAAAAATTGCCCTGATATTCTAGAACCAGAGGGTGAAATAGAAATTGAAAGAATTCACTGATCACCTCTTGAAAAAGATCCCCAAGAGAAAACTCCTAGAAATATTATAGCCAAATTCCAGAGTTCCCAGGTCAAGGAGAAAATACTGCAAGCAGTCCAGAAGAAGCAATTTGAGTATTATGGAAACACAATCAGGATAACACAAAACCTAGCAGCTTCTGCACTGAAGGATCAAAGAGCATGGAATATGATATTCCAGAGGTCAAAGGAGCTAGGATTAAACCAAGAGTCACCTACCCAGCAAAACTGAGTATCATGTTTCAGGGGGAAATATGGTCATTCAGTGGAATAGAGGACTTTCAAGCAAACTTGATTAAAAAACCAAAGCTGAACAGAAAATTTGACTTTTAAATAACAAGAAGCAAGAGAAGCATAAGAAGGTAAACAGGAAAACAAAATCATAAGGAACTTATTAAAGTTGAACTATTTATATCCCTACATGGAAAAATGATAATTGTAACTCATAAGACTTTTCTCAATATGAGGATAGTTGAAGGGAATATATACGTGTGTGTGTGTGTGTGTGTATATATATATATATGTATGTATAGGAGGGTATATATATATATATATATATATATATATATATATTTGTGAGTGTGGGCATATGTATGTTTATGTATACCTAAAGAGAGGGCACAGGATGAGTTGAATGTGAAGGGATGATATCTAAAAAATAAAATTAAGAGGTGAGAGAGGAATTTGTTGAAAGAAGGAAAAAGGGAGGAATAGATTAATTATCTCCTAAAAAAGAGGCAAGAGAAAACTGTTACAATGGAGGGGAAGAGCAGGAAGGTGAAAGGGAATGGGACAACCTTATTCTCATTGAATTTGGCTTAAGGAAGGAATAACATACACACTCAATTGGGTATCTTATCCTACAGGAAAATAAGGGGGTAGGGGATAAGAGGGGGGATGATAGAAGGGATGGTGGATTGGCAGAGAGGGTAGTTAGAAGCAAACATTTTTGAAAGGGGATAGGGTCAAAGGAGAAAGTAGAATAAGTGGGGGGGGCAGGATAGGATGGAGGGAAATATAGTTAGTCTTTCACAATGTAATTACTATGGAAATGATTTGGGTAACTACACATATACAACCTATATTGAATTGCTTATCTTTCCAGTGGGGGCAGGTGAGAAGGGAAGAAGGGAAAAAATCTGGAACTCAAAGTTTTAAAAACAAATGCTTAAAAAATTGTATTTATTTTTTTACATGCAACTGGGAAATAAGATATACAGGCCCTGGGGTATAGAAATCCATCTTGCCCTACTAGAAAGTTATGGGAGTGATAGGGGAGGATATAAGAGAGAGGATGTAAAATTGGGGGAAGGGGGATTGAGTAGGCTTGCTATTTTGAGGTGTGGGTAGGGGATAGATGGGGAGAAAAAAATTGTAACTCGAAAGCTGCCTTATGATCCCTTAGGCACAAATAATTGCGAACCATGGCAATCATTCCACATGTGTTAAGTACCCACCATGTTCCTCTGCACTATGATGGACCACCAATAAATATTACATAAAAATATTTATGTTGGTTATAGTATTGCAATTAAAAAAACACTCATATCCTGAAATACATACAAGTAAAAGAGTTAGTAAAGTCCTACAGAACTGTTTGAGGATTTGTCAGTATTTTTCACAAGTTTTTAGAACTTTATTTCCCCTGTTAAATTCCTTAATGGCCTGACTCATGTTTACCTTATTGAAGAGAACAAGAATAAAGACAGATATGCTCAATCAAATTCCAGATGATTTTCTATGGAACAGCAAATATTTAACGGTGTGAGAAAGCATAAGGAAGTTGGTCTATAATTGATCCAATAACAGAAAAGGATGCTAAGGTACCAGATAACAAGGTGATCCTTTTGTGAGGCTCAAATTAGTCCCTTAATTGAATAATGTGAAGAAAAATGGTGATAGACTGAAGGACGATAGACTATGTCTCAGGATGACTTTTACAAGTCAATTCACTGATTCCCAGAAAGACTAAAAAAGAAACTGAGCTCCTGATAGGACAAGTAAAAGAAGGAAAAATGTAGGAAGAAAAGCTGTAGGAAGCCATGTGGATAGAGCAAGAGAGTGGAAATGAAGGCATAGTCAATAGACACAAAGAAAGGGGCCAGCACTCTGGGTAGTAAAGCTGCAAAATGTATTGAGGCACCAGCTATGTGGCTGAAACTCCCAGCCTTCATATCCAAAGGCTATGGTAACCCTATATTTCTTACCTCTCCAACTCCTTCACTAAAGTCTATAGCTGTTCTCTGTGGGCATAGAGGATGTTTGTTTACGTCTCTTTGTTTAAAATGTTTACTTTGTATTTATTAATAGTGGTTATCATCAGAAATTGCTAGGCCAGTTGGTATTTATTTGAAATACAATTGGGAGGAATCAACTGAGGGAGTTAATATTTCCAGACAAGATTTTGATTTAACACTGAGATATTTTTCTAGAAGTACTATCCATGGCTGAGATCTAGGAGCTAAAAAAAAAAAAGATCAAGAGAATAATATATCTTTAAAAATATTTCTAATTTTTAAAAATTTGAGCTTAATAAAACTAAATAAAGTGCACATTTCCATATACAATTTAGAATAGAAGGAAAGAATTGCCCATCAAATTGTGAATGTCTGTTATTGCATTTCTTTTGATACCTCTTCCCAGAATGAAGAAGGAACATTTATACTGGGAAAACCCATTTGGACAATGTCTCAGTAGTAGACATAGAGACTTTTTTATTATTTATTTTTTAGTTCCAAATTCTCTCTCTCTCCTTTTTTCCTCTCACTCAATGAGAAGGCAAGAAAACCAAAACCTATTACCAAAATATACACTCATGCAAAACCTCATATTATTTGTCATGTTTTTTTAAAGACAAAAATTGTTTCAATCTGTACTCTAAATGACTAAATCATAGGGATGAGGGCACCATCAGTCTTAACTCTGTGACAAATAAAGCAAAGGCTTTGTAATAAAAATTAACCTTCTATCAAGATCACTGTGACAGTGATAGCAGTGAGGAAAGGAACAGAGAGTCCATTTTTGGTAGCTGGATTAGCTTTTCTCATCATCACATTTTCCCCTGATGCTTTTTGCTCCTTTTTCAGAAACTGAACAATACATATCAGAAATCAAGAAAAGCATCAATATCAGGGACTTACATGGACTCTTTGCTCTGCAAAATATGTACAACTGACATAGCCAGATGATATCTTTGGAATATGTCCATTAAGTCAGAAAATAGGGGTCACCACTCAAATGTAACACCCTGATTGTTGGAAAACAGGATAGAGAAATGTGGACTAGATGATATAGTTTCTTTGCTTAGTTAAATGGTAGGGAATTACTTAAATGATTAGATTTTAATAATCTCCTTAAACAACTTCTGGAAGGAAATCTATAGAAGGAAGTTCCCAGTATCAATTTTTGAACCAATTATTTTCAGCATTTCAATCAATAATTTGGATGAAACCATTGAAGATACACATATCAAATTTGTAAATGGCCTTAATGTGGGATAGATAGCTAATATGAGGTATAGAAAAGATTTCAATAGCCTAAAATGACCAAATGAATCTAAGAAAAAACCTAAATGTTGTAAAGCCAAGCATGAGCAATTCTCCTGAAGACTGCTGCTGTAGATAGCTTTAAGGTTCTGATCACATAGTATAGTGAACTCTTTGTTTATTCAACAATAAACTAAGGCAAAACATTCAAAAACCAAAGTTCAACATTCACAATGATATAGCATAACAACTTATTAACTAAAGTGACCACATAGTCTTAAACAAAAGTTATCATTCAGTAGCTCACAATCTGAATCAATCAATATAAAGCACCCATCTAAAGTCTTCTTTCATCTTAATTGGAGACTGGCTTCCAAACATCCTTAGCTCAAATCATCCTTAAGGAGCAATCATCCTGAAAGAGTACAAAGTGTAAAGGTTTCTCACCCCTAGGTCACAGTAAATCTTGATCTTGTCAGTCAGCACTAAGTACCCAAGGAAAGTTCCTTTCATCTTGATTCCAGGCTGACTCTCAAACTCTATGGTTCCTCTCCCCATGCTTCCAGTTCTTGTCTGAATTCACCTAGCCATCACCTGGATTCACAGTTAGGCAGATCTCAGCTCCTGGTCCAGTGCCTGGTTTAATTCCTGGTTCAGCTCCTAGTTCAGCTCCTGATTCATTTTCCAGTCCATTTCCACACATCAAGCTTAGAAGAGTTACAACAATGTTCACACACATTGCTGGCACTGTCATCAATTCACTTTCTGCCTGTGAAATCAACAGATCCAGCAGACAGGGTCTCTGAGAAATCAACACAAATGATCAGTAAAGTCCCAGGACCTCTGAAAACATCAGTCAATCCCTCCTTCAAGACTTCTGTAAATAGACAAGAAAGTCCTCTTTCAGGGCTTCTGAATCAGCAGTAAGGTCCCATGGCTTCTGTAACAGCAACAACATCCTCTATCAGACAAAATAACATCAACACAGACAAAGTGCCAGCACCATAGCCATTCTTCTTTCCAGTTCTGCTTGGTCCCAGCTTGTGTTCCTGCTGTTATATGACAAGTTCTTCCCACTGTGGACTTTACAGTGTTTCTAATTGTGAAATGTTTCTAACTTCACAATGTTTCTAACTGTTTTCTTCTGTTTCTAACAAAGACGATATAATTGAAGGCAAGTTTCAAAGACACTTGAAGTACTTAAACAAGTAGTTAAATACTGAAACAAGGAGTTAAGTACTCCTTTGCTTCCCATTAGAAATGTGGACACATGCAAAATTCTTTAGTTGAAAAAATGAACTACACAATTACACTATGATATAGGTATTCTTAGGCAACATTTTGTGTGAAAAATGATTTGGGGAGTTTAATGGATAACAAATTGTTATTCAACAGGATGACATGATAATTGAAAAAGCTAATGCAAGTATAGGATACGTTAAGAATATACAAATGTCAAATGGTAAGAGAGAAGGAAGGATTGTCTTCCCCAACCTCAAAAGACTCAGCAGAAGGTACTGATGTAGTAGAAAACACAAAAAAAACAGATACTGGGGTAGGGATGTGGTATAGATTCACCATGAGTCAACTTCAAGGTAATGAAATGAAAATTTAGTTAGGCTGAAGACACTTTGGTCCTGGGGAAAGTCTTCTAAAAGTCTCAGCTAAGGGTCCAGTATAATCACATCATGGATCAGCTGTTAAAGAGCTGAAAGGGAGATGGTACCACCTGATCAATGAGACTCTAACATAAAGGAGCTGTGAGACAGTCAGTGATTGCAGTGACTGAAGGACGGACATATGACAGTTAAAAAGAGAAGAGGACAGCAAAAGCAAAGAGAACCAACCAGCTGCTGAGAGGAGAGGACAGTGACAAGGTAGAGGTAGAGGGCCATACAGAGATTGATATGATCTACAAGGCACAACCAGAGAAAGCTCCTTGAGAGGAGGGATGGTTTCATTCCTGTATCTGCGGCCCTGACTTCTAGCCTAGATCCTGGCAGAAAGTAGGTGCTTAATGAATTCTCATTAATGGTTTGATTGAAAAACTACACAGCACACAGTACTAGAATAAAGAAGTAAACCACTTCCTGGTTCCCCTGTTGGGGCCTCATGCAGGTCAGAATAGCAAACCACAAAGGCTGTTCAGATACTACTAGAAGGGGTAGAGTTAGTTAGTAGTTAGTTACCTTGGGGAACATTTTGATGCTCTATGGACTCACAGGAACATCCTTGCTGCTTTTTTTGCCACCTAAATAAACTAGACTCTTTTAAAGCCTTTTGAGGATGGGTGCTTATAAGTACCTATATGTATAAAAATCTCTATAGCAGCTCCTTTTGTTGTAGGAGAGAATTAGAAACCAAGAAAGTATTCATTAATTGGAGAATGACTGTATACATTATGGTATGTAATGGAATGATATTGTGCTATAAGAAATCCTAAGGGATAGTTTCAGAAAAATCTGTAAGACTTATATGAACTTATGCAGATTGAAATGAGCAAAGCCAGGGAACACTTATTACATTAACAATAGCATTGTATGGAATGACATAAGAACTCTGATAAACACAATGACCAGCCATGATTCCAGATGACTAATGACAAAGAATGTTACATACATCCTGACAGAATGATGATGGATATAAAATTTTACATAAAATATCTGTGTATATATATTATATGCATGTTACATCACATATTATTCTATATCATATTGCATATTATATTTATATATACATACACACATATAAATTATAATACAGTAATGATATTACTCAAAATAGGCAGTTAGGTGGTACAGTGGATAGATTGCCAGGCTTGGAATCAGGAAGACCTGAATTCAAATCTCTATTCTGGCACTTATTAGGTGTGTGTGACTCCAGGCAAGTCACTTAACCTTGTTTGCCTTGGTTTCTTTTTCTGCAAAATGAACTGGAGAAAAAAATGGAAAACCATTCTAGTATGTTTGTCAAGAAAACCTCAAAAGGGGTCATGAAATATAGGACAAGACTGAAAATGACTAAAAGAAAAATCATACCAAAAGCATCCCTCAGTTTCCTCTTTGGTAAAATGACAGGCCTAGACTCTATGACCTCTGAGGTTAAAAACTCTATTTCCCTCAATTTACTCTTTTTTAGACAATGGGCAAAAATTGTCAAATCCTCTAAATTTCTATCACAAATCCCAGGCACTTTGGATGTAGGCAAAGTTAGCTTCTGTAAATTTAAAGTATACGTGCCTTAGAGACCTGTTTTCAATGCACTCAGGAGAAAGGAGTCAGTGATATGGAAGAGAATGTGTGAAGAATTGATTGACTTGGTCCAAGTTCATAATCCTGGGTCTATCTAAGCAGGGCTATGTTTCCTGTTATTAATTTGCAAGAAAAGTGTATTAGAAGAGCTCATTAATTTCTAAAATTAAACTCATAGGAGAATAGATTCGAGACACTGTTTGTCCTGGAATTTGTAATGGATGCTCAACAGGGAATGGGAGGAGGTGGTATAGATTCAACAGGGTTTGACTGTTAGTCCCATTAAATCCAGCTTGAAATTCCCAGTAGATAAAAACCCTTGAGTGCATATGTTATTACAGAGTATTTTCCCTACAAGTAACTTGACAAATACTTGAAAAAAAGAGCTTATTCTTTCCATTTGCAAGTTCAACAATATCATGTTCTAAATAGAAAACTAACAAGCAGTGATTTAAGGTTAATTTTTCACACTAAGTATAGAGAAGGGGCCAAGTAGAAGAAATAGAATGGCAGTGGAGAGATAGCTAGTCTTGGCCTAAGGAAGAGTTAGGTTAAATTTGTGCCTCTCTGACACATCCAAGCAAGAAGACCACAAGCAAGTCACCTAACATCCCAGTGCAATACCTGAAGACTTTAAATGAAAAATCCAATCAGCATGGGTGGAGAAACTACACACCAAAGAAATCACAGTTCTGCCATTGATGCACTCTTACACCCAAGTAGAATGTCAAATTTCACTATTAAGTATTCTTATATGCTTACATACACAGGGTATTGAAAATGGGGATTATAGAGCCCAGAAGTGGCAACAATGGCCACATGTGATCCAGCTTGTTTTAGTATGGCCCATTAAGCTAAGAATGATTTTTAGATTTTTCAGATTAAGTTTTATTGTATTTTTATAATATAAAAAACAAACAAAACCACCACCATAATACTTAGTTCTCAGAGCTATGAAAACAGGCTAAGGGTCATATTTGGCCCTAGTGTCATAGTCTGCTGACCACTGACTAGACTAAAGAAGGGAAAGACTGACTTACAGTACCTAATCAATGGTCCCATTGTCATTAAAACATGAAGAGAAGGAAATGTTAAGATGTTGAATTTCAGTATAAGGTGAGGCTGGTCAGGAAAGCTAAGAAAAACAAAGTGGGGTTTGTTTTTGGTAAATTTCTTTTGGAGAGGGGGCGGCAGTGAATAGAGCACTGGCCCTGGAGTCAGGAGGAACTGAGTTCAAATCTGGCCTCAGACACTTGACATACTAGCCATGTGACTTTGGGCAAGTCATTTAACCCCAACTGCCCTCCAAAAAGCAAAAAAAAAATATTTTGGAGAAAAGAGAATGAGTAACAAGGGGTTAGCATAGGGGAGACATGGACATATTTGTAGGTAACAGGGAAGGAGCCACTAGATAGTGAGAGATCAAAAATTAGAGAGAAGGGGGCTACACAATAAATGCAGAAAAGCAAGCCTTGATTTCTTGGAGTACTGTGAATCATGGAAACTATCCAGTGATCATTGCTTGCTCAACTACAAGTCCTATCAGTTTTCATTATTTTGTTAATAAAACATTTTTTATTTGTGCCTGTGTACTTGTAAGAAGAACTTGTAAGGCTCCCCCTGTGGAATGATGGGAGGGGTTAGATACTAATATTTTCAAATCAACAAGGTAGAAACAACATGTCAAAGAATTTGAAAGACACCCAAAGTGTACCCAGGAATTTTGTGTCAGATATGAGTCCCTTAAACAAAGGTTACATATGTAATTTTTTTTCTTCAGTCTAAAAGTTCCATATGTCTTAAGCAAAAGAACCATGAAATACCTAAAATATAAAAGAGAAATGCATGGGAACATAACCATTGATACATGATACAGAGGCTTCAAAGTTATCTATAAACTTGTGCCTTAAAATTTATGCAGTGAAAATATTTGTTAGATTGATTTTTCCCAAAGGATATTTGCTCATGGGTATAAAAGAGAGAAATACTGACAATTTTAAGTTGAGTTTGGCTTGTCATTCACAGGTGTGACTTCAGTGAAGAGGAAAACCCTCTGAAACAAAAAAGACTTGAATCTATGGAAAGATAACAAATTCTTTCATACAGAGGGAGGGAAACATTGTTATCTGGAACTGATATTATGTTTATTTCTTGGAATTTCTTTCTTTTTCTTCCTTAAATGACTGTGACCTTTCCTGGTTATAGATAGATGAATGGATGGATGGATGGATGGATGGATGGATAGATAGATAGGTAGAAGATAGATAGATAGATAGATAGATAGATAGATAGATAGATAGATAAATCAGTAATATAAAAAAATCTAGAATTTCATTGATGTGGATAATTCTTTCACTCTTGCTGAAAATGACCTTTCTATGCCTTAACAAAAAAGCATGGAGAGGTCATGCTAGAAGAATTTCTATGGATAAAACAATCCCTGATGATTATTGATTATTATGCAACAGATTGTTGCATTTATCTATCATCTATTATCTTTTTTTCTACTAATTCATCTATCTGTCTATACTCCTTCACTAAAGTCCTTCTGTAGCATCTCATCATGATATAATGGTGACCCTGAATTCTTTAAGGCTATGCAGACCAAACCCTAGCTTTGCCAGGTCTTACAGAACTGAAAGGGATTTTAATATGGGTCTGGGAATAGAGAAATGGTGGCACCAAGCAGAAAAATGCTCATAGTCAGAATACTGGTACTGGACTATAATTGTTTTGGTCATAGAAGCTCATGAAGACCATCTACTAAAGCATGTTCTACATGAGTAGTGGGAGTATTCACATCAAAGAATTTATGGACACTGAAAAACTGAAGTAGGTAAGTAGACATCTGAGTTCAAGAAGGGCTTAAACAAAATAATGTGTGATTGGGTCATAACTGATTATGCAAGAACTCAGCTATAGTGGGTATATCCTTAACCTATGAGGCCAATGCTGTACAACAAAGCAATCATAGAATATATAATTTAGAAGTACCTTCAGAAGTCTTATAGTCTGAGATCTAAGGCCTCCCTACAACATTCCTGAAGAATGGTCATCTAGCCTTAATTTGAACACCTCCAAACATTGGAATAAGCTTCCCTTTGTACCACTTCCTTTCTCTGGACAGCCTTAAAGATAAAGGACCTAATAGATTTAGCCAAATATGCCTCCAGATAGCTTCTGTGCTCCAGTTCTTCTTTTGTCTTGTGGAGCTATTCAAAATAAATCTGAATTCCACTTCCATACAACAGTTCTTTAAATATTTGAGGGCAACAATGATTTGTTCTGTAAGCCTTCTTTTCTTTAAGCTAACACTCACTTCCTTCTATTGATTTGCATATGCCATTGGTTCAAGTTCCTCCCACTGATTCTGGCCTCCCTCATCTAACTTGGTATCATTAAAAGAGACACACCAGCTTCCAGGACAAACCATTACTCTGACCTAGAATAGCATACTTTTAGTGTATCTTGTGTGTTATTATTCCACAATAATTCACATTTTTATAACACTTTGAGTTTGCAAAGTTGTTTATTCATAGCAATTCCATGAGCTATGCAATGCAAGTATTTTTATCCCCATTTTTTAGGTGAGGAAACCTAGGCTCTGAGGTGATAATTAACTTTCCCATTGTATAGAGCTAGTAAGTACCAGGTTTTCAGATACTTAGCTTAACATTCATGCCAATATACCTTGATTTCTCTCATACAGTACTTTTGGCTGGAAATATGAAACTATATTTAACTTTAGTCCTTTTAATTTTTACTTTTTGCAACTACATTTAAATAAAAACTTTTAACATTCATTTTTTTAAGTTTTGAGTTACAAATTCTCTTCCTCTTTGAGAAGGCAAGCAGTTTTATATAGATTATCCATGTGCAGTCATGCAAGCATTTCCATATTAAGCACATTTAACTTCATCTTTCCATTATGATAATAGAAGTATTCTTAAATACAACAAACAGATCCAGATCTCAGTTGAGTTTTCACATTGTAGGAGAATCGGGAAAAGGATATGATTTATCTAATGCTGCTTTGGAAGGATGCAGTGTGGGGCAAGGGGAGGATGAGTTATTGGTTCCAATAACCTAGAGTACCACGCAGCTCCCCAGACAGGCATTTGGGAGTCAGATTAGTAAAATATTTCCGGTCAGTTAGATTCAGCTGTAGTTTAATAGGCACAGAAAATTAGGGCTGTGTGCCTGAAACCTGATGAATCTATGGGGTGGCGTGTTGTCATTGATATGTTTGCTAGACCAGAATAAATAAACACTAATACACTAGATACAGATATTCATATTATACTGGGGTAAGTGTTGGAAGAATTGGCTCTAAGTTTCTGAATGCTTAGGGAAGGAAATCTACTTGCTTCATAGGAGGGAAAGATGAATAAGGTACTGAAGCTGAAATGGAGGGCATCTCTGCAGCTGACTCTGTTGCCTTAATAATGAATTCTTGCCCCAGCAATATTTATTTTGTGCACTTACACCAGACACCCACAGGGTAAATGTCTCATTTGTAAAATGTATAATGAAGGTGAATGGCAGCTAGCAGCATACAAGGTATTCTCTAAACTCATAATTAAAGAGCAAGGATTTTGACAATCTTTGTTGCTAACACACATAGCTATCCCTTTTTGTGATAGAGACACTGCCCGACTCATTATCAGTTATCACTTTTAAGTAAATAGTCAGTGAGTCACAGGCTTCCAGTGCCTAAGCTTCAATCTACTTACTCATAATAAGACAATTGTGTTTGTTTCAAGCCACAGATTATATCTTGGCACTCTCACCTGATAACTTACTTTATCAGAGTACAGTGATTCATATAGATTCTGGGGTAACCCTAGACCTCAAGGTGCAAATTGTCCTTGGTCCATATATAGATGATGGGTTACATTGGTAGCAATAGTGGTAGAAAGTTAGAGTGGTAACCTAGGTACAATAACCATCTCTGGGGACAATGCCTAGAAAAAGTGGCTGGCCCTCTCCGTGATCTGCATAGTAGCAGGAAATCTCTGCTCTGTTTCTATAGCTTGTAAGGACTATTGGAATAAATTAGGTGACCATGTAACCTGGACTACTGACCTTTGGCCACTGGAGGCTGCTGTGTTGAAAGAGTCAATCTTTTCAGAGCATCCTGGTGGCTCATAATGAAGGAATGGAACCACACTAGGCTAGTTTGGAAATTCTTCAGATTTCTCTCTAAATCACAAATGTTTACTTATAATCCTTCATGAGTAGTAAAGGCAGTGTGAAGTAGTATAATAAGTATGGTCTAAGTGAAAAGATCATAGTATAAGAAGTATGGTCAAAGTGAAAACCATCATGGTACAGTGGGAAAGGGCACTGCATCTGGTATTACCAGCCCTCCATGTGAACCTGGATCTGCTATTTTCTTCCTGTATTACTTTGGGCAAGCTCACTCCCTTCTTTGGACCTCAGTTTCTTTAGCTATCAAATGAAGTATTTGGACTAAATAATTTCTAAGTCTCTTAAAACTCTAGAACCTAGGAATAGTTTCTCCATGCCTAGGGATCCCACCCCCAGAAACAGCAATATCACCTCCATATGGCTTTTTCCATTTCTAGCCTTGTGCAGTTTCCATTTTACTTGATGAAAGGCAGAGATCAGTCTTATAATTATATTCACATTTGACATCTTACCAGCCATAGCTTCCTCAAAATAGTTCATGGATGCCTAAGCTACAGATATTTAGAAAAAGCAGGCATCCCACTTCTATTTTCAAACCATAGAATATTTGACCAGGAGGTCAGATACACATGAAACTCAAGAGGGAGAGACAGAAAGAGAGAGAGAGAGAGAGAGAGAGAGAGAGAGAGAGAGAGAGAGAGAGAGAGAGAGAGAGAGAGAGAGAGAGAGAGAGAGAAAGAGAGAGAGAGAGAGAGAGAGAGAGAGAGAGAGAGAGAGAGAGAGGCAGTGACAGAGACAGATAGAAACAGAGACAAAGACAGAGATAGAAAAAGAGACAGATAAAGGAAGAGAAAGGGAAAGAGAGGGAGGGAGAAAGAGACAGAGAGAGAGACAGAGACAGAGAGAGGTAGACAGAGACAGAGAGACAGAGACAGACAGAGAGAGACAGACAGAGAGAGACACAGAGAGAGAGAGAAGGAGAGGGAGAGAAGAGAGCTCTCCCATAGAATGAGGCCTAAAGTTACAAGGAGAAGACAATTAAACACAATGACAATATTTAGTTTCCTGTTATGAGTATCTTGTCCAGTTAACAGACTGCATTCAGACGCCTGTAGCAGTCTCTTGAACATAGTAGGGTTGCTGACTGCACAGCTGGGTAACTCACTAATTGCTTTTATTAATGAAGAAAGCATTCTTTCCTCCACTGATAGATCTTGAACTTATATGTCTTGCTTGGCTGACAAAACATGGATTCTATAAGCCAAGTCCTATTCATACTTTTAATATTCCTAGCTGAAAAGCAATAGAGCATGTATGTATGTAATATATATATGTGTGTATATGTATATATATTTGTGAGAAGATAGAAGGGGGCTATTATATTTCAGTACCAAATGACTTACACCAAATCAAATTGATTCAGATTTCTCCATTACAAACAGAACCTACACCTCCTTTCTTCCAACACCCAAGTCTCAGGTGATAAAATAAGCCATTAGAAAGTTCACAGCTTTAGAAAAGAGGTTAGGAACGGGTTTGTTAGGAAATGCCTCACCCTTATACACTAATTTGGACTGATCTCACCAATGAGCAGCATGCATTAACTCATTTCAATTCAACAAACATTCATCAAATAACTTCTATGTGCCAGACCCTGCATTAGGTATTAGGAATACAAAGATAAAAGAAGTAGCCCCTTACTCCAAGGAGCTTAAGGAATTAATGGTCACTTGCTATACATCCATCATTGTCCTAGGGATTGTGAAGAATGGAAAAGGTGCTCAGGTGTAAGAATTCATAGCGACATGTGCCCACAACACATGTGACAAATAGAAAATTATACAACACGGGGTAGGGAGGTGAGGTAGTTTACAAGCCAATAAATCACAATATGGCTGTTAAATCTCAATTTGCACCCTCAACTAGGTGTTATCTTCCTAAAATGCAAATTTCACCATGTTTCACTCACACACACACACACACACACACACACACACACACACACAGTCAATAAATTCCAGTGACTCCCTATCACTTCCAAGATCAAATAGAGCACTTAGCACAGGGTCTGGCAAATAGTAAACCCTTAATAAAATAATTACCAAGTGACTTGTTCCCTTTTTTGGTTTTCAGCTTTGTTCCTAGGGTCTTTAAGAGAGCTTTGTATCTCAAATCCCCTTGTTCCCACCCAGTTTGCTCTTTACCACCTTTTCAACACCTCCAGATTTGGTTGGTTCATGAGCTCTATCAGGCCATGAGGATTTTTATCATTTCTGCCAGACTAGTGCTCTATGTGTCTGAAAATAACTATTGTACCATTTACAAAGATGCAATGCATTCATTTTTTGATAGTTATGATAAAACCTTGAGAGTTGGCTGGGGTAGCAGATAGAAAGTGGTCTTCAAAGCCAAGATAACCTGAGTTAAGATCCTGCCTCTGACACTACTATTTGATGCTAGGTTAGTCACTTAATCCCTTTAATACTCTAGGCAACACTCTAAGACTCAAGTGTTAGAGAGAATTTCCTTATCCAGGAGTTTCCTGCATTAGTGAAATCATAGATCTAGTCCTTATCCTTATGATAAAGTGTTGCAATGATAGTTATATTTTTCCAACATTTTACATGAATTATCTAATTTGAAAAGTCTTGCTTAATTGAAAGAATTCTGAAGGACTTAGACTCAGGAAGTTCTGTTTTCACATATCATCTTACTAACTGTATGATCCCACCTTGGGATTCAATCCCAAGTCATAACGTCTATGTGCCTCAGACAACTCCATAGAACTTAATTACTGAAACAATCCCAAGCACTTTGTGACTTCCTCAATGTCCCAAAGGTATAAAGTGCAAGAGACAGGATTTGAACTCAGATCTGCTTACTCATTCTACTAAAATATGAGTTTTTTGCCATAGTATCTCATTTGACACTTAAAATCTTGGGAGATATTAGCCCCATTGTAAAGATAAAGAATTGAAACTGAGAGTGATTTCCTGTGGAAACAGTCATAATGGGAGCTAGAATTCAAACTTAGGTCTTTCTTGAGTTTAAATCAGTGCTCTTTATACTGTATCTCATTGCCCCAGCCTTCATAAATAGCAATTCCTCCACTGAAATGACTTCTGTATATAATGATGGGTGGGAGACAATCTTTGCAATATTGTTAGATATAATTGACCTCGAGCTGAAGACAAACATCAATTGATGGTGTGGGTAGCCAAAAGCTTTGGTTCAGGTTGAATGCAATGGCTCAGTTTGTTTCATTTGTGTCTAGTTGGAGGACTTCTATTATTTCCTATTCATTATGCACCTTCTCTTCTGGTCACCTTGATGATATTTTTAGAATTAAATCCTAATAAGAATTACTTTTCATTGACTAGAATAATGATAAAATGTAGGAGATAAAGGAAAGGGTTGTCTTTTATTAAATGCAATGAGAAATTAATTTGCAGGAAGAATTGAAGAGTCAGAAGCTGTTAATATTTTTCTGAATCTACTTAGCTTGCCAACTGGAGTAAGAAATATTTCAGATGGGAGGGCAAACATGTCCCACTATAACAAAGCATCTATATGAATAATACTTAAATGAATTGGACATACATCTGGAAGCTCTAATGGATTATAATTTAGGCCACTAGAGGAATTGATTTTCATCATGGAGTTTAATTTCAGTAAGTCATAGGAGGTTTACTGATGAGGTATCTGAAGAATGGAAAAGGAAAATATTGAGTTTCTAGAAAAGAAAATAAATGGTCAACATCAGAAAATGCAGACCTTTAATTAAAAAAAAAACTTGTCTCCATAACAAGAAAAAAATTTTACTTGTTCACATTGAGAACATAATAGGAAATTGGATAAAGATTGACATAACTATGAATAAAATCTGTCTTACTGACATATTTTTGTTATATAAAAACAGTGAAGGGTTTGTTTGAACAAGAAAAAGTTTAAATTATATAAGTAAAATTTTAAAATGTATTTTGTGTGATTCATCATTCTTCTTTCCATCCCTCCTTTGGTTTGTTACATACCTTACCGCCATGTCTCATATAGCCATCTGCCTTAATACCCATATATAATTGTTTTTTCTTCATAGTCATCCATCTCTGCCCTAATATGAGACCTGCCTCCCAAATCAAGGTCCTCCAGAGCATGTTATCCTTATCATTTCCTTCCTCAAATCTAGTCTCCCAGGCTCTGGTCCTATACTATATGTCCATCCTTAAGCCTTGCCCCATATGCCTCTTCTCTCTACCCCCCTGCCATATTTCTGGATACTACTTTTCAGTTCTTGGGTTTAATGACAGAGAGATGAATGGCTTCCTGAGAACAAGAATAACTCAGGAATGGAAAAGCAGTAGAATTATCTTGAACTAGTAATATAAGGCAAGAGATAGGGAGGCAGACCAGGTTTGAAGTAAGAGAAAGAGGAGGAAATGTGTGTCTTAGGCAATATAAAATGTTTCCCAGGCATTGTTATATATATTTTTTTAAAGTAAGATTTTATCTTTATTAATTTGTTTGTTTACATTTAGTTTACAAGATTCAGTTCCACATTCCCTTGAGTTTCAAATTTTCTCCCTCTCCCTCCCCACCCCACCTTTCATGGCGGCATGCAATCACTTTTAGGATCTGCAAATACTTTCACATTAGACACTAGTCAGGTTGTAAAGAAGGATTGTAACTGATGGAATGAACAATAGGAAAGGGGTAACAAAATCAAACAAGAAAAAGATGGAGGGCAGGTAGTTTGCTTCAATCTGCATTCAAACTGTGTTCTCTCTAGTTCTTTCTAGTTTTTTTCTCTGAATGTAGACACATTTTTCCATCATGAGTCTTTTGGAGTTGTCTTATAACCTTGCATTGCTGAGAAGAGTCCATTCTATCAAAGATGGTCATTACACATACGTCGTGTCTGTAACTGTGTACAGATTTCTCCTGGTTTTCCTCTTCTCACTCAGCATCAGTTCATATAAGTCTCTCCAGGTAAATATGAAGCCAGTCTGCTCCTCATTTCTTATAGCACAATAATATTCCATTACATTCATATACCACAACTTATTTAGCCTTTCCTCAATTGATGGGCATCCCCTTAATTTCCAGTTCTTTGCCACCACAAAAAGAACTGCTATAAATATTTTTGTACATACAGGTCTTCCCCCCACTTCTATAATCTCTTTGGGATACAACCCTGGAAGTGGTATTACTGGGTCTAAAGGTATGCAATTATTTATAGCCCTTTGGTCATAGTTCCAGATTGTTCTCCAGAATGGTTGAATCAGTTCACAACTCCACCAGCAATGCATTAGTGTTCCAATTTTTCCACATTCTCTCCAGCATTTGTCATTTTTCTGTTTTGTCATCTTAGCCAATCTGACCTGTGAAATGTGGTATCTCAGAGTTGTTTTGATTTGCATTTCTCTTCACTAGTGATATAGAGCATTTTTTCATATGCTTATAGATATTTTTAATATCTTCTTCTGAAAACTGTCTGTTCAACAAATGTTTTTCCATTTGGTAAGATCTGACTTTATTTGTGTGAAAAGTGTTTTGTAGTTGTGTTAATATAGGTCCTGGGTTTGTTTTGGCAAGTAGATTCCCACGTATTTTATATCATCTACAGTAACTTTAAATGGGATTTCTCTTTCTATCTCTGCTGTTGGATTTTGTTAGAAATATATAGGAATGCCAAGGATTTATGTGGGTTTATTTTATATCTTTCAACTTTGCCAAATTTATTTATTGGCTCAAGTAGTTTTCTACTTGATTCTCGAGTATTCTCTAAGTATATCATCATATCATCTGCAAAGAGTGATAGCTTAGATTCTTCTTTGCCTAGTTTGATTCCTTCAATTTCTTTTTCATTTCTATTTGCTACTACTAACATCTCTATTATCAGATTGAATAAGAGGGTTGATAGTGGACATCCTTGTTTCACCCCTGATTTTATTGGAAATACTTCAAGCTTATCGCCATCACATATAATACTTGCTGATGGCTTTAAATAGATGCTACCTATTATTTAAAGGAAGGCTCCATTTATTCCTATATTTTCCAGTGTTTTTAATAGGAATGGATGTTGTATTTTTTCAAAAGCCTTTTCTTCATTTATTGAGATAAACATGTGGTTTCTGCTATTTTTGTTGTTGATATGATCAATTGTACTGATAGTTTTCCTAATGTTGAACCATCCTTGCATTCCTGGAATAAATCCTACCTGATCAAAGTGTATTATTCTTGTGATAAGTTGCTGTAGTATTTTTGCTAATATTTTATTTATAATTTTTGCATCTATATTCATGAGGGAAATTGGTCTATAATTTTCTTTTTCCATTTTGTCTCTTCCTGATTTAGATATCAATACCATATTTGTGTTATAAAAAGAGTTTGGTAGGACTCCTTCTTCACTGATTTTCTCAAATAGTTTGTAGAGTATTTGAATCAATTGTTCTTTAAATGTTTGATAGAACTTGCTAGTAAATCCATCTGGCCCTGGAGATTTTTTCTTAGGGAGTTCATTGATTTCTTTTTCTGACATGGGGTTAAGTAATTTACTTCCTCTTCAGTTAATCTGGACAACTTATAGTTTTGTAAATATTCATCCATTTCACTAAGATTGTCAAATTTATGTGAATACAATTAGGAAATAAGACCTAACTATTGCTTTAATTACCTCTTCATTGGAGGTAGATTCACCCTTTTAATTTTTGATACTCATGATTTGGTTTTCTTCTTTCTTTTTTATCATATAGGGTAAAAGTCTAGCAATTTTATTGTTTGCTTTTTCATAAAACCAGCTCTTAGTTTTATTTATTAGTTCAATAGTTTTCTTAAATTCAATTTTTATTAATTTTTCCTTTGGTTTTCATTATTTATAATTTAGTGTCCCATTGGGGATTTTCAATTTATTCTTTTTCTAGCTTTTTCAGTTACAAGTCCAGTTTATTGACCTCCGTTTTCTTTATTTTATTTATGCATGCATTCATGTATATAAAACTTCCCCTAAGAACTACTTTTGCTGCATCCTACAAGTTTTGGCATGTTGTCTCATTATTGTCATTCTCTTGAATGAAGTTACTGGTTGTTTCTATAATTTCTTGTTTGACCTACTCATTCTTTAGGATTAAGTTATTTAGTTTCCAATTAATTTTTAGTCTATTCTTCCATGGCCCTTTATTACATCATGATCTGAGAAGGATGCATTTAATATTTCTGCCTTTTTGCACTGAATTGTGAGGTTTTTATGCCCTAGTACATGATTAATTTTTGTGTATGTGCCATTTACCACTGAGAGGAAGGTATATTCCTTTTTATTCCCATTCAGTTTTCTCCAGAGGTCTATAATATCTATCTTCTTTAAGATTCAATTTACCTTCTTAACTTCTTTCTTGTTTATTTTGAGATTAGATTTATCAAGTTCAGAGAGGAGGAGACTGAAGTCCCCCACTAGTATAATTTTCCTATCCATTTCTTCCTCTAGCTCCCTTAATTTTCTCCTCTAAGAATTTGGATGCTGAACTTCTTGGTGCATAAATGTTTAGTAATGATATTGCTTCACTTTTGATGCTGCCTTTTAGCAGGACATAATTTCCTTCCTTATTTCTTTTAGATATATATTTTTATATTCATATGCCCATATACCTTCATATATTGACATTATATATATATATACATATATATATATTCCCTTCAATTACTGAGAAAAGTTTCATAAGCTACAATTATTGTTTTTCCATGTAGGAATGTTAATAATTCAACTTTGACAAGTTCCTTATGATTTGTTTTCCCTATTTACCTTCTCATGCTTCTCTTGCTTCTTGTATCTCAATGTCAAATTTTTTATTCAACTCTGTTTTTTTCAGCAAGAATGCTTGAAAGTCCTCTATTCCACTGAATGACCACATTTCCCCCTGAAACATGATACTCAGTTTTTCTGGGTAGGTGATTCTTAGTTTTAATCCCAGCTCCTCTGCCCTCCAGAATAGCCCATTCCAGGCCCTTCAATCCCTCAGTGTGGAAGCTGACAGATCCTGGGTTATCCTGATTGTGTTTCCACAATATTCAAATTGTTTCTTCCTGGCTGCTTGTAATATTCTTTCCTTGATCTGGGAATCCTGTAACCTGGCTATAATATTCCTAGGAGTTTTTTTTTTGGGGGGGGGGGATCTTTTTCAGGAGGTGATGGGTGGATTCTTTCAACCTCTATTTTGCCCTCTGGTTCTAAAACATCAGGGCAATTTTCTTTGAGAACTTCCTGCAGGATGATTTCTAGGTTCTTATTTTGATCATGGCTTTCAGGTAGTGCAATAATTTTTAAATTATCTCTCCTGGATCTATTTTCCAGGTCAGTGGTTTTTCCCGTGAGATATTTCACATTGCCTTCTATTCTTTCATGTGTTTGGATCTGTTTAACAGCATTTTGATTTCTCATGAAGTCATTAGCTTCCATTTGCTCCAATCTAATTCTAAAGCAATGATTCTCCTCAGTGAGCTTTTGAGATTCTTTTTCCATCTGGCAAATTTGGCTTTTTAAGGCATTCGTCTCCTGATTGCCTTTTTGAGCCTCTTTTGCCATTTGAGTTAGTCTATTTTTTTAAGGTATTATTTTCCTCAGTCAGGCTGTTGACTCTCATTTCATGTTTTTCTTGCATCATTCTCATTTCTCTTACCAATTTTTCCTCCACTTCTCTTATCTGCTTCTTAAGGTCCTCTATGGCCTGTAACCAGCTTGTATTTTCCTTTGAAGCTTTTGGTGCAGCAGTTCTGACTTAACTGTCTTCCTCCTGTTCCATGCTTTGCTCCTTTTTCTCCCCAAAATAGGAGTCTAATGTTGGAATCTTCTGTTTGCTTTGTTTCCTTTGCCTGGTCATGTCGCCCTTCAGACACTTGACCCCTGGGCTTTTTGCCACAGTAGGACTCTGCCACCAGACAGGGAGCTTTTGTCCCAAATGCTGGGGTTTTCTCAGCTGCCAGAGGTATTAGATGGATGCCCTCTCTGAAGCCTCCAGATGCTCTGGCAAGCTGGTCACACACCCCAGGACCTCCACCCTAGACTGCAATTCAGATCCAAGTAGGTTAAAGCAAGAGCAATTACCCCTCTTACTGGTGCTTGGTCCCCCTACACTCTGCAGGCCAGGAGCTGAAGCTGCCATATAGTGCTGGCTGGCTGTGCCAGGTCTCAGCGGCTTCTCATCCCCAGGGGCAAAAGCCACGCACTCCCACTTACTGGATCCCAAAGTCCAGACTGCACTGACCTCTCACTTTGTCCTTTGCATCTGTGTATTGATAAATCTGGAAACAGCCACAGCTGCTGCTGATCTGGAGTCCCTCAGGCTGGGGTCAGAGCCTTAGTGTGGGGCTGGGCTAAGCTCCCAGAGTGATGTGCTGGCCGATTCTTGCTGGCCTGCTGTGCTGTCCTCAGAAGGAGGTTAGCTTCTCTGTGTCATTTTCTGTGTTCTGCAGCTCCAAAGTTTGTTTAGAGTCTCCTTTTTACATGAATTGGGGAAGGTGGAAGCCGGAGCTGCTCCGAGGTCCTGCTTCTACCAATTAGATATATTTTTGCTTTTGCTTTGTTTGAGACAAGGATTGCTACCCCTGCTTTTTTTGCTTTGCATGAAGCATAATATATTTTACTCCAGCCTTTTACTTTTACCCTGTGTGTATCCCCGTTTCAAATGTGTTTCTTGTAAAAAGCATATTGTAGGATTATGTTTTTTTAATCCTTTCTACTATCTGCCTCCATTTTATGGGAATTTCATCCCATTAACATTCACTGTTATGATTACTATCTTTGTCTTTCCCTCCATCCTATTCCTTCCTCTGTTTGTGCTTTTATTTCCCCCTTCTCCCTTCCCCTCCTTAGAATTTTATCTTTTGACCACTGCCTCCCTCAGTATTCCCTTCTTACCATCCCCCCTCCCTTTTCCTACCCTTCCCCTTTCTTACCCTACCTCTTCCCTCCCTTCTAATTCCCCCCCTTTTTTTAGCTCTTCCCCCTTCCTACTGACTGTGTACAATATATTTTTATGCTTAATGTAGTATGTTATTTTTTCCTTGAAACAAGATTGATGAGAATAGATCTCATGCTATGCTCCTCTCCCTCCCCACTTTCCCTCTATTATGATAGGTTTTATGTCTCTTCTCAATAAATTCCTATACTTTATAACTGATTATGTTATTCCTTCTTACACCAGGACCAATGAGGGCAAAGATCATATAATGTTCATCTCCCTCCCTTCTTTCCCTCTACTATAATATGTTTCTATGCCTCTTTGTGTGCCACAATTTACCCTTTTCTGCTTCATTCTTTACTCTTCTTCCATTGTGATCCCTTTGCACCCCTTACTAAGGTTTTTTTAATCATCATTTTGTTTAATTTATACTCACCTCCTCTATTGATCTATATACTTTTAAAATGTCATGATACATATGCAATTCTTAATATTGACAGGTATCAGTTTCCCATATAGGAATGTAAACAGTTTGCTCTTATAAAATAATAAGTTGTGTGAATGTGTGTGTGTTCCCTATTTACCTTTCTATGTCTCTTGATTCTTGTAATTGGTGATTGAATTTTCCATTGATCTCTGGCTTTTTCATCAGGAAGGTCTGGAAGTCCCTTATATCATTGAATGACCATCTCCATGCCTGAAAGATTATGCTCACTTTTGCTGGATAGCTGATCCTTGGTTGTAACCCGAGCTCCTTTGCTTTGTGAAATATCATCTTCCAGTCCCTCCAATCTTTCAATGTAGAAGCTGCCAGATCCTGTGTGATCCTCACTACAGTTCTGTGATATTTGAATTGTTTCTTTCTGGCTGTTTGCAGTGTTTTCTCCTTTACCTGATAGTTCTGGAATTTGGCTACATTTTGCAAAGTTTTCAATTCAGCAATTCTTTCAGAAGGTGTTAGTAGATTCTCTCAATTTCTATTTTATGTTCTGGTTCTAGGATCTCAGGGGCAATTTTCCTAGATGAGCTGTTGGAAGATGTCCAAGCTCTTTTTTTTTTCATCATGATTTTCTGGTAGACCAATAATCCTTAGATTATCTCTCCTGGATCTGTTTTCCGGGTCAGTTATTTTTCCATTGAAATATTTTACCTCTTTTTCCACTTTTTCATTCTTGATGTTTTGTTTATTGATTCTTGGTGCCTCATAGAGTCATTAGCTTTAATTTGGTTGATTCTAATTTTTAGTGAATTATTTTCCTTGGTTAGTTTTTGAAGCTCCTTTTCCATATGTTCAGATTTCATCTTTAGTTCACACATTTTTCTTTTTAAGGAGCTTCTTTCTTCATTGAAAAGTTTTTCTATTTCTGCAATCTTGATTTTAAAAGAATTAGTCATTTTATCTTCTACCTCTCTAATTTGGTTTTCAAAGTCCTTCTTGAGCTCTTCTAAGAATGCTTTCTGGGCTTCAGACCAGTTCATATTCCCTGTTGAGGCTTCAGCTGTGGATGTGGAGTCAATGCTATTTCCTTCTGAATTTGGTTCATCCAGCTCACAATAATAGGATTCTAGAATCTTGTCTTTGCAATCTGTCTTTTACCCATTTTGAGGCAGGGCCTTAGCCATGCCCTTCCTCTGGGACTCTAAAGCCTTCACTATTTTAAAATTTTGCTCTAGGGCAATAATTTCTGTGTTTTCAGAGTTGGGGCAGGGGGGAATTGGAGCAGTCAGGGTTCACTCTGCCATTCTGGTCACTGGAAATTCGGATAGGTGCTTTTTAAATTTCCAGGCCATGGGTTGATAATCCCAGGAGTAGCTACTGCCACTGCCATGGGGCCTGCATTTGTCTCTTACCCAGCTCTGACAGATCCCAGCCCTGCAGTGATAGCCCTGGGAATGGCCCTTGCAGTTGGTGGATCAACTTGACACTGTGCTGTCTGCTCTCCATTGTTACACATTTTTGAAATAACACCATGTAATTTGTGCTATTATGTAGAAATATGCACACATCCTTTCATTTGAACATTTGTGTTCTTTATGTAAGTTTTGATTTATCTTTTCTTCTCCCCATAAGATAGAGGTTATTCATTCAAAGGAAACCTATGTTAGCTTAATTTTTATGTCATTTGGAGCATGTAAAAATGAGAAAGACCTAAGTAAGTGAAAAGTGTGCATGCAATGGAAGAGTTCTTTGAAAGGAAAAAAACAAATCAATAGATTAATCCAAAGGAAAAAAATATTCATTTTTATATTGCCATGCAAATTCATGATGACAAATCCACATTTAAGAACCAGAATTATGAAACAGTTCATAATTCAATGTGTATGTAATATTACTATGGGTCAGCATGACACAGTGGCTAAAGAGCCAATCTTGAAGTCAAGAAGACCTGGGTTCAAGCCCTCCTCTGATAGAGAATGACTGTGTGACTCTGAGCAAGTCACTTAACATCTCAGTGCTTAATGTGTAAATATGTTTTTCATGATTGCGCATATATAACCTAAGTCAAATTGCTTACTGTCTCAAAGAAAGATTAAAGGATGGAGGAAGGGAGCAAATTTGGAACTCAAAAACTTAAAAAATATGCCAAATGTTAAAAATTATTTTTACATGTAATTGGGAAAAAAATGAAATATATTTTTAAAAAGTATCTCAGTGTTCTAAGCCTCTCTCTAAGAATATAAGTTGTAGAGCAAGTAAGTTTTCTTACAGAGGTTTTCCCCTTCACCAACTAAATCAGAAATTCAATTCCTAATCCTATCACTATTACTGTTTTTATATAACTAAGTAGAGGTATTAGAAAATGAATAAGAGGAGAAAATGTTAAAAATAACTGACATTAACTTTTAGATTTTCAAATCATTACTTAATTTGAACCTCTCAGCAGCATTCTGAGAGAATGTAAAGATTGTTCTCCCCATTTTACAGCTGAGGAAACTGAAGCTCATTGAACTTAAGTAAATTCCTCATAGTCACATAAATAATGAATGTCAGAGGCAAAATCCAAATCTGTTTTTTTTTCTGAGTCCAGCACTCTATTCACCCCATTATGCTTCATATTAACATCACCTTATTTCTTGCCTAATGGTTTCATTTGCAAAGTTAAAAGAATTACTAGCCATTTTTCATCTTCATCTATTAAAATATATTCTGTAGGAATATAGTGAAGGCCCTTAGTGTCAGATACCTTAAGCATATGGGCTTATTGTTTATTAGGTTAATAACCTTCATGCATAGTCTCTTTTAACAAAAGAAAAAAAACATTCCTTTTAAAATGGAATATAAATAGAATTACAGCCTCTCAGATCAAAGTCTTTAGGACAAGAGACAGGGACATGAAGTTAAGGAGTCTGTCCTTGAAAAGTAAACCACAGCCTAAATTGTGAAGATATCAAAAAGAGGGGAAAATGTTAAAAAAAATTTATAGCTGCTCTTATTGTGGTGGCAAAGACCTGGAAACTAATAGTGTGCTTATCAATTGGGAAATGACTGAACAAACATAAATGTTTATATTGTATATATTTATATGTAGTATATATCACATTTTATTGTATGTGTATATAGTTTATAAATGTAGTAATATAAATATATAATAAATAATATAAATAAAATACATAGTACTAGTGTATTATAAGACCTAATGAAAGAGAATACTCCAGAGAGATTTGGAAAGATTTTATGAACTGATGCAGAGTGAAAAGAACAGAATCAGGAGAACAATTCATACTATAACAATATAATAAAAATGAACAATTTTGAAAGACAACTCTGATTTATGCAATGATCAACCATAATTCCAGAGAACTGATGATGACACCAACTCTGGACAGAGAGGTAATGGACTAAATAGGCAGAATAAGACCTTTTGGGACTTGTAATACAGGAATTTATTTTACTTGACTATGTATATTTATTACATGGACTTCCTTTTTCTTTCTTTGTGTATGTGTGAGTGTGTGTGTGTTGAGGGGCAAAGTAGAAGAGAGAAAATGCATGCTTATTGATTGAAAAAGATTTTTAATATTAAAATGTAAAGCATAAGATATTTTTTCCAAGTCTTTTTTTTTTTAAAGCAATTGGGGTTATGTAACTTGCTTAAGGTTACAGGGCCAGGTGTTTCTGGGTGGGTGCTAAGTGTCTGAGCCCGGGATTCAATCTCCAGGTCATCCTGACACTGGAGCTGGTGCTCTTACTCACTGTGCTACCTGGCCGCCCCTTCCAAGTCTTCTTATTCTATGATTATAGGGAACAAAAATTTGTTACATTATTTCACAATTTCCTTCATTCAAGAAATTCAAAATCTATATTGTCTTGTATTCCTCCCTCCCTATAAGAAAATTAAGGTGACTCTGAATGTTTCAAGTTCTAGCACAGTGCCTGTCATGTAGAGGCATGCAATTAGTAGTTACTTATTTACCATAGCTAGTATGAAGGAAAGAAACAGAATGGAATCATTCTCTATCACCTACATGACATTATATTCTGGTGAAGGCTGATATATTACATGAATGGACCTTCCTTCATCTGTTATCAGACTAAAAAAACCACCTTGAATGAGATAATTTATCAAGACCTATAATTATTGGGTTCTAGGGTAATATTTGTAGCCATAGATTTGCTGCTTAGAATCTAACTTGGGCAGAGAGAAGTTGGGGGAATGAAAAGAGGAAGAAAGGAAAGGGAGGGTCATTGAGAGGGAGGGAGGGAAAGAGAAAGAAAGAAGAGAGGGGGGAGGGCTAGGGAGAGAATGAGACAGAGCAGTGGTTGGTCTATCTATAGAGAACATCTTTGCATAAACATGGTAACTAGGGCACTGGGTCACTGGAATGTCCTTTCTGACTATAAGTAAAACATACACAAGAAAATAGACCATATAATATTAATGCATATTGTGCCCAAGGAAAGAAGAAAAAATGTTCTAATATGCAGCACTACCATGACCTCTTGCCATAATTATATATGCTTTAAAATATTCACTCAGATTTAGGTTTTGAATTCAACCGTTAGGTCCCTGTATACCACAGTTCACTGCATTAAAACCTAAACAATTACACTGCAATTGTCCTTCCTCTTCCATGTATTTTTAATCCCTAAATTATTAATATTGCCTTTCCCTAAGGAGATGAGGCAGGAAGAAGCAGGTGTCTCAAAACATTGAGGGAGGGAGGGAGAAAAGGAGAAAGGGAAAAAGAGAGAGAGAGAAAAAGAGAGAGAGAGAGAGACAGAGAGAGAGAGAGAGACAGAGAGAGAGACAGAGAGAGAGATAGAGACAGAGAGACAGAGAGAGAGACAGAGACAGAGAGAGACAGAGACAGAGACAGAGAGAGAGAGACCATCAAAGTGCACTGACTGGAATATCTCAGATGATTGAAGTAAAATTGTTAAGGAAAGAAAATTTCTTCCTAAGGTTCATGCATCCAG
This sequence comes from Petaurus breviceps papuanus, assembly GCF_028583685.1. Classification (NCBI taxonomy): domain Eukaryota; kingdom Metazoa; phylum Chordata; class Mammalia; order Diprotodontia; family Petauridae; genus Petaurus; species Petaurus breviceps. The sequence goes on from NW_027187419.1 coordinate 69,900,805, forward strand.
GGGTCATGAAGACCAAGCATATAGCACTTTATCCTTTTAGCTACCCCAGAGGTTCTACTTCTTGAATCTCGTTGAAGAACTAAAATGAAGGAGGCCAAGCTGGCGAGTTGATGGGGATTGTTATTCTAGAATTGTGGAGTCTCTGAGCAAACAAAGAAATCTAGCAAGATCTCTTTGAAATAAAGCAAAGTGAAAAAAGGTGAATAGAATAACAGAGTGCACACTATGATTATATCAAAGAAAGTAAAAGGGCATGAATAGACAAATAATTCTAATGAGGACTTACATGGAGTCACTGAAATAGTGATATGATATTTTATATATTTGAAGTTATCACAAGTTCAGTTAAAAAAAGTTCACTGTTACACTTTTAATAAAACATGGATCAGCTCATCCCACCATCTACCTGATTCAAGAACATCTTCAATAACCTTCCTAACAGGTAATCAGGATAAAATTTGGATTCTATCAATCAATCAACAAGTATTTGCTAGGTATCTACTATATGCAAAACTCTTGGCTAGTTATTGGAAATATAAAGACAAAATTAAAACAGTTTCTGCCTTCAAGAAGCTTGCATTCTGTGATAAAAGACAACACTCATTGCTCTCTAGGAATAGCAGTGCTCTAATTTCTTTTAAGGCAATCCATTCCATTGACTACATGTTGGAATCCTGTGCTTCACATCTTGCCTCTGACAGATTTTATGTAACTTTGTGCAAGTCACTTACCTCCTTGGTTTCAATTTCCTCAACATTAAAATAAAGATGTTGGACAAAATGGCCTCTTAGATCTCTTACAGATCTAGATGCTATGAAATTATGAATATAAATGCTTCAACATAAGAAGTTAAAATTTACCTTTTACTTTTATTTCAACTTGCTTAAAAACTTAGATTTCTAGTATAATATGAAAAATTTTGGAAATGTACTTCTTTCAAAAACTGTTTGCTTTTCAAGTAGAAATGTCATCATTGACATAACCACATAAACAGCTGGACAGAAGGCTATGAATAATTGAAAATGAAATAGAGCACAGATGAGGTCTCAACTTCCTTTGTAATACATCAAACAGTCATTCCATGTTGCAGAAGGGCCCAGTAAGACAATCTGATGTGCCAGAGAAAACTGGGGAGATGCTGAATGCAAACATTTGCAAAAAGAATCATTCCCCTGAAATGGTTATCTACAGTACTACACACCACTTTCTTTCAGCCACTATAATTTGCCTGTCATTTAGTTTCTAAGGGGGCACTGCTCAGCATGTTTAACAAGCTTTTTATTCAGCTTAGGGAGAGTGATGATAAAGGTCATTTTCCCAATGCTGACTTCTCCTGCATATTGCTAGGTACTGAAGGTAATGTATTGCACAGACCATACAGACAGAGAAAGTGGGAGCTATTATCTATGAGGGAGAGAAACCGTGTGCTCAACATAGAACATGGCCAGATGGAGATGACTTCAAATTATAGTGTTTGATTCTACATAAATTATACTTAAAATCAAACTAATATATTAGATTTGGGGATTTGGATCCTATGGTTTAGAGAACACACAAAAAAAGTGTTATGTAATTTTCCAGTTTTCTTTGGTTCAAGATGCTCAGAATTTGTATTCTTGCTATAGAGATGAGGCTAAAAGTTTCAGCACCTAGGACAGTGCTTTGAGCAAATTAGACTTTCAATAAATGCTAAATTGATGAGGGCCATCCCCCAGTGGTTCTGATCCATATCTTGCCACTGGACCCAGATGGCTCCAGAAGAGGAAGTGAGACTGGTGACTTTGCATAGCCCTCCCTCACTTAAATCCAATTTACTTGAATGTCATGGCATCGCCTCCCTGATGTCATGGTCCTCTTTGAGAATGAAGGACAAACAAAAACAACTAGACTGATTGAAATAAAAGATGGTAGATTACAGAAAAATCTATGTATAATATGAAAACCATTGACCTAACCCTCAAAAAAAATTAAGTAGAGGAAGTCATTTGAGGGTTTCAATTATCTTAACAAATAAATTTGTCAAAACAACCAATTACAAGTAACTCATGAATTTATTAATCTGTTCATTTAAGACTACATCAAATACTGACAAAGAATGGGGAGATTCAGAAAATATTAAGACATGGTTCCTGCCCTCAATGAGTTTACACTCTTCTAGGAAGAAAGTAGCACTCACATCTATCTATCGATCATCTATCTATCTATCTATCTATCTATCTATCTATCTATCTATCTATCTGTCTGTCTGTCTGTCTGTCTGTCTATCTCTATCTATCCATACATATATGTATATGTGTATATCTAGATCTAGATAGACAGACAGGCAGACAGATAGATGAATAGATGATAGATAGATAGATAGATAGATAGATAGATAGATAGATAGATAGATACAAATATGTAATCTATTTTCATTAAGGGTTAGGAACTGAACCTGTAATTTTATTGATAGTGGAAATTCTCAAATGAGCAAACCCACTCTACAAATTCAGGTTGGCACTTTCTCTGAAGCTTATCATCTTAGTTGCCTAGAGAACTAAGATTAAGTGAGTTGCCTAAGGGTCACTCAGGCAGTATGTGTAAGAGAAGGAACTTGAACCTAGATCTTTTCAGGTCTAAGGCCAACTCTCTTTCCACTATGCTATTACTTATGCTTCTTATTTTCATTAAGGGCAATAAAAATGATTCAATTATAAAAATATCTATTCAGTGGTTGGTATTATATCTATATCTATATATGTAGCAACATCCATATTCATATTCACATAAATATATAATGCCAACCACTGAATAGGTCTTTTTTCAGAGTGCATATGATCATATAAATGTGTGCTTATATTATGCTCATTTTACAGATAAAGATCCTGAAGGCAGGAGAAGTTAAGTGACTTGCTTAGGGTCACACAACTAATAAGAATCTGAACAGGATTTGAATTCAGGTTTCACTGACTCCAAATTTATCCTTCTATCAGTTATGGCACCTAGATGTATAACAAAAGGATTTGACTCTAAGAAAGGTGGAGAAAAGAAAAAACAGGTATTAACTAGCTTGAAATTAAGCTAGTAATAGAATTAAGCCCAAGGAAACATAGGGAAAAATACATATACATATTTGTAAAATCCAACCTATCTTGTTCCATCATTGTTGATCATTGTGTTCTATATTCACTATGAAAACTATTCTTTAAAAAGGCAAGTTTTTAAATGAGGAATTTGAAGGAAATTGGTGAAAATGACTCAGATGGAGAAGGAGAAGATGATTTTCAAGTAGCATTGTAGAATGCATGCATGATAAAAGGAAATGAAAGATGGAGGGCAAAAGGTGTCAAATTTGACTAGAAGGAAGAAAGTAAGGAGATGAGAAGGGATTTGATATGACATTTAATATGCATCAGCCCCAGGAGATGGCAAAGCTCTATAATCATTCTCCCTATAAAAGAGGAGAAAATGCCCACATCCTTATGAAGGTGAAAATGCATTGGAAGAAAATGAAAATGAAGTTTGTAAAATATAGAGGACTATGAGATGATTCAAATTAAAACACTCCCTCTCTACCATTTGAGTCACATTATCATAAGACTTCACTGACTACTCTCACTTTCAAAGATATTATGAACACAAGGAATCATTCTCATTAATAATTAATTAACATTGTCAAGCTCCAGAATTTCACTCTAGCAATGGGCAATCTGTCCCTCCTGCCTTACTTAAGGGCACTGATTCTAGAACCTGAAAATGCCCCAGGAAGATCCTTAGTCCATACTCAATCTCACATTTACACAGTTGGACAAGACATGTAAGTGCAAATAAGCTAATTTCTTTTTCAAACAAAGGTCATGTGGAGAAAAAAATCCTGCACATAGAGTTTCTTTTGATTGCCATGAAAATATTGGTTCTGTCCCTTTAGTCATCAGGCCAAAATCTGATTGGAAGAGAAAGACTTTTATTCTCCTGTCACTTGTTGATTCATTGTTCTAATTCCAACAATGCCTGTCTTCCCTTACACTCTTGGCAACCATCCAACCACATACACTATTTCATTTCCATGTTCACCCAGGCTATCTAGATTAAGAGTTTTTTCTGTTTTGCTTTTGTATTCCTAGCACCTAGGACAGTGCCTAGCACACAAAAAGAGTGACTATATTTGTGATTTCATTGGTATAATGATCTTCTTTGTAGAAACTCAGCCTACCTACACAGTTGAGCACCCTCTCTGTAATTTATAATATTAGAAAAATTGTCTAGAACTGGAGTAGTCAAGTGACTTGCCCAGGGTCACATAGCTACTACAAGTCAGAAGGAGGACTTGCACCCAGGTTTTCCCAGCTTCAAGGCCAGTTCTCTATCCACAATATCATGATGTCTCTCACTTAAACTCTTATTGGTTGTCATTTAATTCATTGATTCATTTGGGTATCCCTGGATTCCAGTACCGACATTTTCTGAAGTACGAGAGAGGGATTTGGCACTTCCAGATTTTGAAAGAATTGCATTGCTATTTTACCTTTGGGGAGCATATCACTAATTCCATGATTTTTAAAGGAAAATGGTAATGGAGTAGACAAACACCAAGGAAGTGACAAAGGGAGGAGAAATTGTATTATTGAAAGATATCATATATGAATGGAATAATATTCTATCAGCTAAACCAGTGACAAAAAGAATCCAATTTCTTATGAGAGAGAAAAACAAAGGTAAGGACAAATTTTCTTTTAATAATTCTCTAGGTGTTTTCTTATTGAAGGCAGCACTCACTGCTGAATGGCTCTTTTGCTGTCCTCTGGCACTTGATCCATCTTTGTCTCACATAATCTTAAAATGCAATGCTGCATTTTGTTTCTTGTCCTCAATAAATTGCAGGGTTTACTACATATCCTCCTTAATACAAATTCTTATCCCCCTATAAAATGGATCTCTCCATCACAAAAAGGCCAACTAAACCCTCTGAAGAGTAACCAAGACTGAATGAAGTAGGAGAGAGCCTTACAAATGAGGCTATAAATAACAAATTACATAACATTAAATCTACTAAATAAGCAAGATAATGCAGCCTGACTGAAAACCAAAGATGCTGAGTTAACAAGTTTGGTTTAGCTCAGATTTTGTTTGGAGCCAGAGCTTTGAAGTTGTAAGTTACATTAATCTTGGCATGCATTAAATGCATAATTGAGATAGTGTTAGTTATTCAGTTTGTTGGACATTTATATTACAAACCTTCTCTTCCCAGAAGCATATCATTCGATGGTAAAAAGTTGTATCTTCACTTATGGTGAAATGGTGTTCAAATATGGCATGCAAAGCCTCAAACACATGATGAAATTTTAGTTAGTCATGGGTGGGGGTAGGAGTCTACTAGCGTTACAGAGGAGACTATTAGCTTAACTGCTAAGATGAATGGCAAAACTGTAGTTGATTTTGTGGGGAAAGGTGGTTTTGTTCTTTTCTCTCTTTTTAGTTGTTGGTCAGTTGTTTCAGTCTTTTATGACATCTTGTGACCCCATTTGGGGTTTTCTTGGCAAAGATATTGGAGTGGTTTGCCATGTCCTTCTCCTTTCGCCCAGGCTATCTAGATTAGGAGTCTTCTATTTTGCTTTTGTTTTCCTAGCACCTGGCACACAGAAAAAGTAACTACATCTGTGATGTCATTGGTATAACGATCATTTTACAGATGAGAAAACTGAGACAAACAGAGTTAAGTGACTTGCTAGGGTCACACAGCTAGTAAATATCTAAGGCCAGATTTGAACTCAAGAATATGAGTCTTCTTGACTCCAAGCCCAGCACTCTATGTACTGCCTACCTAGCTAACTCTTTTTTAGCTAAGATTTATTTTGTACTTACCATGTGTCAATCATTCTGCTAAGGGCTTTACAATTACTTTCTCGTTTGATCCTAACAACATCCCTGGAAGGGAGGTGCTATTGTTATCTCTATATTATAGATATCTTATAGATAAGATTAAAGAAACTAAGTCAAACAGAGGTTGTGACTTGCCCAAGGTCACACAGCTAATAAGCATCTAAGACTGAATTTGAATTCAGCTTTTCCTCCAGGCCCAGCACTCTGCATTGTACCACCGGGCAAAGGATGGTTAGTTTTTGCCAAGTTTGTAAACCCAGGAAAGGAGAAGAGAATTTTTACCAGGAACCTGGCAAGGGATGTTTCACTGGATGGGGAAAAAGAGATAAAGCTTTCATAAGAGTCGAACTAATGACATTGCCCCTCATGCTTCCTGGACACCCCACAAACTTGAATAACTTGAAAGGAAAAGCAGACAAAACTGGGGCTAACACACATCTACTAAGAGAAAGATTATGATGGATTAGACACATAGCTGACCTCAGGCATAGACAGAATGTATCGTCTACGTGGTATAATTTCAGGAGTCCTGGAAAGTTCTCCTTATTCCCCATTGTTTGGTTTATGTTTGAAATCCTGAGACTGGAGATTTGTTCCTTTGAACTTTCCCCAAGATGTAAGAGAGAGCATTCTTACCACTTCCCAGCATCCTGATATCCTTCCATAGCTTCATTTAACCTTTTGCCTCCTGGGATGTGCAGCACCTGTGAAAGCTGATGCAGATGGCAGATGGGAATGGGGAGGCTGATTTTAGACACAACATGGGATAAGAAATTTGGAAGGTGAATGACATTCACACAGAGAGAAATGATAAAAAAGAAATGTGCAGAAGGCAGCACTGTTGCCTCCATTTTTCCCTTGCTCAGTTTGAGTTAAGACGTTGATGGTTTTCCCCTTTCCTTCCTCTACTCTGCCGGTCACCATGAGACCAAAGACATTTTAAGATGGAGTAGGCGAGACACTGCTTTACTCATGCCCTGCTGAACCCAAGCAATGAACAGCAAAGTGAGGTCTCTGGAGACATCAATACTGATTTTCAGTTTTCCATGGAAGCAATAATAACCATTGTGAAGAAGCCTGGCTCAAAGCTCCATTTTACTCACTGCCAGGATTACTTCCATCCTCTCCTACATAGTCATAGTGGAAGGAAATGGGGGATTTATTGTAAGATGCTGAATTTCCAGACTGGTGCTTTCCTACTCTCTGTCCCAATGCTGCCTGAGAGACTGAAAAGTGAAGAACTTGACTCTAAATTGAAAGAATGGGGTGAGGGTGGGGTCTTCTTGTTTTGCCTCAGAGCACTGGAACTGGAAGTGAGTGGTATGTCATATTTTCTGACACAAGAAGTTATAGGTTTTGAATTTTATTTTGCCTGTATTTGTTGTTCAGTCATTTTTACTCATGTCCAACTCTTGTGACCCCATTTGGGGTTTTCTTGGCACAGACATTGGAGTGGTTTGTCATTTCCCTCTCCAGTTCCTTTTACAGATGAGAAAACTGAGGCAAATAATGACTTACCCAGGGTCACATAGCTAGTGGGTATCCAAAGTCAGATTTGAACACATCTTCCTAACTCTAGGCTTATACTAAGTATGCTGAGTTACTTAGCTGCCCAAAATCTATGTTTCAGAAACAGGATATGAACCCATACCTCCATATGCAATCTAACTAAAGTGCTCAACTAAAACTCTGAATGGGGCAGAATGATTGAAACAATACATCAAGTCTGGAAAGGAAGAGGAGCTTACAGGAGGTGGGAAGGGAGCCATATATGAGCAGCACATCACAGTTGAGATATAATGATTGATACACACTCCTGTATAAAGAGCTACAGATTTTAGCAGCGGGAGGCAGAGTGCTGAGTGATTGATAGGCACATACCCAAAGTCTCTGCTAATTGACAAGACCCAGTCACAAAACCATTGTATCCATACTAAAACAAATACCTCTGTGCTATATTAACACTTAAAGTCTTATCTGTCGTATTCATGTGAAAGAGTCTACCAGATAATTTCCTAAAAGCAGGTTTCATTAGAGTCTAGAAAAAAAACTAGGAAAGTACAGGTTCCTATAAAGAAGGATTTGAAAACAGGGACATGCTAAGGCAGGTAGGCAAAAGGTGCAGATAGGGAATACTTTAAAATATGTCCTAGAGAGCAGACAGGTACCTGTTGGGGAAAATCTTATCTCCGAGGCCCTCTAGTCCAATCCATATCTAAACAGGGGGGCTTTTTTTTTACATAATCTATCCCAAGAATGATCATCCAAACTCTGCATGAAGACCTGTAGTCAAGAGAAACTAACTTCTGGGGAAGTTCATGCAGTGGGGACTAGACTTGGAAAAATGATGACAATCCTGTGAATTTGACTGTGGATTACTACTTAGTCCATCTGATCCTCAGTTTCCTCACCTGTAAAATGGGGATAATAACACCTATAGTACTTACAAAGTTGTTCTGAGCTTCAAATGAGATAAATAAAGCCCTTTCAAAGTGTCATATAAATGTTAGTTTTTATTATTGGGAATTTTTTCCTCGCATTGGACTAAAAATAGTCTGTTCACCACATTGTTCCTAATGCTGCTCTCTAGGACCAGGCAGAACAAACCTAATACCTCTCTTACATGACTTGTGTAGCATTATTATTGCCTTACTGATGTGACCCTCTGAACTGAACTGAAATGAATTGAATGCAATATAAAATTCAATTCAACTCATTTCAATGCAAGAAACATTGATCTCTAACTATGAGCCAAGCAATGTGCTATTAACCCCTAGGCACACACACACACAAAAACATCCGTAGAGTAAAACAAAACATAGGAAAATTACACAGAGAGATATACAGATACCGTGTTTCCCCGATAAAAAGACCTATCCCGAAAATAAGCCCTCTCCTTATTGTGTAAGATTCCTCTAAAATAAGCCATCCCCCGAAAATAAGCCCTATTGAGATTGCTACTGTAGTGAAGGTGATCCCCTGCGCTACACGCTACATTACGGTACCCTCTGTATGCACCGTCCCCCTCCCCCCCATGAAACGCATGCCGCGCTCCGAGCTGCATCCAATCAGAGCTGCAGCAGTGAGCGCTTCATCCTGTTCTTCCCCAGTGATTTCCTTATTGAATAAAGGTACATTTTTTTGTTCACATTTACCTGTTTATTAAAATTGCTGTCAATGTTCATTAAAATAAGCCCTCCCCTGAAAATAAGCCCTCTGGTGTTTTTCTGTCCAAAAAAAAATGACAGTGTCTTATTATTGGGGAAACACGGTAGCTAGGGGAAAGCACTAAAAAGTAGGGAGATCAAGAAACCTCCTCCCCCTTACAGTACCCTAGCTGTGCTTTGAAAGTAGCTAGATATTCCAAAACCCAAACTTCAGTGAGGGGCATCAGGATCCAAATGGAACTACTTGAGTATGACTTAAACTCAAATCACTCTGGCTCTCCCTGATTGGTCAATAGTAAGTTCCAGCCCAAGGCTCTGTTGGCTATTATTTTGGTTTTAATGGCTCAGAGTGAGAGTAAATAGCAATTATTTCTGTTCTGGCCAGAAACCCTTAGGGTCTTCCCCTTTCAGATCGATTTTTTTTTTGAGTAGGTAAAAGAGGCCTTCTTTTACTTCATTTCTTACCTAGCTTTAATCACCAAATCATCATCCTCAGAAAAACTGAGACCTGGCAAAGACTTTAGCTTAAAAAAGCCAAGGTCTCCCACTGTATCCAGGGCCATCTCTAGTCATTCTGATCCATGTCTTGCCACTGGACCCAGATGGCTCTGGAGGAAAGAGTGACTTTGCACAGCACTGTCTCACTTAAATCCAATTCACTGGAAAATCAAGACATCACCTTCCTGATGTCATTGGTCCTCTTCCAGAAAGAAAGACAAACAAGAAGAAAATATTTCAAAAGGTGGCGATGGAAAGCATTAAAGTATGGGCAACAATTTGTACAATGGTATGGAAGTAAGAGATAGAATGTGAAATATAGGGTACAAATTCCCCACATGCTTAGTCCTTTTTGCACACACCCCACCCCACACAAGAGGCATTTGTTCTGGCACTAATGAGTTCTCCTTGAAAAGGCTGAGCCTGCTTTGTTGGTGGGACTTATTGTCCCCTAGACACTAGTGCTGATTGATGATTGGTAGTGAGTTCCCATATCTGAGCAGAGTTTGGGAGACGTAAGAGTTGAAGACACAGCAGATAGAAAAGGTTAGGGTTAGATACACACCCAGACTTATTTTCCTGGAGGTAGTCCTGTATATTCATTAGAACCCTCCAGGAAAACAGGAAACACACACACACACATGCACACACATGCACACACACATACAAACATGCACACACACACACACACACACAGAAAATCACACACCCCAGAATAGAAGAAACAAGTTCCAGTTGAGAAGGATAAAAAAAGGAGATTCTGGAACAAACTTAAGAGTGCATGGGGAAGGTAGATGAGGTCCTAGACCTAGAGAGAACAAGGAACAAAGGAGCAGTACACCATAACAAACACAGATGTTGACCTTTGATGGTACCAGGGGTTACATGGACTGTGCAGGTTCAGGAAATGATGCTTAGCCCTCTACAAACCCTTTCTTCCATTTTGAGGGGAGAATTCTAGGGTAGTACCACACAAGTGGAAGATTGTATAGAAACCTGTAACACAGAGCCGAACCAGGGAGAGAAGAGTTATTTTCATCTATTAAGGACTTTGTCGTAAATCACAAGATAATTATGCATCCTCTCATTTTACAAATGAAGAAACTGAGGTTGATAAATTAAGTGACTTGCCCAGGGTTATAGAGTTCTTAAGTATCTTAAGGCCAGGTTTTGAACCTGGGCCTTTCTGACTCCCAAGTAAAATGCTATATCCATTATGCCACACTGCCTCATAATCTTTGGTATTTTGTTGTTGTTGTTCAGTCATTTCAATAATGCAACTTTGTGACCCTATTTGGGGTTTTCTTGATAAAGATACAAGAGTGATTTACTATTTCCTTCTCCAGCTAATTTTAGAAATAAGGAACTGAGGTAAACGGGATTAAGTGACTTACCCCAGTGTTCCGAAGTCAGGAAGCATCTGAGGCCAAATTTAAAATCAGTAAGATGAGTCTTCCTGACTCCAGACATAGCACTCTGTCCACCGGCTGCCCTCCTTGGTATTTTATTCTTAGATTAAATAAGCCTGTGTTAGTGTTCTATGTCATGTTAATCTCATAGATTGCATAAAATTGTAGGCATTCTCCTTTTGTGGTAGAGACCCAGACAGAAATCAAGTTCTGATGTTCCCAAGGAAAACTTTGATCTCTTCCCTTATCCTCACACTGTGCCCCAAAGGGAAAGTGCAGTTTTGCTGCAGTCATTCTCCCTCCTCCAGATATACTACATCTACATCACTGGACCAGTACCAGTGCCAGTACCAGTACCAGTGCCAGTGCCAGTACCAGTACCAGTGCCAGTGCCAGTACCAGTACCAGTGCCAGTAAGGCTTGTGTCTGGGTTTGCTCTTCCACATCATGGCTCTGAATCCTACTGAGGCTTGATTCCAACTGTTGCTTGGTACAGGAAGGCAATGCTTCAGAAATTCCTCTGCTAAACCCTCTTCATCTGACACCATTTTTATCTCTCCCGGGAAGGTCATGCTGCCCCCTTGAGAGATCACATAGATGCATGGGTGCAAAGATCTTGGATCTCTCTAACTCCAGCTCTCCCACCTTTTACTTTACTCAGCCACCTAATCCATTCATTTATTTATTCTTTCATTTGTTTGTTTTTAAGACTAGTCTCATCCATCCTGCAAGTGCAGCAGCTACTCATGGGCTACCCCTTCTTTAGGCAGTCTGCTGCCCTTCTGCTCATTATAATGGTGCCAGACTTAGTGCTAGCTCCCTTTTTGAAAAAAAAAAAAGCCCAAATGTAGTTTAGATGTATGAACTACCTTGTGAATGATCAATCAAACATAATTGACAAGTATCAAGGGAGCAATAAGCAGTCAGTAGAGGCCAGTTCACACCTTATTATTACCAAAACAAAAGCCTCATTAGTTAAACAACAAAGATTTAGGACAAATGGAATGTCTGCTTTATTAAAGATATATTATCAATTCCAGAAAAAAATAGCCACATCAATGGGCCAATAGATCCTAGACAATGTTTGTTCTCACCCATCTTCTTTCAGCTAAAAAACCATTCAGTTCCTGAAAATTACAACAGATTACTTTTAGGAAGACTGGCCTGTAGTAATAATTCTGGACATTTCTCTGGGGGCCTATGGATAAGCATATAGATTATCAAGCAACAGTGGCATTGCCCTCTTTAGTAAATATCTTCCCCAGTGCCCTACATTTTTCCAAATTTCTTATAGCAGTATTGTAATGGTAAGGAAATTTGAAGATCTTCCCTGCCCTTTAATGGGCTTCACTTAAAGCCCAACAAGAAAAGCTTGCTTAGGGGAGGGTTGTTTTTTAGGAAGGCCTGCACATTTTGTTCCTTTGTAATTAGGTGGGTCATGAAGATTGTGATGTCTTCTGACCCTGTAGAAGGATATTTATACACACACACACACACACACACACACACACACACACACACACACACATATATATATACCTATGTATGTATGTACCCTGACATCAGGTTGCTTTGAGGTTCACTTTAAGGGAAGAGTTGTATGATTTGGCCATTTGAGACTGTAGGCAGCCATTGAGCCCCCTGGCTTTGAAAACCCAGATGCTGGTGCTTCTATCTTTGGTAACTAACTGTATGTATGTAGTGGTCAGACAGCTAGAAGCCCTGTCTGTTGGTCTGTTGAATTGTGTTATTTTCTCTGTCTGTATTTTTTATCTGCTTGTAACTTCTGTTTGTATTTTCTCTGAAGTTCAGGGTGCTGACTTTTTCCTCTGAACTAAGTGAATATATATATGTTTGATTAAACTAAGATTGTTAACCCTTTTGAGTTGCTTTCCTTTAGAAAAGCAGATCAAAGAACCTGTGCTAGCAGCCATCCTAGATATGCTAGAGTGCTTGCTACTATAAGTATGGAAAGTTATTTCCTTTTTAAAATTTTTGTGAAGTCATTACAATAGAACTCTTGCCTACTCCCTAAGAATCCCTATGTCAACAGTCCTTTGTGAGGATCCACACTTCCCATAAGTGGAGGGTCCTAGTGGTCATTTGCTACCCACACTGTGCAATGCTTTACTGGCTTCATTTCTGTTTGAGTTAATACTAGCCTTAGTCAAATCTCAGCCACTTATGGTGCTGAAAACTTAAGCCTAAAATATAAAGAAGGATCCAGGACAAGCTTGCAAAATGCAACCCACATGGTAGTTTCAAGAAGACTATCCTGGCTCATGCATTGTTATTGCAGATAACCCAGACCCAGAAAAATAAAATATTATGGATGACCCTTCCCCTTGTGGAATGCATATCTCTGATCCAAAGCCCTAATTTATTTAGATCAAGTTTAATTTTGGTAAATTCTCAGCAAGTGACTTTGATTTGTACACCCATCCAGGATTTTCATTAAGAACATAATAATTTGGCTCATTTTGCCTACACTCAAAGTTTCCTCTTGTAACACTGGAATAAATGAGTCTATGTTTTTATAAGGAAAAAAAAACAAGCCCTTATTTAAAATGCAAGTATCTAGGCTAACTAGATATCAAATATAGGAAAGGTTTTGTTTAGAGAATAAATTATAAAAGAAAAAATCATACACAAGTCATAAACAGTCAAAAAATTCCTCTCTTCCCTCTAGCTGTCCTGCTTGCCATCTTCTCCAGTACTCCCATTAAAGGCCAAACCTACAGGGTAGCTCAGAGGTATGAACTAGTCATGAATCACCAATCAATCATTATTAATGTGGTGCCAAGGGCAGCAAGTACTCAAGACAAGGTGAGTTTATTCCTTAATGATACCAGAACAAAGGCCTCAAATAAATGTAGTAACAAGGACTCAGCAAGGGAAATTTCCACCTTGTCAAGTGCACATAATAAGTTTCAGAACAAAGGGTAATATCCTGGGGTAGTAAAGCCAATGACTGGGCATACCTGCCACACTGAACAATAATATCATCTTCCAGCAAAAATCATTGGGTGTCTAGAGTCAGTAGAATACAGCACAGTGGGAATGGCATTGGATTTGGAGTAAAAGGACCTGAGTTTGAATCCCACTTTGCTACCTGTATGAATGTGAGAAAAATCACTTTACCTTTGTGGGGGGTCTGTCTTCATAACCATAAAATGAATTGGGTTGAACTTGATAAGGCCCCTTCTAGCCTTCTATCTATGATTTTTGAGCCTTGGTTCTTTCAACTAATACTCACTATGGCATAATCTGAAGGCCTTTCACTCTCTTAATTGTTCTCTACTGGTCATTTGCATCTTGTCAGTATCCTTAAAACGCCATGTCTAGGACTGACCATAATACTGAAGATGTCACCTCTGTAGTCGTGGCCACTCTGCATCTTCAATGGTTTCTAAGGTGACTTTAAATGTTTTGGGCAGCCGTGTCATGTTGTTGACTCATGTGGAACATTCCATCCAAAAAAACTGATATCTTTTCAGGCAAACTGATGTCTAGTCACATCCTGTACTTGTAAAGTTGATTTTTTGAACCTTAGTAAAAGATGTTGTGTTCATTCTCATTAAATATCATCTTAATTAGACTTAACCCAAAGTTCTAACATGACAAGGCTTTTTTAGATTCTGATTCAGAGTTCAAATATGTTAATTATGTCTCCTCATTTTGTGTCATCTATGACTATAAGCATGTCATCCAGTCCTTTATCCAGGTTATTGATACATATGTTAAATGAGCAAGATTCCCCAGAGTACCTCTCTGAAGACCTTTTAAGCTGATATTCAACCATTAATAACTACTCTTTGAGTCCAATCATAACTGCTGAGGTAACCATTCTTTGTGTCCAAATAGTTACAAATTCATCTCTGGACAACCCAAATAGTTCTATAGTTTTTACAATGATAGCATTAAAAAATCAGTAAAATGTTTTGGTAAAACTGAGACAACTGAGTCTATAGTTGTCTCCCTGATCTAACGTTGCTGTCATGTTAAAAAAAAAAGTTCAGTCTAGTACATATGACCTGTTCTTGAAGCCATACTGGCTCTTTTTGACCCCTGTTTCTGTTCAAGGAATTAACCAAACATCTTTTAAATTCCAGAATTTTGTAGAATTTTAAACCATGGGATCCTACTTCTTTTCTCTTGAAACCTTCTCTTCCAAAATTCAGATGAACATCGGATTTCTTTTCTTCTATCTAACATGGATTTCTTTTCTTCTATCAAAATTCGAAGAGGAAGAGTTTGCATCTCTCCAAGCTTCACGTTATTTCTATAGAAATAACTAGTTGCTACTTAATGAACATCAGGCCCAGAATTTCCATTTTCCTTATTTGTTCCTCTACCTTTTGAAGGATGAAATGGTGATTAAACCAAGATAAAATATCGTTAGCTGCTTTATTTTGGGAATAGAGAGCTCCAACAGATGTCCAGGTAATTGAAGCCCTCCATTACTACTATATCATGTTTTCATGTCAGTATTGTGACGTTTCCTGCACTCCTTAGCAGCATAGGTATCACCCAAGAATTTATCTCTTCCCCAAGACAGCTAGATTTAAGAGCATCCAGGATGACAATGGGAGATCTCAGGGATTTTTATACCCCATCAAAATAACTACAGATATTCTTGACTTTTCTTTAAAGGTCTCCAAAGGTGCTAGGTTTTCCCTTAGAAATCTATTCTGTAACTGAACTCTCTGATTGGGAAAGTTTACTCTTTTTCTAGACAGCTAAAACTGGAGGAAAAAAATGGTCATCTTCTCCATATTACAACCCTTCATTTAAAGAAATTCACACAATTCCCTGAAGTCCTTCAGCATTTTCTTCAATAAAAATTTTTTTAAAAGTTCATATAATTTTTTTCTCCTTGATCTTATTTTCCAGAACCTTTATTTGCTATCCATATTCTCTTAAAATTGTTTATGTCCCTCAAGATTTTTTTTTCCTAACTGAACAATATATTCTCCTAGGGATATTACCATTTTTTATCCTATGGCCTAACTTACGCTAATGTTCACTTCTGAAAGACTAAATTGTTCCCACATATTCTGATTGTGAACTACAATTAACATTAGATTTTATTGTCTACAAATCCATGATGCTCTTTTCTTCTTGCTAGATCAGTTCATGATGGTTGCCATCATGAACTATTTTCTTTCTGTGAATGAAGTATAAAAATTCTTAAGACAGAGAATACAAGTTTTACCCAGGACATCACTAATCCCTTTCACATCATGGCTGTTAAGGACATGGCACCCCCAAGATATGGAAAATCCCCATAAAAATTTTTGACCCTCTTTTTGTACCAGAGAAGAAGTCTGAATTATTATGGTATTAAAAGAAAAAATATATTGATATTATATAATACTATATTTATGTTTTATGCATTTCTGAGTTTTTAAACTTTTTTTGTGTCATCTGCTGGCCTTTGTGTATCATCTATGGCTTTCTCAAAATTATCAAAAATTACTATTTAATTTCTTCTTCCAATCCATGATACATTGAATGGGGAACTATGATGGGGAAAATAGGGATGTGGGAGGGATAACTATAAACATACATATAAACATATACATACACACACATACACAAATGTTCTCTGCAATCCAGTGTCACTGGCCCTCTTATTGTTCCCCAAATAAGACATTGAGCATTTTAACTGGCTATCTCCTACATCTGGAATGCTCTCCCTCCTCATCTCCACATCCCGCCTTCCCTGGTTTCCTCTAAGTCTCAGCTAAAGTTTCACTTTCTATAAGAAATCTTTCCCAGCCCTCCTTAATCTTAGTGCCTTCCCTCTGAGATTATCCCCAATTTATTCTGACTATATCCTGTTTGTACATTTTTTGCATCTTATCTCTTTAATTATTCTGTGAGCTCCTTGAGAAAAGGGGAATTTTTAAAATCTTTCTTTGTATCCCCAGCACTTAACACAGTGCCTGGCACATAGTAGGTACTTAATAAATGCTCATTGACTTACTAACACACTTTCTTGAAGAACTTCTAGTTCAAGCCATATGAAGATCAGCTGAAGGAACTGGGAAAATTTAGTCCAGAAAAGAGAAAACTCAAGGCAGCACAATAGCTGTCTTCAAGTATTTGAAGAGGTATCATCTGGAAGATGAATTAAATTCATACTATTGGAGAACATTGAACTAAGGCAGAGTCATAGTAATTTCAAAGACATGAATTAAAACTTTAGGTAAAGAAAAACTGTCTGTTAGATCTCCTCAAAGTAGGTTTTGGGCAATAGTGGGCTTCCCATTAGGATGTCTTGAGCAAAGACTGGAAGATGGTCTGTTGGATATATTGTAGGCTTATTCTTCATCAGGAATGGGTTGGACCAGATAGCCTTCCAACTCAGAGCTGGTACTTGTTGTTTATCCTTTGACCATGACATCAGGAAGGTGATGCTGCAGCATGCAAGTGAATTGGATTTAGTAAGGGAGGGCTGTGCAAAGTTACCAGCCTCACTTTCTCCTCTGGAGCCATGTGGACCCCGTGGCAAGATATAGATCAAGACCACTGGAGATGGCCCTCAAAGAGCTTCTAAGGTGAAACTGAACATAGGTGTTCCTGTTGATACTTTAGTTAGCCTTGTCACCATCTTTAAGGTATATACTATGGAAGGAAGAAATTAAATTCTCTCTTCAGTATAGAATCTATTCTCCCTTAGTATGTCTCCACCCCATCCCCTTGACCCCAATATATTCATCTGAAAAAATGTGTCATTTTTCTTAAATTGCTTTGTTTGATTTTGAAAAATATCTAGTTCAAATTATGCTTTTGGTTTTGAAGTTTCTTTTTTCTTTTTGTTTTTGTTTTTTTCTGAAGGTGGGAAGGCAGGGCAATCAGTATTAAGTGACTTGCCCAAGGACATAGCTAGTAAGTGTCACATGTCTGAGGCTAAATTTGAACTCAGGTCCTCCTGACTCCAAGGCCAGCACTCTATTCACTGCTCCACCTAGCCACCCCAGGTTTGAAGTTTCAAAATAACTTTGCAGTCCATTTAACTTACCGATGAATAAATACTATTTTGGGGGTGAATGATTAATATTACAAATTCTAAATGTAGTACAAAATAAATCTTCATAGCAAAGGATGAGGGACATATATATCTCTATGCATATTAAAATGTAATTTTGAATCCCCATTCTGTCTTTCAACAATAATGAAGAGCTATAGCTATAGAAAATCATTTCCATATGATTTATAAAATAAAGTCTGGATTGATGTGTACTCTTTTTCAGGCTTTGATCAATGTAAACAGATTTAAATTTGAGGCATATTGAATTGTGGGGGGCCTTTTGTAATTTTCCGAACAGTTTTACTTCTGGACCGCAAGCACTTAAGTGTAAAACTATCAATGAACAATTTACCTTCCTTACAGCTTAAAACATCTAAAAGCTTAAAGCTACCTCTCTATGTGTCTGCTGTCTATTTCCACAGCATCTAGGCATATGAAGGACCCTAATGTTAGTCACTTGTGAAGTCTGGAATGCCTATCTAATAAGACAATTTTGTTAATCCTCTCAAGTACATTCATTAAAAGGACAACAAACACAAATGTTACAGTGATAGTTAAGACACAAGCATTATAATCACATTTCTCAAGTGCTTACTGTGTGTCCAGTGCTACCCTTACACAGTTGTTGAAGCCTTCATCTGTCATGTCCAATTGTCTGATGGTACTCTGATTGACAGAGAGAACAACACATTTAAAAGACTAACATGTCCTTGGAGAAGCTGGAAGACAAAGTGTGGCACTAATGAAACATCCAGTTCTCTCCCTTAAATTAAGGGCTGCTGAATCATGGCAGTGTGGACAGCATTCGATATAACTGTCAGTCTTCGACCTCAGTCAGAGTCATATCCAGCTTTGTTAGGATCACCTACGAGGCCTTCTCAATAATCAGTGGCAAGACAAGGTCACCAGCAGGGCCTGAAAAGAATGGTGGCAGCCTACTGGCATTGAAGCGTGGGCTAATCACAACACACCCTTGGTGGAACAGGGCTAGGGTGTGGGCAAAGCAGCATCCCTCTGCAAAACCCTATGGTAGATAGATAGTTGCAATCCATCCCTCTCTTCCTCTTCAGTACTCCTCCAAGTTCATTCTCTTGCCTCAGTCCTTCCTGAAGGAGATGAAAGCAGTCTGCTAAACTTCTTCACACTCTTTTAGTGTTTTAACGGGTTACTACTGGGCTCAGGAATAATTACATATTAAAGGACAGAGGAGGGAGAGCAATTCTTAACATGAAGAAGTCAATTGCTAATAGTATGATTTCATACATGAATGGCTAAAGGATTTGAGTGTTGAATGTCACTCACTTTATACTGCATAGATAGTCCATGATTCTGACTATGTCAAGGTGGTTCTCCAAGTGGAAAATATGTCAAAACAAGGTACCCAGACCACTCCTTTGATTAGTGAGTTTTTACCAATTTCAAGAAGTGTTCAGGCCAACAATACTCACTTCTATCCCAGTTCCACTCCTGACTCTTCAAGATTCCCTATCTTTTCCCCATGGTACCTTTCCTCCAGCTCTCTTCTAACTCCTTTTTGTGTGGGATTTTCTCCATAAGACTGTGAGCTTCTTAAAGATAGTAGGAACTATTTTTTTACACTAATTTTTATTCTGAGTACTTAGCACAGTGCCTGCTATAAAGTTACTAATGCTTAGTAAATCATTTACCCATCTATCATCTGTATCTATATCTGTCTTCTGGATAGTGAGGCTATAGTGGGGCAGCACCCATTCCCCAAAGGTTTGATGCACTGTTTCAATTGAAAATAGAATACCCTTTAAAGAAAAGGCTTTGGGCTTGTCATGAGGCAAAGAAGTGGGTTATCCAACATGTTCTGAGATCTCCTGAGCTCAGTCAGTACTGGCAATATTACACCTAACAGTGACTCTAAATTGTCGTCTAATTGTTTAGAATTGGGACTATCTTCTTCCTTGTTTAGTTCAACAACCAATGCAGGAATGGTTTCCAATAGGACATAGATTGAGGGAGTAACTTTCTGCTTTTGTTTGGAGGGGGGAAGGCAGGGCAGTTAGGGCTAAGTGACTTTCCCAAGGTCACATGACTAGTACATATTAAGTGTCTGAGGCTGTATTTGAACTCAGGTCCTCCTGAGTCAAGGGCTGGTGCTCTATTCACTGCACCACCTAGCCACCCTGGGAGTATCTTTCTATAATGAATATGGCAGAAATTATGATTCAAAACTATAATTCCCAATGAGTTGTGTAGACCCAAGTGAAAGGGTGACTTTCTGTTTATTAGTAGGGAGACCTTGCAATTCATAGCTGACTTCTTCACTAGAAGAGTTTGGAATGGAGGCAAAACATTTTCAACACTTGATTATGATCCAAGGAGAAAACTGTTTCTAGAAAGAGAACAGAACATGTAATTTCACTTGATCAAAAATAGTAGACAGGGCCTCAGGAGGTTTTCTTTGGTCTTTACTCTTGATTCTGGTCTCAATTTCTTCTCTTCCCATCAACCAAAAGAGCAATAAACTTTTAGAAGTAGTCCAATCATGTGTTTTGCTTCGGCTATCTCCTTTCAAAAAGATGGAAAAGTGGGGAATACAATGACGTCTCAGCTCCTCCATGGACTGGGGGATGAGGACATGACCAGCAGATTTCCTTTACATTTCTTCCACCCCCATCCCCATTTCTTTTAGGAGTTTGGAGGTCCATATGGCCTTGTGTGTCCACCAGCTGAAGAAAGGTATCAATGGCTAATCTACAACCCATCTACACTGTTTTCAAGCATAATTACATTTTTTATGTAACTAGAGTTATTATCTAGGATTCTATTTTCATTATATATGTCATTTGTAATAATAATTTTAATAATATAATAGCAATAACTATAATGGCTAAAATTTACATAGCTCTTTAATGTTTACAATCTGCTTTACCTTTATTATTTTGTTCAATCTTTACAACAATTCTCTAAGATAAGTACTATTAGCTTTATTTTACAATTAAAGAAACTGAGGCCAGGAGTTAAATAATTTGTTCATGATCTCACATCAAGTAAGTATATGGGGCAGGATTCAAACCCAAGTTTTCATGGATTCAAATCTAACTATCACAAAGAGATTTGCAGGTTTGTACTAAGGTAGGAATTTGTCCTGATAAGCCAAGGGTTAGAGAGTTCTCAGTAAATCTCACACTCTCTCTTGAGTTGTTGTTGTTGAATTTATTTTATGGTGTTTTGCTCCAATGTGCTCTTTCTTCCAATGACTAGAAGATGTGAAAGGCACTGCTCCCCTATAGATTTGGGGTACTATCAAGCTAGAGAAGATAATTATGATGAGATAAGAATCAAAGTGGAATCAGGGAAAATCTTTTTTTTTTTTAAGCAATCAGGGTTAAGTAACTTGCTCAAGGTTACACGGCCAGTTATTTCTGGGTGTGGTGCTGAGTGTCTGAGCCCGGGATTTGATCTCCAGGTCTTCCCAACACTGGAGCCGGTGCTCTTACTTGCTGAGCCACCTGGCCGCCCCTAAGCAATTGGGGTTAAGTAACTTGCTCAAGGTTACATGGCCAGGTGTTTCTGGGTGGGTGCTAAGTGTCTGAGCCTGGGATTCGATCTCCAGGTCTTCTCAACACTGGAGCCGGTGCTCTTACTCGCTGTGCCACCTGGCTGCCCCAGAATCAAGGAAAATCTTAACAAGGTTTTCTGCTTCTAACAGGATCGTAACAAAAAGTACTTTTCAATGGTCACCTATAGCCATAAACCAATCAGAAGAGGAGGAAAAGAATATTGGATCTAGATGTATATTGCATGGAAAAAAGCTAAAAGACTTCTTGTCACTCAGAACATCTTGGCATTGGATTGGATTAACATAGTGAAAGTGAACTATGGCATCCATTTTTACTTATAAAGTAAATGCTCCATATCACTACCATCTCTTCCTTCCACAGTAGATAGAGTGCTAGCCTGGAGTCTGGAAGAACTGAGTTTAAATCCAATTTCAGGTTTACTCTCTATGACCTTCAGCAAGTCATTTAACTTCTGTTTGCCTTGGTTTCCTCAGTTTCTTCTCCAATCTGGAGTAACACTTTCACATAGTTAATGGCATGCAAAATGCCCTAGACTTGGGAGACAAAGGAGATCGAGGGAAGGGAATGCGCATTCACATAACTAGGTGCTAGGCTTAGGTGCTGTGCTAAATGCCTTACCAACTGGATCCTCACAAAAACCTTGTGAGGTAGATGCTTTTGTTATCCTCATTTTACAGTTGAGGAGGCTGAGAAAACAGAGGTTAAGTGACTTGCCCAGGGTCACACAGCTAGTACATGCCCAAAATACATTCCTATACTATATTTCTATATATTTATACACATATACATATACCTTTTTTGCCATAATTGGAAGGTAACTGGCCCTGGAACCAGGAAAACTTAAGTCAGAGTCCAATGGGATACATAATGATTTGGTGACCCTGGGCAAGTCATTTAACCCTCCACTGTTCTAGCCAACTCTTTGTAATTTGTAGACAGGGTTATGACCTGCAAGACTAGATAGTACTGGCATATTCCAATGGGATTAAGGCTATTCCTAAGGCAATGTTTGTGAATAGGAAGAATGGTGTCATATCTGGAAGAGAGAAATCTGATTTCAATCCATTCTCTGATACACAGTGACTGTATTATGTGTATAAGTCATTTTATTTCTAAAATTTTTATTTATTTTTAATTTATGGAATAAAACAGACTTTTCTATAACATAGTATAATAGAAAAAGATCATTGCAAAAGCCCAAAAGTCAAATAATTGAGTGGCAAAATGAGCAGGCAAAGGAAACAAAGCAGACAGAAGATTCCAACATTGCACTCCTATTTTGGGGATAAGAAGGAGCAAGGCATGGAACAGGAGGAAATCAGTGAAGTCAGAACTCCTGCACCAAAAGCTCCAAAGGAAAATACAAGCTGGTTACAGGCCATAGAAGACCTTAAGAAGCAGATAAGAGAAGTGGAGGAAAAATTGGGAAGAGAAATGAGAACAATGCAAGAAAATTATGAAATGAGAGTCAACAGCCTGACTGAAGAAAATAATACCTTAAAAAACACTGACTCAAATGGCAAAGGAGGTTCAGAAAGGCAATGAGGAGAAGAATGCCTTAAAAAGTCGAATTTGCCAGATGGAAAAAGAATCTCAAAAGCTCACTGAGGAGAATCATTGCTTCAGAATTAGATTGGAGCAAATGGAAGCTAATGACTTTATGAGAAATCAAGATGCTGTTAAACAGATCCAAACAAATGAAAGAATAGAAGGCAATGTGAAATATCTCATGGGAAAAACCACTGACCTGGAAAATAGATCCAGGAGAGATAATTTAAAAATTATTGGACTGCCTGAGAGCCATGACCAAAGTAAGAGCCTGGAAAGCATCCTCCAGGAAGTTCTCAAAGAAAACTGCCCTGATGTTTTAGAACCAGAGGGCAAAATAGAGGTTGAAAGAATCCACTGATCACCTCCTGAAAAAGATCCCAAAAAGAAAACTCCTAGGAATATTATAGCCAGGTTCCAGAATTCCCAGATTAAGGAGAGAATATTACAAGCAGCCAGGAAGAAACAATTTGAATATTGTGGAAATACAATCAGGATAACCCAGGATCTGGCAGCTTCTACACTGAAGGATCGAAGGGCCTGGAATGTGATATTCCGGAGGTCAAGGGAGCTGGGATTAAAACCAAGAGTCACCTACCCAGCAAAACTGAGTATCATGTTTCAGGGGAAAATATGGTCATTCAGTGGAATAGAGGACTTTCAAGCATTCTTTCTGAAAAAACCAGAGCTGAATAGAAAATTTGACATTCAGATACAAGAAGCAAGAGAAGCATGAGAAGGTAAACAGGGAAAAGAAATCATAAGGAACTTATCAAAGTTGAACTATTTTTTTTAAGCAATTGGGGTTGAGTGGCTTGCTCAGGGTTGCATGGCCAGTTGTTGTTTCTGGGTGTGGTGCTGGGTGTCTGGGCCCAGATTTGATTCGGGTCATCCCGGCACTGAGGCCGGTGCTCTTGCTTGCTGAGCCACTTGGCCAAAGTTGAACTATTAACATTCCTACATGGAAAAACAATAATTTTAACTTATGAAACTTTTCTCAGTAGTTGAAGGGATTAGAAATATATATATATATATATATATATATATATAATATATATATATATATTATATATATATGTCTTTATATGAGGGTATGCAGGCATATGAATACATATGTCAATGTGTGTATATATGTTTACAGGTATACATAGATAGAGGGCATGGGACCAATTTAACAGGAAGGGATGATACTTAAAAGGTGAAATTAAGAGGTGAGAGGGATATAATGAGAGGAGATGGGGAGAGACAGAGTGGGGCAACTATCTCATACAGAAGAGGCAAGGGAAAATGGTTACAATGGAGGGGAAGAATAGGAAGGCAAAAGGGAATGGGTCAACCTTATTCCTATTGAATCTGGCTTGAGGAGGGAGGGAAATACACACTAAATAGGGGATCTCACCCTCCAGGAGAATAGGGGGGGAAGGGGATGTGAGGGGGGATGATGGAAGGGAGGGCAGGCTGGGGGGGAGGGAAGTTGGAAGCACCCACTTTTGAAAAGGGACAGGATCAAAGTAGAGAATAGAACAAGTGGGATGTGGGATAGGAGGGAGGGAAATATAGTCAGTCTTTTACAATATATCTGCTATGTTATTGTTTTGCATTAGCCACACATATACAACCTATACTGAACTGCTTATCTTCCCAGTAAGGGTGGGTGATAAGGGAGGAAGGGAATGAATCTGGAATTCAAAGTTTTAAAATCAAATGTTTAAATATATATATATACTATTATCAATATTGTTTTACATGTAATTGGGAAATATAGAGATCCACCATGCCCTACTGGAAAAGTTAAAACGGGTATGGGAGAAAATATGGGAGAGAGCAGATCAGAGGTGGGGATATCCTGTGGGACTGCTGTTTTGGGGGGATGGGTGGGGGAAAAACGGGGAGAAAATTTGTAACTCAAAATCTGGCGGAAACGAACGATGTAAATCAGAAGTTAATAAAGCATTAAAAAAAAAGATCATTGCACATGAAACTGCAAACCTTTTATATACCACTTACTATTCCTTTTAGACATATAATAAAGTTATCATTTTTTTTCCTCCCTACCCTCTCCCTAGAGATAGCTACCATTAGACATACATTTGTATGTTTACATAGAATCATTCTATATCTACTTTTATTTGTCAACTATTTCTCTGGATATAGATAGTGTATTCCTTCATATATCCTTTGTAGTTAATTTGTGGAATATGTATTTTTATGTGGATAAGTCATTTTACCTCTTGATTCTGCCAGACAATTTTCAAAGTCTCTATGTTGCAAAACAAGCATCCATCTGCATTGGTAGAGGGTATTTCCTTACCTGGGTCCATTATACTAATAAAGTCATAGGTGTGACCCCAACTAAAAAAAGTAGCATTTGCATTAGAAGAGTGACTTGTGGACTTTGTTCTTGCCAATCTTTTGACAGCCTTGAATAGTGCCTAGTACCTGGCTTTCCTTACTATAGTAGAATTGAAATGCACTCACTGTGGAACTGAGTCAGTTTAAATCATCCATTTTAAGCTTTTAAGCTGTCTTAAGGCAGAAAGGTGGACTGAATGACCTCATGAAAGTCCATACACTGCTTATATTCTGTGATTCAATGATGGCATGAGACCCTAGCCTTGCTATTAGGATGAAGTTGCATCAAACTACTCCCTCTTATTCAAAATATGACCTGCTCCTGACAAGCTGTTCATAGAGCTCACAATTGGCAAAGGGTGGGCACTCTGTGTTTGGGAGTTTCCTAATGTGATTGATTAAAATGAAACTATTGCTGAAATCAGGGTTGGCTGCAGGGTCCTAGTGCTCAGGAAGAATTCCTCCTAGTGCCAGCAGCCAAGCTGTATGAAACAGTTTGGAATAAGTTTAGAAAGCACTGCCAGGCAAAAATGAAATTTGAATAGCTGCATGACCAAGTTAGTAATTAGAGAAAGTGGGGACTGGAGATTCACCCTTTGACCTCCAGAAAACTCAAGTCATTGAGATAAATGAGCACACAGCTCAGCTCTCCATTGCAGAAAGGACGCATACTTAATGATTGGATCCAAGAAGCCAGGAGATTGACCAAACACTGCTGAGGAGAACCAGGAAATGTTAGCTATTTGAGAGCTTCCTCTGGGTCTTCTCAGTCTTGAACATTTCAGGCAGGGGAAGCACTGGCCTTAATTGTCCCATGGGCAAAGCACATTGTACTGCATGATCACAGCCCCAAATCCAAAACCACCATCCTCTAAATTTCTGTTTCCCCCTCTGTGACTCACTGATGAAATGAAGCAATGGTTCCAGACCACTAAATAAAGGTAATGCATTAAGTAAACTGGCCATGCCTTCTAGAGAAAATAACGAAGATCTACAGCCTACAATCATCCTCCATGGCTTGTTTTAATTGAAACTGATAGAGCCATAGAGCCAATGGAGTTTTGCATAAATCACCATGGGTAATACCCTTTCAAGGGTAATCACAACATTAATATACCAGGCAGGAAGTGGAATAATTAAAATTTAGCACATTCCAATAATAAGGTTTCCAAAATTGATCTAAAGTACCTTTTGCTGGCATAGATGAGCAATTACTTTAATCCATAGGAATGAACATTAAAAAAAAAGTACTACATTGCACAAGCTATCAACATTCTCCACTCGCCACCTCAACCTTGATATTCTTCCCAATGGCAATTCATCTCCTGACAATCACCCTTGTCTCCTCCCTATGGTACCTTGATGTTTTTCATCTTATGTTCTGCCATCATTAGGTACCTTTTCCCATTCCTGCCTATACACAAAACTCAGAGAATATAAGAAAGGAAGGCAGGAAGGTGGAAAGGAGGATGTTCCAGAGACAAATAGTTCCCATATGACCCTCAGAAAAACAAATTCAGCCTAGAGAGAAAGAGAATATGAATGCATACACAGGGAAGAAGCCTGTGGTGATGAGCATCTTGGCTCAATATATCTATATTTAAAGCTTAATGAAATATCCATGCTGGATGCTAGGGTGAACCACAGGGAGTAATATAATTTCTGGCACCAAACTGCTCACTCACTCTGATGAAGTAAAGAACTTTAATGTTCAGTCCCTGGCAAGAGGTAATAAGTAAAACAGTTTCCTGAAACTCCTAATATGTAATCTTGCATTCAAACCACTTCCTGAGAATTTTCCTCAAGGGCTAGGCACATAATTCACAAATTTAGATTGTATTCAACACAATTGATAGTGTACTTGTCCTCATTGGGAGATTTCAGAGAAAATGATATCCTAAACACCAGAATATAATTGCTGCCAGTGGGTTAGGCTGCAGGCCTCAGAGCCAGATCAGGGAACAACTATAGGGGGAATTAACCCATGGTGCTCCCACTTTCCCCTTTTATAGACTTTCTCTCCCATTTCAGCATCCCTCCATCCCCCAAAGCCTTAAAGTCTTTCCTTTTGCCTTGTGGTAGTCAAGAAGAAAGACAATCCAAGAAGTCTCCAAAAGTTAGTTTCATGTGTTATCTTTCCAAACAGTATTTGCATTATTCACCAGGAGATAAAACCAAAGGAATTTCTCTCTAAAGTATAGATAGTTCACTTATAAAATATTCAGATAACACGAAGCTGGAACACTTGGTAGCTAACACACCAGGTGACAGAGTCAGGAACCAAAAAGATATTAACAGAGTAGAGCATTAGAATAAATCTAGGAAGATACAATTCAATATGAATATCTACAAAGTCATATGTTTGAGTTTTAAAAAATAAATCTCACCCACAAGTACAATATGAGGAAGGTTAGACTATATTATATATATTTGTCTAAAAATATATTGGGATTTTACTGAACTTCAAACTCAATATGAGTCAGTAGTATGATACCATACCCCAAATGGGAGAAGACAACACATAAAAACTACTTTAAACTGGGCAGAAATGGGAGTGGAATGAAGACTGGTCAGACTGGGCCTCTCCACAAAATGGAGAAAGGTAGACTAGCAGTACCAAATTTCAAACTATATTACAAAATGGTAATCATGAAAATAATCTGGTAGTGGTTAAGAAATAAATTAGAGGATGACTGGAACAGATGTAGTAAACAATACAAAGTAATAAATAATCATAATAATCTAGTGTTTGATAAACCTAAAGATCTAAGCTTTTGAGGTAAAAGTTCATCATTTGACAAAAATTGTTGGGAAAACTAGAAACTAGTTTGGAAGAAACTTGGCATAGACCGACATTTCTTACCATATGCTAAAATACAGTCAAAATTGGGACATGATTTAGGTATAAAGGATGATATCATGAGCAAATTAAGGGAGCATAGAAAATTTTACCTGTTAGCTCTATGGATAAGAGAAGAGTTTATGAGTAAGCAAAGAGAGGGAATGTCACAGATAATAAAAATGGATAATTTTGGTTACATGAAATTGAAATATTTTTGTACAAACAAAGCCAAATACAGCCAAGATCAGAAATAAAGCAGAAAACTAGTGGAGGGTAGGTTTTTTTTTGGGGGGGGGGTTGGGGTGGTATGGTGGTGGTGAGGATTTTTAGAAAGTTTTTCTGATAAATGCCTCATTTCTCAAATATATAGGATATGGAGCCAAATCTATAAAAACAAGAGCCATTCCCCAATTGATAAAGTCATAAAATATGAACATATAGTTTTTAGAAGAAGAAATTAATCAATTTAGATATAAAAATGTTCTAAATCACTATTGATTAGAGAAATGCAAATTAAAACAACTCTGAGGTACTTAGCAGATTGGCTAATGGCACAGAGAAGGAAAATGACAAAGCTAGAGGGGATGTGGGGAAACAGGTACATTCATGTAGTGGAGGTAGAGTTGTGAACTGGTCCTACCATTCCGGAGAACATTTTGAAACTATGCTTAAATGGCTATAAAATTGCACATACCCTGTTACCCAGCAATACTTCTACTAGGGCTGTATCCCAAAGAAATTAAAGAAAAAGGAAAAGGACCTATAGGTACAAAAATATTTATAGTAGTTCTTTTTGTGGTGGTAAAGAGTTGGAAATTTTGACTGAACAAGTTATGATACATGATTATGATGGTATACTATTGTGCTATAAGGGGGGTGGTTTCAGAAAAATCTGAGAAGACTTATAAAAACCAACACAAAGTGAAATGAGCAGAACCAGGAAAACACTCTACACGGTAATAGCAAGAAGATAATGATGATAAACTATGAAAGACTTAGCTACTTTAATCAATATAATGATCCAAGATAATTCCAAAGGACCCATGATGAAAAATGCTGCACACCTCCAAAGACAGAAGTGATGAACTCTGAATGCGGATTGAAGCATACTTTTTTCACTTTTTTTCTTGCTTTTTTTTGCAACATGGCTCATATGAAAACATGTTTTGCATGACTTCACGTGTATAATTGATATCATATTGCCTGCCTCCTTAATGGGTGGGAGAGAGGTTGAAAGGAAAGAGAATTTAGAACTCAAAAGCTTTTTTAAATGAATGTTTAAATAAATAAAGTATAATTATTAAAAAAAAAAGAAAAGGGGGTGGCTAGATGGTGCAGTGAATAGAGCACCAGCCCCAAGTCAGGAGGACCTGAGTTCAAATCCGGCCTCAGACACTTAACACTTACTAGCTGGTATGACCTTGGGCAAGTCACTTAACCCCAATCACCTTGCCTTCTCCCCAGCCAAAAAAAATTTTTTTTAAAAGAAAAGAATTGTAAACTCTTTGATGACAGGGACTCTTTTTGCCTTTCTTTTTATTACCCCTACCTACTTTCCCCCAGTACTTAGTGTGACATCTGGCACATATTAAGGTCAATAAATCCTTTTTGATTTGTTGATTGGTTGTAGAGGGAATTCCTGCTCATTTATGAGTTGGTCCAGCAGAGGTGTCAAACATGAGTCTCACAACACTCCTGTCTGAGCCAGATTAAAATATAATTGGCAAATATTTAACAAAATAAATAAAAATACAATAAAACACAAAATATTACATTTTAAAGCTAAGTTAATATACAGCCTGCAAGGATACTTATGTACTGATTTGTGGCCCCTGTTTCTATCTGAGTTAGACACCTGTGGGGACTTTTGAGATTCTTTGTATTCTTGAGATTTGGCAATTCTATTTTTGTAGATTTCTAAGATGACTGTAAGCCATCTTCTCTCTATTACCTCCACAGTTTGTATGGATTTCAACAAGGAATATGATAATAATAATAAATAACAGTCATAAATATCTAACTTTTAAAACAATTCCTATGTGTTGTCATCCAATACTCATGAAAACTCTTATTACTCCCACTTTACAGAAACCATTTGAGACTGAAAGGTTAAATGACTTACCTTGGGGCAGCTAGTTGGTGCCATAGTGCATAGAGTGCCTGGCTTCTAGTCAGAAGACTCATCTTCCTGACTTATATCCCACCCCAGATACTTACTAGCTGTATGACCCTGGGCAAGTCACTTAACTTTGTTTGCCTCAGTTTCCTCATTTGGAAAATGACCTGGAAAAGGAAATGGCAAACCACTCTACTGTCTGGGGTCATGAAAAGTTGGACAAGACTGAAATGACTCAGTAACACCAACAAAGTGTTGACTAGAAAATGTCTAAGCAGGATGCAAAATTCAGCTCTTCCTGACTCCAAGTCCAGGAAGGGTGACTAAATGGGCCAACTTCAGCACAGGTACTTCCTCTCTTTCTATTCCCAATTCCCTTACCTCCCACTTCAATGACCCCAGATTCTAGAAAATGAAAAATAACTCTTCCTCACAAAAAAAATTGAAGATAGCTCTTGTCTTTCTTTCCCCAGAACTTGGCACAATGCTTAGTACATGGCAAGTACTTAATAAATCTTATTGATAAGGATGATAATGATGGCAGTGGTGATGGTGTTGACGACAATAACCACATCAAATACAGAGATATAAAAATATTATTCTATAGTATTCCCCAAATCTTTCACAATTACTATATAGTAGTTATTTCTCAGAGGACCTCTATAATGAATGGATATAGTGACTCAACTATGGCTCTGCTTACTCCTAAAAATCTCAGTTAATGGGCATTATTTATGGATCACTGGGACAGGGGAACCATTCTGCATAGTGCCTGGAACTTATTAAGGATTTAATAAATGCTTACTCACTGATTCTGCTGCCATAAACAAACCCTTGGTTTTGTGTTTGATATTTCTGGTTCCATTTTTATAACTTTGTCATCAAGGATAATTAAGAAAATAACATAATTATGCAGTACATTTCACAGGTGAAACATTGTTGGAGCTCACAGGAAATGATCACTCATGAGTGGAAGTGGTAACTCAAAAAAAAAAAGGATAAAGGAACTAGGCATCAGCTAGCTCTAATTCAGCACCAAGCCATCTGGACTAGGGAGGATCTAGGCAAGCAACCAGTCACAAAGCTAAATACAGGGGCAGCAGGAATGTAGCCCAGAGCTGAACATCTGGTCCCTTGAGTTGCCAAGTTTCTTCCATAAGTGGTCAAAGAAAACTGGTTTACTTCACCCCAAAAAATGAAAAAAAAGAAGACAAACTATTTTTTTCTTCCAGGTGTCTCCCTTACCCTTGGCACTTCCTACAAAGAGAACGTACATTGACATAGAGGACAAATTATACATGTGAATATCCAATTGATATAATACTGTGCCATTCTTTTGTCGAAGTCATGTCTAATGGAAGTACTGGGGACAGATTCCAAATCAGTACAGTCCCAAGAGACCTGGGATGTCCCTGAATCACCACTGATTTCATAGTCAGAAACTAAGAGTTCATGATCTGGTTTTACAAATAGAGAAACTGAGTCCCAGAGAGATTAATTTGCTCAAGGTCATGCAGCTAATAAGTGATAGATCTGGGTCGAGAATCCTCTGAGCAATATGACCTCTTCCTGCAGCTTATGGTTATCTGGTCTCTGCTCAATTACCTCCCACAATAGGGAACCCATTATCTTTCAAGGCAACCAATCCCATTTGGGGACAATTGTAATGAAGATCTTCCTTATTTTGAAACAAAATCTCCCTGTAAGTTAAAGCTATTGGTTTTCATTCTCATCTAAAAAAGAATAAGAGTTCTTTCCCATGATTTTCCTTAAAATATTTGAAGATAGCATTTATGTATCCCCTCGAATATTCTCTAAGCTATATAATACCATGTAACTTTGGGTCACTGGAGTGGGAGGTGAGGTCTGATAGTGAAGTCTCTTAGTTGAGGACTAAAGAAAGGAAACTATGAATTCCCCAGTCAGGGTAGGATTGTAGTCCTGCTACCTATTTCACCAATCTTCCTATACTTGGAGAAGGAAGAGCTGAGCCTGAACCAGCTTCAGACACTTACTGGCTATGTGATGCTGGGCAAATTATCTAACTTTCTGAGCCTCAGTTCCATTATCTATAATAATCTATAAAAGACATTCTTGCTGTAAATTTGAAAAAATGAGACAAAAGAAAGTTTCAACTAAATGGAAGATGGTTTAAGGATCTTCTTAAACAGGCAAATAGAGAAAGTGAAGGAGTTGCCTTTATCTCGCAACCAAAGCAACAACAACAATAAAATTAATTTCATGGCACACTTTGGTATCTCATGCGTCAGTGCTCATGCTAAATATTTTCAAAGAAATCACCAAACTCTGCATGACAGAAGTTCAGTTGCTTATATAAGCCCTTTCATTGTACTTTTTTATAGTCAAAAGTTTGTGTTCATTGATATTTAATCAATATTATAATTTTAAAAAGGGGATAATGAAATGTGAGCTCCCTGAAGATAGGAATTAATTCATGTCTATCTTTGCAGCCCCAGAATCTAGCAAATGGTTATATTTATTGAGATTAATAGAATCGATTTTGTGTATCAACATTGGTTGTAGAGGATAAAGAGGTAGGAAAATAATATTAATTAAATTAAAGCTACCATTCATAATAATAGCTATTATTTAACTATTTGTAATTTAGCTATTATTTATGTAATTTAGTTATTGCTATTAAATATTATTGTTATATAACATTTATGCAGCACTTACTACTTACCAGGCACTATACTAAGTGTTTTACACTTTTTTGATCTCATTTGATCCTATAACAACTCTGAGAGGTAGGTGTTATTATTATTCCCATCTCACAAATGAGGGAAGTGAGGCAAACAGAGGTTAAGGGCCTTGTCCAGAGTCACACACCTAGTGTGGGCCAGATTTAAACTTGGGCTGACTTCAGTGCAAAGGCGAGAATAAACTTGTATGGAAAACAATTTGGAAAATATTTCCACAATAAGGGTATACACCTGAACATGACAAATATTTTCTCTGAAAAAAAAATCAAATGTACCAGACAAAATTACCAGCACAAAATTACATCACTAAAAATGAATGACTTACTATTTAGGGAGGTGTCATTCCTGAATCAGTTCTCAGTGCATAGTCAGATCAACAACTTGCTAGAGTTGTACAAATCAATACAACATTAGAGGAAAGAATAATAATTTTTAAGTGAGATGCAATGAAAACAACTGTGACTTCATACATTTAAGGGACTCAGTGGTGCCAAACTTTGGGGGAAAAGATTAGAAATGGAAATCAGCATGGAGGAAAATTTTGCATAGAAGTGTAAATGCCATATACCCATTAGCACAGAAAGCAGCCTAAAAAGCACCCGAGCCACAAAACACTTGATTTACTCACCAAGAAGAGAAATATGGCAGCCAAGAACAATGCTTTTTTAAAATACAAATGTGTTTGTAAAGTTTTGCAGAGAAGGATGGTGGAATTGTGTGCATTAGCAACTTAACGTATCTAACAACAAAAAGCCATGGGTGGGCAAACTATGGTTTGCTTGGTGATAGAACCAACCATGCCAAGTCACCTTGAGAGAACTTAATGACGAAACTGGAGGGAGTAGGACAAAGAGACAAAAAATATACAATATTTTTAGCAGACTTTACAACGACCACATTTGGCTTGTAACTTCCTAGTTCAGGATATATTCATAAAGGAGATAGAAAAGGTTATGAAGAAAGCAAAGACAGGAAAAGCAGGTAGACAAGATCAAGTATACATCAAGATGCCCTGTGCTGAATGAAACACGACTTTAAATCATCAATGGCTCACTTTTTCAGATATATGACGGAAGGGAAAATACCTGAAGGCATGGAAAAATTTTGGATTTTATTATTACCAAAAAGAAAAATGTTACTAAAGGAATGCAAACAACATCTGACCCCTAAACCTAATTTCCCATCAATACAAATATTTTACCATAAGGATAATCTGGATCTGTATCAAGGACTTGCTTTATGATGCTTTCAGAAGAAAGCAGAAAATACATCATAAGTAATAGTCCACAGTAGGCCCCATCTTTACCATCATACAATTGATTGTGTTGTTGTTTATCCTTTGTTTTCTAAGAGGACCAAGGACGTCATGGATGTCTTGACTCCCAGATGAATTGGATTTATGTGAGTCTGAGCTGCACAAAGTCTTCAGCCTCACTCTTTTTTCAAGAGTCATTAAAGTACAGAGACAAGACAAAAGGCAAAATGACTGGTGATAGCCGGGAAAGCAATGGCTTACCTTGGTGTCTTTGATGTGTGATCAAGCTCTAAGTGCTCCACAGTGCCTGCTTCAGGTACTTTCATGACCATTGGACCAAATTGTTCTCATCCACCCATTCAGTCAAAGAAAGTCTTCATATGCTTGGGGTAAAATCTCCCTCACTCACCAAAGGGTTTTAGGCCTATCAGTTACCTACAACATGGTTTAGCCCATCTGCCAAGATGGTTTTGTTGGGGTGTGGCCACTGAGCATGGTACAACTTCTTGGAGCCACAGGTGAGAGCTGGATCAATCAAGTGGACACCAAAGGTGGATGAACAGCCCTGAAAAGGGCTCAGCAAGCCTGCACACCAAAGGTGATAGCCCTCCCTGAAAACCCCATGCACCTCAATTGATTGTGTAGTCATGCACAGAATGTGAGTTTGGGAAGAGGCAATTGGGAATGTTTCCCCTGTTTGTGCTAACACATCTGGCCCATGTTATATTACATAAATGATTGACCGAAAGAAACAGAGAACATAAGATAAGCTGTTTATTGTTTGTTGATTATTTCTTTAAAAGCATTTCATTCAGTAGAGTAAAAACTTCTTTAAAGTCTTGTCTTCAATTTGGTGTCTTTTAGGAACATGTCTGAATTATACAAGATTTCTTGAAAGATATAGCAACAGAAGCAACTTTGGTGATTGTTTGTTCATTACTATCAAGTGAGACATATGCTGAACAAAGATGTTCACCATGATCATGGGGGAAATTCCATTGAGACCCCAAAATGAAAAGAGATTCTTTGTGGATGATTAGGACCCCCAGATGTTCCTCTTTGCAGATGACATTGCATTAAATACTCAAACATTGAAAAGCCTCTTAGATATACCCCATAATCACTCAAATTATCTTGTTCTAACTATCGACATAGGAAAAACAGAGCAGATCAAGACCATGAGAGAAACTTGAGTGAACAACCAACAGAGTATGTGTATATTACACGTACATAATATACATATATTTTATAAATGTGTGTGTGTATATATATATATATATATATATTGTATACACATATACATGAACATATGCATATACATATAAATGTGTATTTTTATGCCTCACTCTGAAAAAAAAATCTCCCTGAAATATAAACCCCTATTTTTAATCCACATATTTTAGGGATGTCGCACAGCTACAAAATGTGGAAGAGTACAATATTTGACTCAGTGAAGATAAAGGTCATCTAAAGTGACATTGAAAGGTTCCTGGTGGGCCTGAGGTGGTTGCCAAACATTATATAAAAGGAATTAAGAAAGAGGATGTAAAGAATATCATCAAAGAAGTAGATACACAAAAGCTAAGGGATGCCACATTGCTAGTATGAGGCATAACCAATAGACGTATTAAATATTCTATTGGTATCCTTGAGATGTCAATAGAATTTAAGGAAGACTTCCACCCCCATGCCCCACCCCAGAACATCTGATGAATCCCTTGTGGCAAACCTAGAAAAAGACCTGGGTCAGAGGCACACAGGATGGTCAAACATAGATGGATCAGAATTTGAATTGTTGGAGTGAATACCACCCACACTTTGGGGCATCTGGGTGGTACAGTGAACAGAGCACTGGGACTGGAGTCAGGAAACCAGAGTTCAAATCCAGTTTCATAAACTTGCTTGCTATGTGGCCCTAGGCAAGCCATTTTATCTCTTTTTGCCTCAGTTTACTCATATGAGAGGCTAAAAATAACACCTACCTCCCAGGATTGTTATGAGCATCAAATGAGATAATAATAGTCAAATGTTTAGCATAGTGCCTGGCACGTAGTAGGGGCTACATAAATGTTAGCTGTCATCATCATCTTCATCCTCATCTTCATCATTGTCATCATCATCATCAATCCACTAGAGTCTGTGAGTATCTGAAATTGGTCCTTTGTTACTTGTGGTATAAATACTCCTCAGTTTATATAAACAACAGAATTACAAGAGGAGGAAAATATGAAAAAAAAAGAGCACCAGATATTTCTGAAG
Organism: Petaurus breviceps papuanus; assembly: GCF_028583685.1. Taxonomy (NCBI): domain Eukaryota; kingdom Metazoa; phylum Chordata; class Mammalia; order Diprotodontia; family Petauridae; genus Petaurus; species Petaurus breviceps. Next base: position 69,937,423 of record NW_027187419.1, read on the forward strand.
CATTTGTTGAACTTACTATATCTATTAGGTAAGTAATATTTTCCCTCTAGATTTTGTTCATAATTTCACCTAGAAAGAAATATATCTCTTTATTTGGCTTGTCTGCATTTGCTTACTTTGTAAATATTTAAAAATATTTAAAACAAGCTATAATGAGGACTCAATCCCTCCTGCAGTTGAAAATAATTAATAATACTTGGCACTTAATAGCACTTTTCATCATTAAAGCTCTTTGTAGACATTAATTAAGGGAAAGATACTTCATCTTTTTAAGGTTGTATTTAAGCTGCTGTCATTTTATTTCATGATTATCAGTTACTCATGATGATAAGTGAATTATGCAACATCCCCAAAGTGATATTTAAGATTTGTTTGATGGATTAAAATTTCCTTTTAAGTGATTCTCTATCATATATTTCTATTACATTTAAACTCTTAGATTAGCTTTGTGACTTTTCCATTTCTGGCTCTACCATGGAATTTTTTCTTGGCTAATTTATAAGTACTGCCTTATTTTATTTGTATCAATGGAAGTTTTTTATTCTATTTCAAATTCTTTATATATTCATATAAAGGAAGAAGAAACTTTCCAAACTTTAACAAGAAATCTAAAGTACATATATATGCATTTAGGTGAAAGTAATCTTTGGAATACCTCACTTTTTGGAATATATAGATCCTGGAAAGATTGCAAAAAGAAATTTCTGTGAATTGAATTATTTCTTCCTCTGCCATTATAAAATTGGAAGTGTCTTCCTATGAAATAACTTTTTTGCCCAAAGATAGAATAGAAATAATGCTTGAGAAGGCAGCAATTTCATATTTCAATCATATATTTAAAGGAAAAATGATGATTTTCAGCTAAAAAAATAATATATGCTATATTACCAATGAAAATGTTTATATGGGGAACTGAGTTGTCTTAGGGCTATTTCCACAGTATTTTCCCTTCTGGTTAGAGACCAATGTTATATACCCTATGGCAACCTGGACTATTAAGAATAATATTTCCTTGGAAGACAGTTTATAGGAAAACAAAGTCATTCTGTTTCAGTTTAAAAAATATAATTGTACCAATGAAATCTGGCTTCTTTAAAAACCCAAGTTTATATGTTCACAGACTGTTTGTTCAAAATCAGCTTATCAGGTCCTAATCTTTTCCCTACCACTGTCCCTTAATTGCTTATTTTTATTTCATTAAGTGATTTTGTTCTCTTAAGGGCTATTATCCCTTTAGAGGCTATTTGAACTATTGATCTATTTATTAGGTATCCTTCCAAATTGGTTTATGCTAACAAAGATATCAGCACCCCTGACTTACAGCAAGATACCAAATGCTTTAAAGGAATCAGACCCAAACTTAATATTTTCATTAGTTCTTTCTCTCCTATTGCTTCATTTCTCCTAAATATCTCTGTCCTCAACCTTTTCCCCAGTCCTTCCCTCTGTTCCTACTTTATTATCTCTGTTCTTTCCTTAAGACTCTTGATCCTGTAGTTAACCAGTTTAATATGGCACCATACTCCATGCTGGAGTCACACTGAGCCCTTGTTCTTCTGTTTCTCCCATGCTATTAATCCTCAGTTCTGGTTTGCCCTCACTATTTGTCTTTGCTTTTTCAACTCATAGATTGCTCAATACAGCAGGAGGAATTTGCAAGACCATGCACATTAAATTCTTTATGACTTCATATTACCTAACCTCCGCTGGCTTCTCAGCACTATATGGCCTCTTTTAACTCATTCTTGATTGACTCTGTACCACAACCTCCATAATGGTTTTTCAAATATGCTCTCTGCTTAAATCCCAACTTTCCCAAACGATTACTCACCCTCTCTCAGCTCTTAGTACATGCAGAAGTTTGAACTTTACACCATCACCCATGCTCCCTTATCCTGTTCCTTTCTCAAAGGATGAGGTAGACAATCTTGACAAACTACCCTCTCCATTTGTGCCCTGGATCCCTTGATATCACCTGCTGCTGGCATTCTTCAGGAGATTTCTCAATTATTCTCTCTCTCTGTCTGTCTCTGTCTCTCTGTATCTGTCTCTGTTTCTCTCTCTGTCTGTCTGTCTCTCTCTGTCTGTCTCTCTGTCTCTCTCTTTCTCTCTCTGTGTCTCTCTCTGTCTCTCTCTCTTTTTCTCTCTGTCTCTCTGTCTCTCTCTCTGTCTCTGTCTCTCTGTCTCTGTCTCTCTGTCTCTCTCTCTGTCTCTGTCTCACTCTCTCTGTCTCTCTGTCTCTCTCTCTGTATCTGTCTCTGTTTCTCTCTCTGTCTGTCTGTCTCTCTCTCTGTCTGTCTCTCTGTCTCTCTCTTTCTCTCTCTGTGTCTCTCTCTGTCTCTCTCTCTTTTTCTCTCTGTCTCTCTCTCTGTCTCTGTCTCTCTGTCTCTGTCTCTCTCTGTCTCTGTCTCTCTCTGTCTCTATCTCTCTCTGTCTCTGGCTCTCTCTCTCTGTCTCTGTCTCTGTCTCTCTCTGTCTCTCTGTCTCTCTCTCTGTCTCTGTCTCTCTCTCTCTGTCTCTCTGTCTCTCTCTCTCTCTCTCTGTCTCTCTCTTTCTTTCTCCTCAATCTCTCCCTATTTGCTGCCTCTTTCCCCACTGAGTACATACTAAAATGTTTACCCTTCCCCTATCTTTTTACAAATCTTACTATGACACTGCAATCCTCTTCAAGCTACCATCCTACATTTCTCTTCTATTTGCCTGCTCAGCTCCTAGAAAGAGTAATCTATACTCTCTGCTTCCACTTCCACACCACTGATTCATGTATCAAACTTTTACAATGTTATTTCTGGCTGTTGTTCAGTTGTTTCAGTCATATCTGTCTCTCTGTGACCCCATATTGAGATTTTTTTTTTTGCTTTTAGGAGGGCAGTTGGGGTTGTGACTTGCCCAAGGTCACACGGCTAGTGTGTGTGTGTGTGTGTGTGTGTGTGTGTGTGTGTGTTGAGTGTCTGAGGCTGGATCCGAATCCAGGTCCTTCTGACTCCAGGGCTGGTGCTCTATTCACTGTGCCACCGAGCCACCCCGATTTTGAGATTCTCTTGGCAAAGATAACTGGAGTGGTTTAACATTTCCTTCTCCAGCTCATTTTACAGATGAGGAAACTGAGGCAAACAGGGTTAAGTGGCTTGTCCAGGGTGACGCAGTTAGTATCTGAGGTAGGATTTGAACTCAGATCTTCTTGCCTCCAGGCCCAGCACTATATCTACTGTGCCACCAAGCTGCCTGTGATTTCCAGTAGAAGTCACTTCTGATAGGATGGCAGCTCCTGAAGGACATCTGGGGCTATTGCATTTTTGTCTTTGTATCCCAATCACTTCACAATGCCTAGCATATTGTAGGTGCTTAATAAATGTTTGCTAAATGACCCCATCAATCTAGAGAAATTACATTCTCAAAAGTGACAAGTCACTTCTCAATCAAGATCCAATGACACTTTCCCTCTCCGTCTTTATCTTCTGTGACATTTTTGTGTTCTATCTTTTATCTGTATGACAGTTGTTAGTCTCCTTAGCTAGTTCACTGTCTCCAGTCCCTTATTAGGAATGCCACACATGGAGGCTTCAGCATACACTCTCTTCCTCCATTAATTTTTTTTAATCCTATGAATTAGACATGATGAGGATTCCCAAATCCATTTATCCAGCCCTAATATCTCAAAGAGTGCTAGGCCTGCAGGCAGGAATACTCTTCTTCCTGAATTCAAATCTGACTTCAGACTTCTACTAGCTGTGTGACCCTGGGCAAGTCACTTAACTCTGTATTCCTCCTTTTTAATCTATAAAATAACTGGAGAAGGAAATTGCAAACTATTCCAATATCTTTGTCAAGAAAACCCTAAATGTGGTTGTGAGGTTAAACATGACTGAGAAACGACAGAACTGTCTCTCAAATATTCTGATGTCCAGCTATAACCTAAAATTCAACATGCCCAGGGCTGATCTCATCTTTTCCCCTTAAACCATCCCTCCTCAAAACCCCTCCTATATATATTGATGGTCATGCCACTCTTTTAATGATTAGGGTCTATCGTCTAAGAGTAAAATGTGATGCTTCCCCATCACTTACCCTCATAGCCAATCAGTTGACAAGCATTATCAACAAAACTCTAGCTCCACAACAAAATTGCTTATTGATTGATCTATTGATTCATTTATGTCTTGTCCATCCTTCATGAGCCTACAAAAATTATCTTCCTAAGGCATTAATTATGCTGATCATGTCTTTGTCATAATGAAAAATCTCAAGAGGTTAACTTTTTAGATTACTATTTAAGAAACTATTCAATTTGGCTCCTACCTAGGTTCCATGCCTTTAATCTCAATACTGTATTTCATGTCTCCAACCACATAGCTAAGTATGATGGTTGGAGGTCCTGTCTAGTCTCATAAATTCTTGTAGTTCATCTCCAAGCCTTGGAATGTATTCCTTCTTCACCTTTACTTTTTAGAATACTCTCTTGCTTCAAGAGTAAACTCAGGTACAATCTTTCCATCATATATGCCCTATAAGCATCCAGGTAGCATAACTGATAGAGTGCTGGACTGGAAGTCAGGATGACCTGAATTCACATCCTTCCTCATATGCTAGCTAGCCAAGTTGCTTAACCTTTCTTAACTTCAGTTTTCTTGTCTGTAAAATGAGGATTATAATAATAATAATAGCACTTACTTCACAAGGTTGCTATTGAAGATCAAATGAGATAATTTATCAATCATTTTGCAAAGCTAAAAGTATTATATAAAAACTAGGCATTATTGTTTTACTACAATATGTGTGTATAATGTTTTATTTTTAATTTAACCCCCTAAAATAGTATTTCTCTGTACAGAGCAAAACACAGGAGGAGGACTGCATCTCTATTTCATACCTCTTGTTTTGTTTTTTTTGGGAGTGGGGGAAAGACAGGGTGATTGGGGTTAAGTGACTTGCCCAAGGTCACACAGTTAGTAAGTTTTAAGGGTCTGAGGCTGAATTTGAACTCAGGTCCTCCTGATTCTAGGGCCAGTGCTCTATTCACTGTGACACCTACCTGCCCGTGTTTTGTTTTTTTCAAATCTAAAAGTACAATATTTTCAAAACTGTTTTGCTAGTCTGTGCTTCCTTTGGAATTTCCTTCTATTCTCTTCTGTGCATTAAAAATATATTTCAGTAGTAATGGGGCAGTGCCTGGAGTTTAGTAGGTCCTTAATGTACACCTGTTGATTGATAGCAGCAATTTTGTAGTACCAAAGGGTTGGAAACAAAGTCTATCCGTTAGGGAATCAATAAACATACAATGTCATATTTTGTGCTAGATCAGGATAATAGAATATTACTAGACCATAAGAAAAAAACTAAATACGAAGAATTCATAGAAACAAAGGAACACATAAAAGAATCAACATAGAATGAAAGAAGCAGAAACAAGAAAACAATATAAGCAATGGCTACCACAATGTGAACAGAAAGAACAATAAAGTGAAGCAGAATGCTGTATAATTACCATGATCAAAACTTGGCCCCATAAACTTTTCAAGAAAATCCATCTCCTTTTATAACAGGGGTAGGTGACTCTGGGAATAGAATATAGCATATTTTGTCAGAAGCAGTTGTTGGGTTTTGCTTACTTGTCTTTTTTTATTTTCAATTTTTTAGTACTTTTAAGACTCACTGCTTTGAGGAGGAAGGGAAGTGATAGATTCATAAAATTGATTCAATATAAAAACAAAAAGTAACAAAAGAAAAGAAAAGGGCTCTGGGTGGTTTTGTGGACTACAAACTCAAGATAAATCTACTAAAGTAGATACAAGAGTTAATGCTACCTTGTGACTTATTGAGAAAGGCATCATGTCCAAAACATGAGGTCAAGCCAAGTCAATGAGCATTTATTAAGAGTCACTCTGTGCAAAGTATGGGGTTACAAAGAAAAAAAAGGAAAAATAGTCTCCACCCTCAAGGAACTCACAGTCTAATGGGGGAGACAATATACAAACGATCTTGTGCAAACAAGATATATCTTAGACAGGATAGATTAGAGACAATCTCAAAAAATACTCAGACTAAGGAGGACTTGAAAGCCTTCTTGCAAAAGGGGAACTTCAGCTGAGATTTGGAGGGAGTAATGAAAGGCAATAGATTTCACCTGTGCCCTGCTATGGCTGAACCATATCTAGAATATCATACTAAGTTATGGGAAGTGAAAATCACTGCTAAATAGGACATTGTCCAGAGAAGTAACACCAGGATGGTGATGGGATCTTGAGATAATTTGAGACCTGATGTTGGAAAGTTTCCTAAAAGTTACTACTGTTCAAAAATGATATATGATGGGGATAGAGCCAAGATGACAGAGTAAAAGCAGGAACTTGCTTGAGCTCCGTCTCTAACCACCTCCAATACCTATAAGAACTGACTCTAAACAAATTTTAGATCTATAAAACCCATAAAGTGACAGAGAGAAACAAATCTCCCACTGAAGGCAGCCTGTGTAGCAGCAAGCACCCCAACATCCCCAGGGTGGCTGCCAGCACAGGTTCCTAGATCTGCTTTTCTAAAGGAAAGCAATTCAAAATGGGTTAACAATATTGCTTTAATCAAACATGTATCATTTACCTAGTTCAGGGGAAAAAAATCAGCACCCCGAACTTCAGAGAATATAGAGATTACAAGCAGACAAAAAATATAGACAGAGAAACAAATCAGCAGACAGGCTTCCAACTGTCCAACCATTACATCCATACATAGTCAGTTACCAGAGAGGGAAGCACCAACATCTGGGTTTTCAAAGCTGGGGGTCTCAATGGCTGCCCACAGTTTCATCTGGTCAAATTATATAACTCTTCTCAAAGTGAGCCCCAAAACAAAATCTCACATTAGGGTATGTATAGCCTTCTCCTGACTCAGAGAATGTCACAAGCCTCTTGACCCACTGCTCAATCACAAAGTAACAAGGTGTGGGCATTCCTGAAAACCAAGCATCCCACCACAGGCTCCATGTGACCACATTCAGCCTATTTGGGGGCAGAGTATATTTTCAAATCAAGGAAGGTTCTCAGAGTCACTTAAGCCTATCAAAGGGCCTGGGTGGCATGGAAGATCTTAAATTCCCATTCCCATAATAGCCTGGCAGGCCCACAGGAAGGGTCTATTGCACCGGATTTAGGAGCTGAATGCAGTCTGGCATGAGCCAGGCTGGCCCAGACTTGAGGCCCAGACTGACCAGAATAGACTTCAGAAGAGTGAGTCACTGGCAGCTGTGGTGGTTTCCAGACTTCTCAATCCACAAATGCCAAAGAGAAAGTAAAAGGTCAGTGGGGGAACTCTGTTGATCCTGGGTGAGAAAAGAGAGTGGTCTGGCCCCTGCCCTTGAGGTGGTGGAGGTAGTGGCCCAGCAATGGTGGTTGCAGAGGCTGGGAAGCTTCCTCCTGATTTCCAGGCCTACAGATTGTGGGGTGACTAAGTGGCCAACCAGAGGGCATTTGAGGGAATCTCTCTGCTGGTGCTGAGGCAGCTCTGCCCTGCTTGGATCTGAGTCTCAATCTTGGGTGATGGTCCCGGTGTAAGGAGCACTAGTGTGGCAGAGCTTGTTGAGGTTGTGGAGAGGCAGTCTTCCTCACAGTTCTGAATACAGGTGCCTAGGAGAAGGCACAACAGCTTTCTTACAACAGCTGCATAAAACTCCAGAAATTTGGGACACAGCTGTCTCCACTCTGGAAGCAGAGTTCTACTATGGCAAAGAGCTTAAAAGTCAAGTAATTGGCTGGCAAAATGAGCAAACAGAGGAAGCACAATCAAATTATAGAATTATTTTTTTGGAGATAAAGATGATCAAAACATAGAACCAGAAGAAGACAACAAAGTCAAAACTCCTACATCAAAAGCTTCCAAGAAAAACATGAACTGGTTGTAGGCCATGGAGGAACTCAAAGGATATTGAAAATCAAGTAAGAGAAGTAGAGGAAATATTGGGAAGAGAAATTATAATAATGCAATAAAATCATGATAAGCAAGCCAACAGCCTGCTAAAGGAGACCCCCCAAAATACTGAAGAAAATAACATCTTAAAAAATAGACTAACTCAAATGAAAAAAGAGGCCCAAAAAGACAATGAGGAGAAGAATGCCTTAAAAATAAGAACTGGCCAGATCGAAAAGGAATTTCAAGAACTCACTGAAGAGAATAATTCCTTCAAAATTAGATTGGAGCAAATGGAAGCTAATGACTTTATGAAGAATCAAAACACTATAAAACAGATACAAATGAATGAAAAAATATAAGGCAATGTGAAATATCTCACTGCAAAAACCACTGACTTGGAAAATAGATCCATGAGAGATCATTTTAAAATTGCTGGATGACCTGAAAGCCATGACCAAAAACAAGAGTCTAGATATCATCTCTCAAGAAATTCTCAAGGAAAATTGCCCTGATATTCCAGAACCAGAAGGCAAAATAAAAATTGAAAGAATTCACTGATCACCTCTTGAAAAAAGGACCAAAAAGAAAACTCCTAGGAATATTATAGCCAAATTCCAGAGTTTCCAGGTCAAGGAGTAAATATTACTAGCAGTGAGGAAGAAACAATTTGAGTATTGTGGAAACACAATCAGGATAACACAAGATCTAGCAGCTTCTACATTAAGGGATCGAAGAGCATGGAATATAATATTCCTGAGGTCAAAGGAGCTAGGATTAAAATCAAGAATCACCTACCCAGCAAAACTGAATATAATACTTCAGGGGAAAATATGAACATTCAATGAAATAGAGGACTTTCATGCATTCTTGATGAAAAGACCAGAGCTGAACAGAAAATTTGACTTTCAAATACAAGAAGCAAGAGAAGCATGAGAAGGTAAACAAGAAAAAGAAATCATAAGGAACTTATTAAAGTTGAACTATTTACATTCCAACATGGAAAACTGATCATTGTAACTCATGAGACTTTTCTCAGTATGAGGATAGTTGAAGGGAATATATGTGTGTGTGTGTGTGTATATATATATATATATATATATATATATATACATGCATATATGTGTATATATGTGTGTGTACATGTACACATAGACAGAGGGAACAGAATGAGTTGAATATTAAGGGATGATATCTAAAATATAAAATTAAGAGGTGAGAGGAAGAGATAGAATAGGGTAAATCATCGCACATAAAAGAGGCAAGAGAAAACTGTTACAATGGAGGGGGAAGAGGGGGAAGTTGAAAGGGACTGAGTCAACATTACTCTCATTTGATTTGGCTTAAGGAGGGAATAACATACACACTCAACTGGGTATCTTACCTGACAGGAAAGTAAGGGGGAAGGGAATAAGAGGAGGCAAGACAAAAGGGAAGGCAGATCAGGGGAGAGGGTAGTTAGAAGCTAACACTTTTGAAAAGGGACAGGATCAAAGGAGAAAATAAAATAAATGGGGGGAAGGATAGGATGGAGGGAAATACAGTTAGTCTTTCACAATATAACTACTATGGAAATGTTTTGTGCAGCCACACATGTACAACCTATATTGAATTGCTTGTGTTCCCAGTGGGGGTGGATGAGGAGGGAAGAAGTGAAAGAATATGGAAATCAAAGTTTTAAAAAACAAATGTTAAAAATTGTTTTTTATATGCAACTGGGAAATAAGATATACAGGTATAGAAATCCATCTTGCCCTACAAGAAATTAAGGGGTATTGATAGGGGAGGACATAAGAGAGAACAGATTGGGGGAAGGGTTATTCAGTATGCTTGCTATCTTGGGGTACAGGTAGGGGAGAGATGGGGAGAAAATTTGTAACTCAAAATCTTGTAGAAATGATTGTTGAAAACTAACAAAAAAAATAAATGAAAGGTTAAAAAAGGGATATGGGCTTCCTTAGAATATAGTGGGTCTGCTCTCACTGAAGAACTTCAAGGGATGGTCAATCTCCTCTCATCAGGTTTGTCATAGAAGGGTTTCAAGACATGAGTTGGACTAAATGCCTGCAGAGGTCCCTTCCAATTCTTATATTCTGTGTAATTCTGTGAGCATGACTTTGTAGTGAGTGGCAAAAACTCATTAAAAAAAGGAAATGATTAGAACAAAGTATTTTATTTAGGTCAATAACTGTAATAGAGTCTCTTGGAGACTTAGAGATATAAGGAAGGGAGCAAAGAAGTGCATTGTGATTATTTAGCATTTACCCATTTACATGGATCTGACAGGACCCATGATGGGCCTCAACTTCCTCAAATGAAAAATGGAGTTAATTATATGTGGCAATTATTACTCTGGCCCTACACTTCCTGGAGGGCAAGTGTGTCATATTTTAACTCTTCCCCAAGGATTTTATGGTACATTTAGAGGATTGGGGGCATTGGTTAGTCAACTTGTATTTTAATGAAAAGAGTCAATAGAACTAAATGGAGATCTTCAATCAAGGTAAGTGAATGACAGCTCAGGTGCCACACAGCAAGTGCTGTGGTACCCAAGGAGGGGGCTGGGAACAGAGTTTATATATGGTACTATATAAAGAGAATGGGCAGGATGCAGGTGGGAGAGGTTAGGCATCTGACAGTTTCACAAGCTAAGGTTTTTTTCAGTAAGAAGCAAAAGTCCATAAAGAAAACTTGGGAATCTCTGGAGGAAAGAGTTTGGGAGATCCACAAAATAATTAGAGACTAGAAATGACTGAGTCTGATCAACCCCAGGCAATTCATTGGCCTTGGAATGGAGACCAGTGCAACTTCAGTCAGTTCTCAGTCAACTGTATATGTCAAACTCGTACTCCCACTAAATTTATTTCCCCAATTATGGGAGCCTAGGAATCCTAATTCCATTTAGCCCTTTAACACTAAAATTCATTGTCACAGGAATCTTTACCTCAAAATTATAGAAACAATAAACATACTGAGGGTTGTATCCCAAAGACATCATAGAAGTGGGAGGAAGACCTGTATGTAAGAAACTATTTTTAGCAGTTCTTTTTGTGGTGGCAAAGAACCAGAAATTAAGGGGATTCCCATCAATTGGGGAATGGCTAAACAAGTTGTGGCATATAAATGTAATGGAATATTATTGTGCTATAATAAATGAGGAGCAGACAGACTTCATATTTACCTGGAGGGACTTATACAAACTGATGCTGAGTGAGAAGAGCAGAACCAAGAGAAATCTGTACACAATTACAGACACAATGTATGTGTAACGAACAACTTTGATAGACTGGACTCTTCTCAGCAATACAAGGCTATAAGACAACTCCAAAAGACACATGATGGAAAAAGATGTCTACATTCAGAGAAAGAACTAGAAAGAACTAGAGAGAACAGAGTTTGAATGCAGACCGAAGCAAAATGCCCACTCTCTTTCTGTTTCTTGCTTGGCTTTGCTTCCTCTTTTCCATTGTTCATCCCAGCGGTTGCAATCTTTTTTCACAACCTTACTAATGTCTAATGAGAAAGTATTTGCAGATGCTAAACTTGATTACATGCTGCCATGGCGGGGGAGGGGTAAGGAGAGGGGGGGCAAGGAGATGGAGGGGGAGAAAATTTGAAATTCAAGGGAATGTTTAACTGAATCTTGTAAACAAAAAGTAAACAAACAAATTAATAAAGATTTTTATCCAAAAAACAAACAAAAATAAACCTACCAACAATCCATCTAGCATTGCAGGGGAAAATCCCCTCTACACTCCCTGTATCTCTGGTGGGGGGAGGGGGGAAGAGATTAAATTCAGTTTCACTTAGTTCCTAGATAGCTTTAGTCCAAGTTCTAAACTCATAGTCCCCCTGGGTTAACCTGCTTGGACACTGGCTTCTCAACGCTTACCTGCTAGAACTAATTATAACCTTTGACCAGTAAGCCTGGGTTCTAAGATTGATGTGGCTCAAACTCTGACACCAGGATTCCATTCCCTACACCTTGAAGAAATAAGAGACAAATGAAACACCACCCAAACCCCAAGTCTGTTTCTCATACTTAAAGTGCCTAAGGTAAGGCGAAGGTACCCTCATGTTGTTGTTGTTCAGTCATATATGACTTTTCAAGACCCTGTGGATCATAGCATGGAAGTGATGTTTATAGTATTTTCTTGACAAAGATATTAGAGTAGTAGATTATGGAAAACAAGTTAAGTGACTTGCTCAGGGTCACACAGCTAGTAAGTATCTGAATGCAGATTTGAACTCAGGTCTTCCTGACTCCAGGAGCAGTGCTCTACCCCCTGAGCTACCTGGTGGTAGTAGTGGGATGCTCTTATACTCTTCCACAATTACTACATGATGCCAGTTAGTAAGTGAATGAGCCCTTCACCTCTAATGAAGGAAGAGAACATGACTATGCCTCAATTAGGTGGACATAAAGACACAGTCGGTCCAAATTACACAGCCAAAGGAAAGAGGTTGTACTCACCCACACAGAAGGCTAACACAGGATATTTCCTCCTAAAATCAGGTCTCTGGCATCTCTCATGTGGGAGCTTCCATCTTTGGTGGTCTAGGTATGCAACAAAGCCTCACTATAGACATAGTACAGTCTTCCCCTCCTCCAGGTGTGCATTTGGCACTCTGGACTCTGCCACCATGATTTGTCACTGTGGAACTTACTTCAGTGTATAAGACTTTCTCTAAAACATCTCCTGTAATGCTGTGCCCTTTCTCCATTGGTGAGTTCCTTCTTGGAATGGATCCAAACCAGTCCTGCTTCACTCACTTCTCAGTTATTCTTCTAATTCCCCCCACCATCATACCTCCTCACAGGTACCTTCCCCCATCCCTTTTCAGTTCTTTTTTATGTTGTTTAACTCTTTTACGTGGGCCCCTTTACACAGACTGAAGACAAGGACAACAGTGAAGAAAAATGGCTTGAACAATTGATGAATCAATCAGGTACAATCCTTGGCATCAAGAGATTCCTGCAAAATTGTGTGTTTATTCTGACCTAGTCTTCTCAAGATTGGTATATCCAAAGGCTTGGGTTTGCTTACTCTGGATTAGGGTATTTGTAAAGGGATATAGCTCCCTTTGTTTACTTCATTGTAAACCCCCAGACTCTAAAATCCTGATTCAGGGGTGTGCTGGTAAATGTTTAAATACTAGCTCTGGGGACAGGAGAATACACATGACACACTTCAAAGTTTAATTTGCATTATTAATATTTTTTCCATCACTTTCTTAAGTCTAGAGACAACAAAACAATATGTGAAACCCTGATTTGTATTTATATTTGAAGTATAGATACTCATACTAAAAATGTTAACAATAGATTCTCTCACCCCAGCCACTATAAGCTGTCTTCAGTACACCTTTATACCTTAGGTTACTAAGAACTTAGCCTGCAAATTTCTGGGAAGAGCTCATTTTTTTTTTGCTGTTTGGAGGGCAATTGGGGTTAAGTGACTTGCCCAAAGTTACACAGCTAATTTTTGTGTTAAGTGTCTGAGGCCAGATTTGAACTCAGGTCCTCCTGACTCCAGGGCCGATGCTCCACTCACTATGCCACCTAGCCACCCCAAGAGCTCATTTTTTGAAGCTATTGCATTTGCTTCTTTATCTCTCTGAATTAGAACCAATATGGACACCCAGGAGGTAGTATAGTCTTATCACACATGTATCCCCAATATCTTCTATGTGCTAGATTGGTTTGCCTTTTCTCAACATTCCATTAGATTCAACATAGTATGACTTCATATCTTGAAATCCAGAGCTGATAATATTTGTACTGCCTGTTTCACATCATGATTGTGGGAAAAGTGCTTTGGAAAGAGAAAACATTACATAAATGGGAATTTTTAGTAGCATTACATCAGAAAATCAAGGAACTCTGCATTTTCCTCATTAATGTATTACTTAGTATCCTGTGTATGGTTCTTTTTTATTTCACCTTTGCCCCCCGTGGAAAGTGAACTTAGCCAAACATATTTCCTATTTGATTGAATGAAGTTATTCAAGGACACTTGATATTCCAGATCTGCCTTTATGAATAAATCACTTGTTTTATAATTTGACTTTGGTGTCTTGGGCTCTCTCTTTCTCTTTTTTAATCACCATTGTGTTGATGAAGAAGTATTAAAGATATCCCTTCAAGGTTTACTTATCCCACTAAGATCCTATGATTATTTCCTGATGCCAACTGATATTTGCAAAATATTCAGTTACCACATAGAAATTTACCTCATTTTCAAAATCTAAACAACCTCTAAAAAATTTCTTGGAGGGAGAGTTCCCAACATCTTATATAAAATCATCTACTTCCGTATGCAAGGGTCTAAAGCCCCCCCCCCCGCCCCGCCCCAATCAGGACCAAAGTATTTTTCCCAGGATGCACTGAAATCTTTCCCCAGTTTTTCATTACTCCCCTGAAATCCCACAAAAGTAGACTATAAATTGGAATGATAGATTATGATGTCCTAAATCCTGATCCAGGGAATGCATTATAGAATCATAAATGACAATGCTGTAAATAACCGTTTATTTAACAGCCAAATTTTAGCCATAGAAATTTGAATGAGGTTCATGCTGTGATTTATTCTGAAAAATTCCTATGTACGAATGAAGTAATTTTTAGTGAAAATGCAGAGATGGAGAGAAAGAGAGAGAGACAGAGAGACAGACAGACAGACAGACAGAGACAGAGACAGACACACAGAGAGAGACAGAGAGAGAGACAGATAGAGACAGAGAGACAGAGAGACAGAGACAGAGAGAGAGAGAAACAGAGAGAGAACTGTGCTTTTGAAGGGATTATAAAAGGAATCTTCAACTTGTGCATTCCACTATTTTTTTTCTGGGTAAATTGCTGAGTGTAGGCCATAGAAGGCTGACCCATCTTCTAAAATGAAAACAACCAAAGATACTTGGATAGGATTAAGGTTAGAGTTATACACAAGTAGAGGGTTATTGTGGGCTTTAGACCACAAAGTGACATTTGCAGAAGATATACTGTTCTCTCAAGATGTGGCAGCCAGCCATGGTGTCTTTAGTGATGTCATCACTGGTGACAATAGAAGTCTGAGGTAAGGCAGGATAACCTTGACAGGGTACAGGTCCTGGAAGCTCCCCCCGACCTTCTCCCTGAACTCTCCTTGAATTTTCCCACTGGTCAAGTCTATGGGGTTCACTTGAGGCATTAACCCATTCCAGTAATCCTCTCTACTGGCCTTGCCCAATCCCCCAATTCTCTGTTACCTCTCACCTAGCTCATCTCTTTGTCTGTTACCTCTGGATTGGCCCCAGCTACTTCCCACTTTTGTTTCCATCTAGACCCCATTCTCCCTTGGCCACAAGGTTCAGGTCCCTGACATAGGACACCTGGCCCTTTTTTGTTACTTCCCAGTCACCCCAGATTACTTGACTACTCCTAGATCCTGCTTTATTCACACAGTCTTCTGTATAAAAGATCCATCTTGCTTCTATTAAAGTGTTCAGATTCCTTAAGAATCTGGTCAATGGTTCAGATTCAGTCTGGCCAATATGGCAGATTTTTAGAATCATGCCCACCCTGATTGGTGTTCTAATAAACCTTGTCTTTGGCTGAAAGAAGGCTTGGGTCAAATTCATTCAAGGCAAGACCCACATGTTGCTATTATGGGGTCCCAGCAACCCTAAACATCAACACTTGTACAAATAAGTTTTAGCTTATAAATTCTCCATAAACAAGTTTTCTTAAAAGTTCTATAGCAGCTGTTTTTATTTCAGCATGAGTCAAGTTACAATGCCTGATTTTGGAGGACAGGAGGCTCTAAGCAACTGACATTGGGAGAACTCCAAAAAAATTGCAGACAGATGTATGTTAAAAGGAGCACTGCTGATCGGTTTCAAAATTTCCTGGAAGTCTGTCAAAGAGTTTTCCAACTAAAATTAAGTTTATAATATCTGGATTGAATATGTGTTGTGCTTAATTTCTTCCCTTCTTTCTAAGGTGAATATGTATGTTGGTAAAGGAGATTGGAGAGAGCAAAGGGAGTGTATTAATAATTGGGAAATGGAAAATCCTTTGTCTATTTGTCTCATCTTAGGAAGACTGTGTGATACAGTAGAAAGAAGATAGGGATTGGGAGCTGAAAGACTCAGATTCAAATCCTAGCTTCACCTAAGCTTGATTAGATTTTGCTTCTTTGTTTATAAAATGGAGATAATTCATGATTATGCCACCTGCATGGCAGATTTCTTGCATTGACCAAATGAACCATGGAAAGTGCTACATGCATGAGGCTATTGTTACAGGAGCCATACCTTCAGGGGAGAAGGAATCAAGAATTTATTAAGGACCTAGTATGTGCCAGGCATTGTGCTAAGTATTTTACAAATATTATCTTCAACTAAGTTACAACAAGTAATGAAGTCTGCAAATGACTTGGCAAGTCATTTAAACTCTCATTTAAATAACCTCTCAGAGAATATGCCAACCAGCATGAGTAGAGGGCATTCCCTCACCCAGGAGGTAAGTTACCTATACCAAGGAAATCACAGGTCCAGTCCTTATCTCTGCTAATAGTCTAATGCAGTCTTATCTTTGAGCAAAAACAATAAGGTTTTAAACTGATTCTAAGTGTACAATATTGGGGAAGCAATTGATAAATGATGCAGGAAGGTGAATGAAGATTCGATAGTCAGGAGATCTAGGTGCTTTTCATGGCATTGTCACTAAGTAACTCCATGACTAAGTAAATCATTTAACTTCTAGATTTCCTCATCTATCCAAAGTGAAAAGATCATAGGATCTAGAGGTAGAAGGCTCCTTAGAGATTATCTAGTCCAGAGATGTCAAATATACCAGGCTGAGTAAGTCAACACTCTCCAGAACCAGATTAAAAGGTAATAGGGAAATATTTAACAAAATAAGTAAAAATAACCAATAAAACCAACAGAAAGACATAGTAAGATAAATTCCATTAAAATAATGCTAGACAATATAAAATACTTGGGAGTCTACCTGCCAAGACAAACACAGGGACTATATGAACATGATTATAAAATACTTCTCATGTAAATAAAGACAGAAATAACAATTGTAGAAAAATTAATTGTTGATGGGTAGGCTGAACCAACATAATAAATTGTTAATCTTATCCAAATTAGCCTGCTTATTCAGTGCCATACCAAACTGCCAAAGAATTCTTTCTTTTTTTATAGAGGTAGAAATAATAATAACAAAATTTATCTGGAAAAACAAAAGACCAAGAATAAAAAGGGAATCAATGGAGAAAAAAATGTAAAGAATGGTGACCTAGCCATAACAAATTCCAAACTATATTACAACATGGTAATCATCAAAATAATCTGGTACAGGCCAAGAGATAGAGTGGTGGGTCAAGAGAATGAATTAGGTATACAATACATAATAGTAAATGACCATAGTGATCTAGTTTTGGTAAACCCAAAGATCCAAGCTTTTGGAGCAAGAACTCATCATTTGACAAAAAAAAGTTTCTGGGAAAATTTGAAAGCAGTTTGGTAGAATGTAGATGTAGACAAGCATCTCACATAGTATACCACATAATTTAGACATAAAGAAATATATCATAAGCAATTTATGAGAGCATGGGAAAATCCACCTGTGAAATTTATGGATAATGGAAACCTTTATTACCAAAAAAAAAGAGATAGAGAGGATCAGGGGAAGTGAAATGGATAAATTTAAAAGTCTTTGCACAAACAAAACCAATGCATCCAAAATAAGAAGGAAAGCAGAAAACCAGGGGGAAAAATTTACATCAAGTTTCTCTGATAAAGGCCACATTTCTCAAATATATGGTGAATTGAGACAAATCTATAAAAATTAGATCCTTTCTCCAATTGATAAATGGCCAAAGGATATAAATAGGCAGTTTTCAGAAGAAATCAAAGCTATCAATTAGTCACATGAAAAAATGATCCAACACACTATTGATGACAGAAATGCTACATAAAACAGCTCTGAGGTACCATCTTGCACCTATCATATTGACTAATATGACAGTAAAGGAAAATGACATTCGTTGGAGGGAATGTGGAGAAACTGGAATACTAATTGCACTGTTGGTGGAATTGTGAACTAGTCTTACCATTCTAGAGAAGAATTTGGAACTATGACTAAAGGGCTATAAAAATGTACATACCCTTTGACCTGGCAATACCACTTCTTAGGTTTGTATCCCAAGGATATTTTTTTAAAAAAGGAGGGAAAGGACCTCTATGTACAAAAATATTTATAGTAGGTCTTCTTGTGGTGGCAAAGAATTAGAAATTAAGAGATGCTCATCATTTGGAGAATGACTAAACAAAGTTGAGGTATATGATTGTGATGGAATACTATTGTGCTATAAGAATTGATGACCAGGATGGTTTCAGAAAAACCTGAAAGAACTCATATGAACTGATAACAAAGTGAAGTGTGCACAACCAAGAGAACACTTTTGTAATGATGATCAGCTGTGAAAGACTTAGCTACTCTACTCAATACAATGATCCAAGAACATCTGTAGAGTGCAGTGAGGGTAGGGAAAAAGGAAGTTACATGACAATTTTTTTAATATATTTAAAAGGAATAGCAAGTTTACATAATAAATTTGCAGTTTCACGTGCAATTATCTTTTTTTATTCTAAAAATTAAAAAAAAATTCCAAAGGACCCAGGATGAAAAATAGTGCCCCCCTCCAGAGATAGAACTGATGAACCCTAAGTGAAGATTGAAGCATACTTTTCTCACTTAATTTTTTTGCCTCTTTGCTGCTGTTTGCAACATGGCTAATATGGAAATATGTTTTGCATTACTTCACGTGCATAATTGATATCATATTGTTTGCCTTCTCAATGAGTGGGGAAGGGATTGGAGGAAGGTAGAGAATTTGAAATACAACATTTTAAAAAATTAAAGTTAAATATTTATAAAAATAAATAAATGAAACTGGTTGAGTCACATGCCCAGAAACACACAAGGATATGAGGCCTGTTCATTTGACTCCAATATCAGAGTTGACAGGATAGGAGATAGTGCTGTATAATGGAAAGAGCACTGGATTTGAAATCAAGAATCCTGAATTTTAGCCCTGACTCTTCCATTAACTAGTTTATGACAATGGGCAAGTTAACTGGCATTTCAGTTTCCTGAACTGTCAAATGGAGATGTTTAGATTAGGTAACCACATAGATCTTTGCCATTCTTCTCACTTTCTTTTTTTTGTTTCTTCAGATCTCAAGGCATCAATAGCTTCCATTTGTCCAATTCTAATTTTTATGAATTTTTTCTTGAACTTTTGTATCTCTTTTATCATTTGGCCAATTCTGTTCTTTAAGGTTTTATTTTCTTCAGTACGTTTTTGTGCCTCTTTTGCTGAAATTTTCAGGATTTCCTTGCATCACTCATTTTTCCCCAATATTTTCTCTACCCTTCTTATCTGATTTTTAAAAGTTTTATTTTTTTGCTTTTTCTTTTGCTCTTCCAGTAACTCTTGTTGAGCTTGTGTCTAATTTGCTTTTTTTTCTTTGAGGCTTTTCTTGTGACTCTTTTCATGTCATTGTCTTCTGAGTTTGTTGTCTTTATCTCCCTTGTCATCATAGTACTTTTTATGGTTAATGGGGTTTGGGTTTTTTTTTTTTTTGTATTTACCTATTTTCTATCCTATTTTTTTTCATTTTGACCTTTATGTTAAAGTTGGGTTTTGCTTACTTGGCAGGTCACATGAGACACTGTATTAAGCTTCAGGTGTTTTTATACTGTTGTTTTCATAGCTAGTTCTGAGAATACATAAATTTTCAGTTCTTCCAACCTGGTGTGATCCTGGGAAATGTGTGATCACTGCTCTCTTTGTCCATGCTCTGGTCTTTACCCTGGGAGGGCCCCTTTTTCCCTCCACTGTAAACACTCCTCTCTGCCCTGGAACTGTAACTGGAAGCTGAGTGTAGGCAATGAATTAATCAAAGGGTGCCCTGTTATATGCCCAGTGCTAGCACAGGGGTCTCCTGTAATCTTTCTGCCTAGCTGTTCAATCCTTTTACTGTCTCTGGTCTGAGAGTTCCCAAAGCAGCTTCTGTTCTGTTGCAGCTGCCTCCAAGGCCAACAACTGGTGCTGCCACCATGTGCACTCTGAGCCAGCCCCCATCCCAGTGTCACAGACTTCTCCTTCCAACCTCCTAAGTTGTCTTAGGCTGCAAAAAAAAATTCCTCACCCTAACTTTTTGGTTACTGTGCCACTCCAGAATTCAATTCGTGGTGTTTAAGTAATTTGGAAGGGAATGTTGGGAGAATTGGGCTGTAGTACTCCTTTCCACTACTCCAACATCTTGGCTCCACTCCCCTCATTGATCCCTTCCGAATTTAAATTTTAAAGTCATAGACCCACACAACTAGAAATTATCTCAAATGCAACCTAATTGGATTCCTCCTGAAAAAAAAATACATCCCATTGACAACACCCCCTGATAATTAAATAGTCACTCAGTCTCCAGCTTAAGACCTTGTTCCTCCCCCCTCCCATGCACACTGTATCCTGAGGTAGCCCATTATACCTTTGAACAGTTCTAAGTGTTTTGAAGCTTTTCTTTATATTGAGCTCATATCTGTCTCCTTTCTTCTTCCTATTTCAGTTCTAGTTCTTCCCTCTGGGAACAAATAAATTAAGTTTAATTCTTCTTTCACATGACAACCTTTCACATATTTGAAGATCATAGCATCATGCCCCCTTAAGTCTTCTCATCTCCAGAATACCTGCTCTCCCTATCTTTCAGGGATGATAGGAAGATAAAATTAAATTGTAGACATCAAAGAGCTTTGAAAAAGTCAAAGGTGCGTTATGAATATTGGGTTTTAATGTAGACCCAAGCAATATCACCCATCCATTTCTAAGTTACACTTGTAGGCAAAGGTAAATTGCCCACTCATTTTCAAACCTGAGGGAAACACAATGTATGTCTTTATAAAACAGCCTCTTCAGGGATCATTTTTCATCAGGCAGCATCTCTATTTCTAAGAACTACTCAACTGAGCATGGAAAATGTTACACACAAATTCCAAACTTCATTGGAACATATCCACACTTGGCTAGGTACCCTCCATTCTATGGATACTGATGTCCAATAAATGAGGCAATGAATTACTCTGGAAATCTATAAGAGCAAGAGAGCTATACTTGACTTGGGATAGGTGGAGAAGTTCAGTTTACTTGAAATCCAAGTTTTCTGACACAATTCAAGGAGAAAAGCTCCACCTCATTGTCTACTGGCAGCCAGGTATTTATTCACTGCTGGGGAAATGTACTTCCATTGGCAAAGCCTAGAAGATCCTGGAATACTTTACTAGTATACTCTTGGTCATGAGGCATCTCTGTCTCATTTCATAGCCCCTGGCCAAAGGACTCAACTCCTACCCAGGAGGACAGGTCCAAAACAAAGATTAGAATTGCAGTGCATCTTGATAATTTATGAATTGATATAGTTCGGTGGAAGATAAAAAAGGAAAATGGGAAACCATGGCTAATGCTTGAGAGACCTGATTATTACATCTTCAATATGAACATTAATACCTCAGAACTCAGCAATACAAGTCAAGACTTGATTGGCTGTTGTGTTGATTATTTAGACTTATGAAAATGTTGTTAATGTAGATCAAACTTAAAATTGTATGTGTATACACTTTAATAATACTAAGTTGTTCAGTAATAATCATTAATAATAATCATAGGCATTTATATGGCACTTCACAGTTTGCAAATGCTTTATATCCATTGTCTCATTTGAGCCTTATGATTCTCTTGCATTTGTACCATCTTCATTGGGGCTGAATCCAAAATTCCAAGTTATTCCTAAGATTCTTAGACCACTGCACATTCTGAGATATGAACCAAAGGTAATATAGATTATAAATAGGTCATATTGATTTTGTACTTTCTTCATAATAACCCTTTGAGGCAGGTAGCATATTATTATTTCTATTTCTTTCTTATTACAACTTCATGTGCTAAGTGCTACATTTATCCCCATTTCAGAGATTATGAAACTGATCCTCAAAGAGATTGTGCAAGAACTAATAAGTGTTGGAGCCAGTTCATCTGATGTTGAGTTCAGAGATATTTTTACTAAAAAATAACCACAGAAAATATCTACTATGCCACCTAGAAGCTTGAGGAGGAAGGACAGTGAACACTGCATGTTGTTGTCAAAAGTGAATCTACACTGGGTGACAAGAGTGGGTGCCTTACAGACTTGATGTTTTGGATTTTTTTCCTCCATTCCTCAGGAGAAAAAAATCCAAGTCATTGGGAGGTTTTAGGTACCATTTTTTCATGTCTGATTCTTGGCCAAAGGTCCTTCTCTAATCTGGCTGCTTTAGGACAAATCCAAAAGGATCTTGGGATGGGGGAAAAAGGGTCAGACAAATATTAGCAGGTCTTTCTATTTTAGGCTGGTGGTGCTTTCTACATTCTAATCTCACTTGGAGAATCCAGGCAAAGAAGGATAGGAATTTAAGGACAAGGAGACAACTGGCTGTCTGACTGACTTGTTCTTTAGAGTTCGGTAGTCCCCTCTACAGAAAGACTCCTCTCTGGGTTAGGAAAGTTGATCCACAAAAAGAACCCTCAGGTCTTACACCTGTCAAGTTAAAACTTATGTATAATAAACTGAAGAGAATAAATTGTATTTTTATATTATTGGGGCAGTTCTAAAATTTCTTAAACTATGTCTTTTTTTCTCCACTTTAACACCAGTCTAGAGAGACAGCATGTTGTAGAGGATAGAGAGCTGATCTCAAAGTCAGAAAGTTCTGGGTTCTGCCCCATACTGCCTGTATGGCCTTGGGAAACTCATTTAATATCTCAGAATCTCAGGCTTCTCTTTAAGAATCTAAGTTGCAGAACATGTAAGTCTTTCTAGCAGGTACTCACCAGTTTTGGAAGAGGAATTTTCTCATTAGGACTTCCCTGGACCAATAAGATCATGGATCCAGCCCCCTCCCTCACCAAAAAAAAAATTAATCAGTCTAAACATGCAGTATTCACTGTCCTTCTTCCTCAGGTTTCTAGGCAGTGCAGTTGATGGAATGCTAGACTTGGAATGAGGGAGACCTGCATTCAAATCCTGTTAGACATACAATATCTATAGGAACCTGGGCAAGCCTGAGTTGTTATGAAGATCAAATGAGATAGTATATGTGAAGTATTTTGTAAACATTAATGGGCTACTATAAATTCTTCTTCTTCTTCTTCTTCTTATTATTATTATTATTATTATTATTATTACTGTTATTATTAATTTTCTTCCAATCCAAGACTACCTTCTGTCTACCTTTCATGTGTTTCCTCTGTTAGAATGTAAACTCCTTGGGGGCAGACCCCATGTGCTTTTTGTCTACTTTGGCAGAACACCTTAAACATACTCAGTACTTAATGAAGAAAAAAGCATTTATTGAGCACTTACTATATGAAAGACTTAGCGTCAACCACTAGGGATTCTTTTTTTTTTTTTTAAGAAACCATCACTTCCCTCAAGGACCTTAACATTTCTAAAATCAGTCATGTCCAACTCTTCATGACCCCATTTGGGGTTTTCTTGGGAAAGATACTAGAGTGATTTGCCTTTTTCTTCTCCAGTTCATTTTACAGATAAGGAAACTGAGGCAAGCAGGGCTAAGTGACTTGCCCAGGGTGGCACAGCTAGCATACATCTCAGACCAGATTTGAATTCAGGTCTTCCTGACTACAGGTTTGACACTCTATCCACTGCACCACCTGGCTGCCCTTGCAGCCTATAAGGTGAATACTATACATAAAAGGAGGAAGTAACCTGGAAAGACAGTTTTGTTCTGGAAAAGTAGGAGGCATAAGATTTGCTGATATGAGGCCATATAGCAGACCAATAATGAGATAATCTGAGTCAGGGGTGAGGAACCTGCTTCCTCGAGGCCACATATGGATTCAGTCAAAGGACTGCACTTGAGGAACTAGAGGGCCACATATGGCCTCAGGGCTGCAGGTTCTCCACCCCATCGTATGTGATAGGGCCACCCAGTAGGCACAGTGGTCTGGTAGGAGTAGTTTGCACATATTCGAGAGCAGGGACTGTTTTTACCTTTTTTTTTGTATCCCTAGGGCTTAGCACAATGCCCAGCACAGCCAGGACACTTAGTAAATGCTGACTGACCAGGTGAACCACCAGATTCGGAGGCACTCCGTTGGCCATTACTGAGAAGGGCAAAGTAGTGAGGTGTTGCCCTTGAGTTGGCAAGTCAGCAGGACCCAAAATAAACAGAATGAAGCCCTGCCATTTTGCTGGCTGCTGGTATCAGCACTCTGACAGACAAACTGGATGGGTATCTCAGCTGGCAACTGCTTGTCAGCTTCCCCTTGTTGGTTTGCAAGCATGACCCTGGTTTCACCTGACCTTCCTACAGAGATCTGAGGGCATCCCTGGAATGGTTTGGCTTCCACAATGAGAGGTGTTCACCTCAATGAGTCATAGCTGATTCAGCCCCATTCTTTAAGCCTTGCTTCATTCTTGTTTTCCCCAGTTTTAGAACAAAAAGCACAGATCAATTAATCAAATAAACAATAAGCATCTTTTAAGTATTGATTATATACCAGGCACTATAATAGGAAATAAGGACATGAGAATAAAAATAACACTAAATGGCCTTCAAGGAGCTGAAAAATATCCATAAAGAAATATATAAAAAATGGAAGGTACATTTTGCCATGGGGGGGGGGGGGGGGGGTGCACTAGCATGGGGCAGGAAGAGCATGAAAGGCTATATGTAGACAAGAGCATTTTTTAATAAAATCCTTTTTTTATTTTTAAATTTTATGTTTATTTTTAGTTTACAACATTCATTTCCACAAGACATTGAGTTACAAATTTTCTCCCTATTATTCCCCTACCCACCACCCTAAAACAGCGATCCCATTGAATACCCCCTCTCCTATATCCTCCCCCAGCCCCTCTCCAACTTTCCAGTAGGGCAAGATGTATCTCCATACCCCAGTGCCTGTATATCTTATTTCCCAGTTGCATGTAATAATAATAATAATAATTTTAAACATTTGTTAATCAAATACTTTGGTAGAAGTTTAGTAAGATGAACAGGTAAAGGTTGTCCCCTTCAGCATACATTATCTCCCTTAGGTTTCCCCCAGAATGAACAGTAAAAATGCTTCTAGGAATAGATTCCTCAATATTCACTAGCCTTGAGAACCAGTTATTCAAACTTTCCCTGCCTTGCTAACAAATGCATCAAATAAGAGAGCTCACAAGGAAATGGTTCAGACCCAGCCAAATTTAGGAGTTACCCTTGAGTGTCTCAGAACAGAACTTGGCTCCCAGTTAAGTTTTTACAATATTGAAATCAGTGAGCACATAAATTAAAAGCAGCCAGCCACACTCTGAAACTATTTTCCTTGCTTTAAATGAACAGTTGGTTTATTAGAGCTGTCTGAAGTGATGGAGGTGCAGCCCTTTCTCACAGGTAGGTGGGTAGACTTAATGACTTCTCAAGGTTTCTTTTATCGCTAGTTTTTCTTCACTTTGCCATATCAAGGGAATCAGGCACAGACAGGGTATGAGGGCACTGACATGTCTATACAAATTTAATGTAGGTATTGTGGTGAGATGGAAAGAACATTAGACTGGGAGTCAGAGGACTAGGTTCAAATCCTGGCCCTTTTTTACATGTCCCTTGACCTCTCTGGGCTTCAGCACTGTCTCCCACCTGTAAAATGAAAATCCTAGATAAGGTGGTCTTTAAAGTGGGGAGGTAGGGGCGGCCAGGTAGCACAGCAATTAAGAGCACCGCTCCAGTGTTGGGATGACCTGGAGATTGAATCCCAGGCTCAGACACTCAGCACCACACCCAGAAATAACTGGCTGTGTAACCTTGAGCAAGTTACTTAACCCCAATTGCTTAAAAAAAAAAATAAAGTGGGGAGGTAGGGATTCTTAATCTTTTGGTGTCCCAGAATCATTTGACAGTCTGGGGAAGCCTATGGACCCTTCCTCAAAATATTTTTAAATGCAGAAAGTAAATACTTAGGGATTACTTAGGAAACTGGTTATATTGAAATAAAGTTATCAAAATATTTACAAACAAGTTCATGCCCCTGAGATTAGGAAGCCCTACTCTCAGCTACTGTCTAGCTATAAGCATGATGTTCTGTCACGCTATTATGACCCCACTAAATGGGAAGAGCTATTTATATATTTTTCAGAACCTACTTGGCAGGTTGTGGTAACATTCCCTTGAAGACTGGGACAGGAGTACCCTAGGCAGTGCCAAGCAAAGAGCTGATAAGCACTATTTCTTCCCTTTGTTTACAAGGATCATCTGAACATAGGCAGAGTCGGCATTATGACCATTAAGTAAACCTCCTGATGTCAGCATAGCCTACATGAGGCATTTACCCCAACACCTAACTTCAGAAGGGGATATATTAGTTACAATTCAGGAGTGTTAGAGGACCATGGCCAGTGGGGCTCTGACCCTGATGGCTGAATAAACCCTCTCAGCATAAGACCCAGCTAAACAGGGTCGGGATCGGTTCCCCATCCCCCAGGAAGGCTCACAGACATGGGCTTCACATCCCCATGTAATGCCAAGCAAAGGCAACTTCCCAAGGTTCAAAATACCAGCATATGTGATCTCCATTTTATTCAGTGACAAATTAAGAACAGATAGAATCAAAATTTAACATCATTCAAAATACAGCATTTATCAAGAGTGATTCAATAATCTCCAAGTACTACCCCACCCTTGGACATTACATTCATTTAATCAATCACAAAGTCCCTCTTCTAAATACTTCTCCACCCCTAGGATGTACATTCATTCAGTCCATCACAAAGCCCCTCTTCTCAAATAGAGATTAGTTTCCAATCATAAGTAAAGTACACTCATTTGTTGAATTACAGAGAACAAAAAAGTCAATAGTTCCCCACCCTTGGATCACAATTGAATCTACCCCAGAGTTACAACAAGCTTAAGCACAGCATTTAATATGCAGATGGAGGTCTTTTCTTCATCTTGACACAAGGCAAGTTCTCAGCAATCTTTGTTCCTGGGGAGACAAAGCTTATCAAGGCCACAAGATACATTGCCAGTGTCTTCATTAATTCATTCTCTGTCTGCAGAACACTCCTAGGACCCCTGAAAACATTAGCAAAGCCTTCTTCTAGGATTTCTGTAAACATACAACAAAAAAATCCTTCTTCAGGGCTTCTGAACCAACAGCAAAGTTCCAAAACCTCTGCAACAACAGCACTGTCCTTCACCAGTGGACAGAATTCACTCTCTGTCTGCAGAACAGTCTCTGGAGCTCTGAACCAACAGCAATGTTCCCAGGCTTCTGCAACAACAAGACTGTATTTCACCAGTGGACAGATCTGTCAAAACAACATCAAAACAGACAGACAAAGTACCAGCATAACAGCCATGTCTCCTCAGTCCTTGGCAGCTCTGGGTAGCAGCTCTCAAAAGTCCTGGGCAATTCAAAGTGGCCCTCAGCAATCCTCACAGTCTCTCTCTGCCTCCAAGGTGCTGCTTCCAAAAAGTTCTTCTGCCTCTCTCTTTTCTTGTGTCTCTCTAAATTTACTTCACCAGTTCCTCCCAGTTCAGCCCTCTCTTTTCACGTCAACAAGTCCGTCCCACAAGTGGGATTCACAAGCTCTAGGTTTTAACACAATCAAACCAAAAACCAAGCCAATACAGGGGGATCTTTAAATTCAATTACTATTACACCCTGTGAGAAGCATGGTACACACTAGCAGCTTGGGAACAAGGACACTCTCAGGGGAAACTAGCATAATGTTGCAGCATAGTATTAATTAGAAGCCTTGGGACAACTCCATTCTGTTCTAGGGAGGTTTAGGGAGATTTGGAACATCCTGCCCAGTACTTATACCCTGATAACAAGGATAGAGTGCACGGCTGTCACATATGAGGTGAATGGGAAGTAGGGCAATGGTGTAATCCCAAAGGTAGTGGTTTATGATGACTATGCAGTTTCACACTATATATACTGGACTCTTAGCTGAATAAAGTTGACTCAGTTTTCCTCCATACTGGAGTCCCATCTCATTTATGATTGTCAACCTCTGGGTAAGCAACTCTTTTATCTATATTTTCACCCAAATTTTCCTTCTCAGCTCTGCTGCTGTCTGGCAGGGCTTCTCTCTACCACTATCTCAGACACTGCCACAGAAGGGTAGGGGTCCCTGGGTAGGCTTGGCTTCCCACACAGAAGACCTCAATTTTCTGAGTCAAGACACAGAAAAAGTTCCTGTCCCTGGTTAACACTTCAGTAAGAATGGTATTTTAATAAAGTAAACAGTTTTCCTAATGTATCATCTTTACTTACAATGTAACAAATTTTTTTTAAAATTTTTCAGCTTGAGCTGCATTTCAACATTTACATTTGATGCCCCACTACTGCAATATGGAGGTTGGAGGCTTTATGTTTCAATATTGTGAGCCTTTTAACATACCAGTTATATGGTGTTTTGCCAACCAGGTTCTCCCATTTGTCATCTTTATCAGAAATATGTTTCTTTGAGCCTTGCTATGAGATCTCACAGCCTGGACTTTCATCACTGTTCTCTTTTGCTAAATGTTATGTCTACATCCATAATTCTAAATGCAGATTCAGGGTACCTTTCATTTGGGACCTTTAAAATTCAATAGACTTTAATTCTTTTGTAGAGTTGCAGGCATGGAGTGTGCATTATCATTTGGCAAATGGTCTAGGGGAAAGAAACAGAAAATAGGCTTAGGAAACCAAATTGGTCTCCTGACATAGTGAGTCATTTCCTCAACAGCACTAATTCATGAACTGGAAATAATATGAATTTCACACAAACATTTCCCCTGCTGTTAAACAGAGAATGTGTAATTACCAAAGGAAACATCACTTGCCATGACATACAATTGATCTGAGTAGAAAGACACTTTTACCATCAAAAACAAAAACCCCACCCCACCCCCAACACATTTCTCAAAAATTCATGACCTGTTTATACTTCTTTAGATATGAAAAGGACCTTTGGGAAAGCAGACCTTCTCCCGTGGGTGACTTTAGTGATTCTCACCCTTCTCTCACATTTAGTTTGACTGAATTCAACTTTTCTTGTCAATTAAAAATGATAAATTTTGCTTTCTAAAGGGCAATCAGAATATAGGCCTGTATTCCTAAGACAGGCTTGAGGTTTCCTGAGTCCCCCAAAAACTTATCAGGATGTAGAATAGGTCAGCATCATTCTGATGGAAACATTAATAGTAGAAATGAAGAAATTCACCTAGTTCACTAGGCAGACTTCATTCAGAGGATTAGACTAAGTTATTTTATTTCCATAAAGCCATTGACCCTAAAGAACATATTGTATCTCTTTTCTCAACCCCACCCTTCAATACTTTGAGCTATTGGCACATAGAGAAATCATGATTAAATGTCTGTTCCCAACCTGAACTACTCAAGACCAAAATCACAATGGATCTTTGCCATTGGAGCTTTGTCCTGTACCCCCTTTTTTCTGACAGTGACACTAAGTCACTAGTTGTGCATTTTGTTCATTGCTTGAGGGCTCTTGGAAAAGAGTTTGAATCTGAATAATGGACTCCCTTCAGAACATACATATCAAGACATCCATCTTGGGAGTCCCGGTGTGTGCTATAGTTATGGATTCCACATGGCAATTATTTTCTGCGTTCTGATCATTTTGAAGTTCCCAAAAAAATAAGACAAATGACTATTTCTCATTTGGGGTCAATGCTTGGCTATCCTCGCCTGCCCTTGATTTATTCCAACCTAAAGCCCTGGCATCATCTGGAGTAAACATCTTTACATTCCAACATTGTCCTATAATAAGCAGATTATTTTGTGAGAAGAATTTGCAGTAAGCTGTCTCAAATTAATCATGGAAAGAATGTAACTGACTGGGAAAAATTTTAATCTTTGTGGAAAAAAAAACCCTGAAATAGGGTGACTTTGTATATTTCCTTGAACACTGTATTATTGCTATTTGAAAAATAATTAACTGTTAGTCCACAAGGAGGGGGAAGAAGTTAATCTGAATTTTTCTAAGAAATGACATGTTCTGTTGGTTTCCAAAGGTGCCAGGTTTGTGAAGTTTCTGGACTACCTGATTTTTTCCCCTAGTAATTAATGAAAAACATCCAGAATATAGTACAAAGAAGTACAAATAAACTTTCTACTGTGACCACACTTATCTCTCCATGCTTTCAACTTCTAAAGAACATACTAGTCAGAAGCACACAAATTAGTATGTTTCTTGCTTCTTTTCTCCATATATACCTGCACTTTTGGTGATATTATCAGCTATCCATGGATTCAATTATCATTCGAATAGAGATGACTCATATATATATATATATCCTTTCCAACATCTCTAACAACTTGGTCTTTAGCCTAAAAAGAGTTGGGTTCAAATCCAAGCTCTGCCACTTTCTATTGGTGAGACTGGGCAACTCATTCTAAGTTCTCTGAGTTTTGCCTTCCCCAGAAGTAAAACTCAAGCACTGGGCTGGATGATTTCTGCTACCTAAAGCCCCTTCCAAATCCAAATGTCTAGGATTTTCTGTGGTAGGAATGTTACCCTTTTTATATAGGCTGAGCTGGTTTACCCATAAGAGTACAGATAGGTCATTCTCAGTGGTTTGGCTTCTTTTCAACCTGAGGCATTAAACAATCCAGCTTTTGGGAACTTGGTGCTAGAGATTTAACAAAATTTCCATGGACCTGCGATGGCCACTGACATGGTGAATGCAGGTATGAAAGAGAGCAGCACTTTATCTGAATTACATCATTTAAACTTTATATAGATAATAGGGATGTGTGTGTGACAGACAAAAGAGACAGAGAGAGAGAGAGAGAGAGAGAGAGAGAGAGAGAGAGAGAGAGAAAATTTATTAAGTGCTTACTATGTGGCATGCTTTGCATCATTTGTATTGGGGGACAGATGCAAGGAAACAAAACAGTACCTACCTTAAATTTTCTTACATTCTAATAAGGGAAGATGGCACGTAAAGGGACACTGGAGAGTAAGAAGGGAGTGGGGGTAGAGGGATGATGCTACTCAATCAGTAGACTGGTGTGGAGATGGCCAGAAAGTGGAATAATTACCTGTTTCCTAGAAAGATAAGGCAAAAGCTCACCATCAGAGCTAGGGTTGAGTGACAGGAGGAGCAAGAAAGATGATGGCCAGAATAGAGGAAGCATATTAAGGGTATGGTCAGGAAGTTGTACTATGTAAAATTATTATTATTACATTTTACAGTCCATATGCATCTCACTACATTCTAATCTAGACCCTGAGGCTGGCCTCTCACAGAAAATGTTCTCTACTTTCTAGAGACTAAGGGTTCCTAACTTGGAGTCTAGATCTGTGGACAGGTTTTAGTGCATCTGTGAACTTGGCTGGAAAATAAATGGCAAATTTATTTTCACAGATCTCTTACTGAAATTTACTATTTCCTTCAGTTATTTAAAATATTATTCTGAAAAGGGAATCATAGGAGGCTGCCAAAGGGGGCCCTAACACCAAAAAAAAAAAGGTAAAGAACCTCTTCTCTAGACTCTGTTTCAGGGATTTCACCAGTTCCCTTAGATTCAAACTTCCCAAACTCAGTATGTACAAAATGGAACTCAAAATCTTCCCCCCAAACCCACCTTCCCTCCAAATTTCCCCAGTTTTATTGAGGGTCTAACCATCCTCCTAGTCACTCAGGTTTACATCCTCAGACCTTTCTGAAGGTCTTGATCCTTCCTTCTATCCAACCCTGCCCTACATTTCCATCCAGTTAGTTGCTTATTGATTCTACCTCCATAAGATTTCTTGCATTCATCCCCATATCACGTCATTTAGACCACCATCCACCATCACTTGGTTTATTGCAAGTCTCCAAATTGAACTTCTAGACTCTTTCTTCTCCAACGTTATCTTCCATGCAGCTGCCAAAAATATTATTTCCATAGTACATTTTCCCATGTCATTTCTCTCTCAACAATCTTCAGTAGCTTCCTATCACTCCTAAGGTAAATAAAAATTTCTTCATTTTGACATGTAAATTGTTTCACAATCTAGCTCCAGCCTACCTAGAAAAGGTTTGTTCCATACTTCTCTTTTTTTCTTTTCTATTTCATTTTTATTTATTTAGTGTTCTTTTTCAACATTCACTACCATAAGATTTTGAGTTACAAATTTTCTCCCCATATTTCCCCTACACCCACCCCAAGATAGGGAGCCTGCTGAATACCCCTTCCCTCAATCTTCTCTCTCTTATATCTCCCCCATACCCCCTTTAACTTGCTAGTAGGGCAAGATGGATTTCTGTACCCCAGTGCCTGCATATCTTATTTCCCACTTGCATGTAAAAAAAAAAAACATTTTTCCTACATTTCTCTTTAAAACTTTGATTTCCAGATTCTTTCACTTCTTCTCTCCTGACCCACCCCCACTGGGAAGACAAGCAATTCAATATAAGTTGTACATGTGTAGTTATGCAAAACGTTTCCATAGTAGTTATATTGTGAAAGACTAACTATACTTCCCTCCATCCTATACTGGCCCCCACTTAATCCATTTTCTACTTTGACCCTGGCCCTTTTCAAAAGTGTGTACTTATAACTACCCTCTCCCCCAGTCTACTCTCCCTTCTATAATTCCCCCCTCTTATACCCTTCCCCCCTACTTTTCTGAAGGGTAAGATACCCAAATAAGTGTGTATGCTATTCCCTCCTTAAGCCAAATTCGATGAGAGTAAGGTTGACCCATTCACTTTTACCTTCCTGCTCTTCACCTCCATTGTAACAGTTTTTTTCTTACTTCTTTTATATGAGAAAATTTATTCTATCTTCCCCTTTCTCCTTCTCTCATTATATTCCTCTCTCACCTCTAAATTTTATTTTTTATATATCAACCCTTCCTATTTCAACTGATCATGTGCCCTCTGTCTATGTATACATGTAAACACATATAAACACCCACATATATATTTATATACCCATATACCCTCCTATACATACATATCTATGCATATATATATGTATATACAAATATATGTATATACATATATATTCCCTTCAATTATCCTCATACTGAGAAAAGTCTCATGAGGTACAATTGTTGTTTTTCCATGTAGGAATGTAAATAGTTCAACTTTAGTAAGTTCCTTATAATTTCTTTTTTCTGTTTACCTTCTCATGCTTCTCTTGCTTCTTGTATTTAAAAGTCAAATTTTCTGTTCAACTCTGGTTTTTTCATCAAGAAAATTTGAAAGTCCTCTATTTCATTGAATTACCATATTTCCCCCTGAAGCATTATACTCAGTTTTGCTGGGTAGGTGATTCTTGGTTTAAATCCTAGCTCCTTTGACCTTTGGAATATCATATTCCAAGTCCTTTGGTCTCCTAGTGTCTACTAGGTCTTCTATTATCCTGATTTCCACAATACTCAAATTGTTTCTTCCTGACAGCTTGTAATATTTTCTCCTTGACCTGGGAACTCTGGAATTTGGCTATGATATTCCTATGAGTTTTCTTTATGGGATCTTTCTCAAGAGGTGATTGGTGAATTCTTTCAATTTCTATTTTGCCCTCTGGATCTAGAATATCAGGGCAATTTTCCTTGAGAATTTCCTGTATTTTTTTAAAAATTTGTTTGGATCTGTTTTATAGTATCTTGATTTCTCATAAAGTCATCAGCTTCCATTTGTTCCAATCTAATTTTGAAGGAATTATTCTCTTCAGTGAGTTTTTGAAATTCCTTTTCCATCTGGCAAAATGTGTGGCTCATGCGGCACTGTGCTTAGCTCCCAGCCCAGTGCAATTGACCCTTCCTGCCAGCCTCCCAGGCTGCCTTCAGTGGGAGATTTGTTTCTCTCTGTCACTTTGTGGGTTCTGTAGCTCAAAAGTTTGTTTAGAGTCACAATTTTACATGCATTGGATGTGGTGGGAGCCAGAGCCTTGCAGAAGTCCTGGTTTTACTCAGTCATCTTGGCTTGAGATTTTCTTGAAGGACAATGTCTAGGCTCTTTTTTTAATTGTGGCTTTCAGGTAGTCCAATCATTTTTAAATGATCTCTCCTGGATCTATTTTCCAGGTCAGTGTTTTTTCCAGTGAAATATTTCACATTGCCTTCTATTTTTTCATTTGTTTGAATCTGTTTTATAGTATCTTGATTTCTTCTAAAGTCATTATCTTCCATTTGTTCCAATCTAATTTTGATGCAATTATTTTCTTCAGTGAGTTTTTAAAAATTCCTTTTCCATCTGGCAAATTTGGCTTTTTAAGGCATTCTTCTCCTCATTGGCTTTTGGGGCCTTTTTCCCCATTTGAGTTAGTCTATTTTTTAAGGCTTTATTTATTTATTTTTGCTTTTTGGAGGGCAATTGGGGTTAAGCAACTTGCCCAAAGTCACACGACTAGTAAGTGTGTTAAGTGTCTGAGGCTGGATTTAAATTCAGGTCCTCCTGACTCCAGGGCTGGTGCTCTATTCACTGTGCCACCTAGCCGCCCCTCATTAAGTTTTTATTTTCTTCAGTATTTTTTTGGATCTCCTTTAGCAGGCTATTGGTTTGCTTTTCATGATTTACTTGCATCATTCTCATTTCTCTTCCCAATTTTTCCTCCACTTCTGTTACTTGATTTTCAAAATCCTTTTTGAGTTCCTCCATGGCCTATAACCAGTTTATATTTTTCTTGGAAGCTTTTGATGCAGAAGTTTTGACTTTGTTAACTTCTTCTGGTTCCATGTTTTGATACTTTCTATCCCCTCAAAAAGATTCTATGGTCTGATTGTGCTTCCTCTTCTTGCTCATCTTGCCAGCCAATTACCTGACTTTTGATCTCTTTGCCATGGTAGAACTCTGCTTCCAGAGTGGATAGTTTTGTCCCAAATTGCTGGGGTTTTTGCAAATGTTCTCAGAGCTATGAGGAGGGTGCCTTCTCTACAGACACCCCAAGCTCTAGCACACTGGCATTTCTCACCCCAGGACCACCACCCAAGACTGTGATCCATATCCAAGCAGGTCAAAGCAAGAGTGATTACCTTCTGAATGGTTGCTTTGTCCCTCTATGATCTGCAAGCCAGGAGCTCTGGAGGCAGCCATGTAGCAGCAACTACAGCCGCTGGGCCTCCACCACCTCTTGCCCTAGGAGCAGGGGCCAGGCCATGCTCTTCTGTCATCTGGTTCCAACACAGTTCCCCACTGACCTTTTACTTTCTCTTTGGTGTTCATGGGTTGAAAAGTCTGGAAACTGCCATAGCTGCTGTTGATTCAGTCTCCTGAAGACTGCTCAGGCCATTCTGGTCCACTGGTTGGGACCACCCCCCCACCTTCTCTTTGTGAACTGGAGGTTCCAGTCAAACTGTTCTGCTTGCCATTCCTGCATGCTATATAATTATTACTTCCTTTTCTGCCTCCAGGCCTTTGGACTGACTTTATGAAGCTTTTTCTTGCCCCTATCTTTTAGCAACCTTAGTTTGCTTCAGTGTTCACTTCATGCATCATCTATTAGAAGCTTTTCCTTGGCTCTCTCCCATTTTAATTATCGTGGACATACTTGTCTCTTTACATGTTTTATATCCCCTATAGAATATAAACTCATTGAGTGCAGGGACTGTTTGGTTTCTTTTTTCCCTCATTTTTGCCTTTAAACTTCTACCACCTAGTATAGCTTGTTAGATTAGATTGTTCCCTAATTGTATTACATGGCTGAATGTTATCTTACCAAAAGCTGATTATAATTAGATGTATGCTCAGGGTGCTGAGAAAGCTATTTGCTGATGTGATGGCAAAGTGAAGACGTCTGGTGACTTCCTATATACCAAGATACAACAAGACAGGAAATTACTATCATGTCTTTCTCAATTTTTATTCCTACTTAAAAATCCTTGTAACATATGTATATCTTAATGCATATGCAATACATGTGTATCTTCATGCATATGTAATACATGCGTATCTTCATGCATATGCAACATATGCACAATCCATTCAACATACCTATGCCTTGCACATAGAAGGCACTTAAACGTTGGCTTAAATTGGATAATGGAGGCTCAAAAAGTCTTTTATTTTCTGTTCTCTCTTGATACATGGGAAGACAACAGCCTTCTTCAGTGTCAGTATCACGTCAGCAAATTGCTGAGCCACTATTCTTGCCTTATTCTTCTAACCATTACTGAGTGAATATAGCTATATTATATATATATATATATATATATATATATATATATATATATAATAGCTTCTTTGAATTTACTACATCATTATTTCTTTAGAGAATAAGTAGCTATTTCCTCCTCAGAGAACTCCCTTCTCTTTTCTTCAGGAAATACCTCAGTCTATACACTTCTCCTTTCCTTTCTTCCCTCATCTTTCCTCTCTTTAACTTTCTGTCAATGGTCATTTCCCCTCCTCTCCTTCAGATTCTTTTTTCTTTTCCTTTTAATCCCTGAATTTTGTTGTTTTCTGTTTTGTTTCTTTTATGAATAATTCAACATTCCATTTTCCCTAATGGCCTGGAATATTGAGAAGTATTTCCAAAGATGGAATTCTAGTCTCTTCACCTTCTTTTCTCTGAAGGAGACCAATCTATACTTAGAAGACAGATAGCAATCACTTGGCTAGGACAGAAACATAAATGTCACTCAGTGAAAGTCATTGTAAAATTAGCCTTACTTTCTAGACTGATTGAAACTTTTAGTCTTTTTTTGGGAGGGGGACTACTATAGGATGTGTATATCTCACTTCTAGGCATTTCAGTTAAGGTCTTTATCCTGTAGTAACTTTATATTTCCACACATCTTCTTTTCCTTAGTCTTAACAAAAATTCTATGTTTGTTTCCAACCTCTTCTCACTCCAGCACTAACCTTCTAGTTTTTTCCTTTGTTCTCATGTATCAATGCACTCAACCTATTTGATTTGCCCACCAATTTGATCCACATATCTTTTCTTAGATTCCTTGTCTTGCCAACTACCTTTTTCTTCTCCTTAAATTCTTTCCTTAGATTACTCCTTAATATGTTTTCTCCTTCAACCTCCTTTCACAGAAAGTGGAATTAAAATCTGAATCTGGAGATTGCTCCTTAAATATTTCTGTTTCTCCCAAGTCACTACTTCCCAAATTCAATCTCTAGCTTTCTCCATATGTCTAAACCCTCCCAAATCACCATCACATTTTCCCCTTTATTTGTCTCAAGTCTTTCTCTATTCTTCTCTTCCTCTTTCTCCCACAAACTCCCATGGACATTAGAAGTAAATTCTGACACAGACCGCTCTTTTCTGTTGAACTCAGTTTCCTCATTTGTAAAATGAAGGGGTGGGAGTAGGTGACTTCTAATGTCCCTTTGAAATGCACATCTATTCTCCTATGACCTAGTCCATATTGTGGCCAGCTAGATAGGAGAGTGGATAGAGGACCAGCCCTGGAGTCAAGGTGGACCTGAGTTCATATCTGTTCTCAGACACTTACTTAACCCTGTCTCACTCAGTTTCCTCATCTGTAAAATAAGCTGGAGAAGGAAATGGCAAATCAACCCAATATCTTTGCCAAGAAAAGCCTAAATGGGATCACAGAGAGTCAAACACAACTGAAATAACTCAATAACAAAAGTCCATATTGACCTTTCTGCACCTCCACCCTAAGTTCTACTAAAGGACTTGGTATGCACCTGGCTCAACAGTAGAAAAATTAGAAATTCTAAAGGATTTCCAGAGTCCAGAAGTAGATGTAGGGCCCTGGGTTCTTATATTTACCAAATGGATTTTTCCAAAATGCAAGCTGTGCTGGGTAGCTTCAATTCAAGATTTTACAAATGAAACAACTAGTCAATAAACAATCTCGCAAAATGATCTCCCTCAGCAAGCTATCTTGACTGATCAGTCCTAAGCAGGATAAGCCTGAGTCTGAGGACATCGTGGTCTAATAATAGCCAGCATCCATAGAGCACTATTTAATGTTTGTAAAGAACTTTCCAAAGATCATTTCACGTTATCCTCACAGAAACTCTGGGAAATAGGTGCTATCAAGATCTATATTTTCCATATGTGGAAACTAAGCCAGAAGAGGTTAAGGAATTTGCCCAAAGTCACACAATTACTGAGTATCTGAGGTCAAATTTGAATTCAAGAATTCATGACTTCCAGCTGCACTATAGCACCTTGCTGCTAATAACCTCTATCTGATATGTGGCCTGAAAGGTTCTAGTGTGTTCTAGTGTGCTTCCATAAATTCTTTCAGTTTCTAGTTTAAGTTGCAAGAGGTAGATGTGACTCACCAAGCCTTTCCCTTTCTTCTCTTATCTTTTTCTATGTCATCCTGGTGAGCCACTCTCTGAAAGTCAATATCCCCAGTTTTAGAGTATGAATGAATCAATACCCTTGCATTTGAAAATGAATATAAACTCAATTATTAGAATTCTTAACCCATTTTGCTCTGCCAGTCTATCACACAGCAAGTGTGGAAGAAAATTCTTCAAAGGCAAGTCTGAAGATACTGTTGGACATTAGAATTGCATTTTATGGGAAAGACTCTCTTCCCAAAAGACAACAGTATATTGGAACTTTGGGAAGAAAAACAAGAGAAGAAAGACCTAATACTGTGTCAAGGGCTATTTCACATTAGATGCAGTATTGATAATGACTGGATGAATGAATAAATGAAATAATATTTATTAATTACTCACAATATGCCAAACACTTCACTAAGTGATAGGGATACAAATAGAAAGATTTTCCCTGCTTTCCAGGAAATCATATTCTGGGTATAAAATAAAGTCCAGGTGTAGGGCATATAAAAAGTCCCAGAAGTCCTAAAAGCACCATGGTGGGTTGAACATCAAGCCAAAGGAGCCTTATGCTGACCTATATAAGTAAGTCAGATGAGATGGCTAGCACGGAGAGAGGCAGATAGCAAGGCCTAGTGACTTCTGCTTCATCAGAAGGAGAACTGATGAATCCCTTCTCATGTCCACCATATGATCAATCAATTAGCTAAGGGAAGGCTAAAGAAGGCTGCCTCCATTCTTAGTCTTCCTGCTTCTCAGCTATCCCAGACAAGCTCTAAGATTATCTTTAAAATCCACCCCATAAATGTGTGTGATCTTATGACTTTAGGGTTACTTTTTATCTTGATGATTGAGCTCTAATCACCCCATATCGAGCACATAACTCCTTTATTTGAAGGTGAATGATAGTGAAGAGTTTGCAGAGTAGGACT
Source organism: Petaurus breviceps papuanus (assembly GCF_028583685.1). NCBI lineage: Eukaryota > Metazoa > Chordata > Mammalia > Diprotodontia > Petauridae > Petaurus > Petaurus breviceps. The sequence goes on from NW_027187419.1 coordinate 69,976,576, forward strand.
AAGCAGCCATCTTGCTGGTCAAAATGACTTCAGTTGCATTCAAAAATTTTTTGCTTAAAGTTGAAGTATATGAATGTAACGGAATACTATTATGCTATAAGAAATGAGGAGCAAAGAGACTTCATAACAACCTGGGGAGTCTTAAATAAACTGATTCTGGGTGAGGGGAGCAGAATCAGTAGAACATTGTACTCAACTACAGACACATCATATCTGAGATGACTAACTTTGATAGACTGGGCTCTTCTCACCAATGCAAGGTTATAAGACAACTCCAAAGGACTCATGATGGAAAGGGCTATCCACGTCCAGAGAAAGAATTACGTAGAACGAAGCAAGCTACTTGCTCTCTCTCTTTTTTGTTTTGTTTCATTATGTTTCTTCTTCCTCGTTGTTCATTCCTTTGGTTATAATTCTTTACAACTTTAATGTGAAGGTTTTTGTAGAACCTATATTGGATTGCATGCCACCATGGTGGGGAGGGGGGAAGAGAAGGAGGGGGATGAAATTTGGAACTCAAAAGCTTGTGGAACTGAATGTTGTAAACTAAAAGTAAATAAACTTTTAAAAAATCTTTTGTTTAACTGAACTGAATTCAATCAATCAGCAAGCATTTATCAAGCTATTACTAAATTTCAGGAATTGTGCTAAATACTGAAAGATACAAAGAAAAAGCAAAAAAATAAATTCTCTCCTCATAAGGTTTATATTCTGATGGGGGAGACATGTACATAAATGGATTTACATATTATACAAACAGAGTAGAATGGAAAGTAACCTTAGAGGGGAAGGCATAAGTAGCTAAGATAACCAAAGGAGGCCTACTTCAGAAGCTGAGTGAGCCAAAGCCTGAGGAAGCCAGGAACTCTAAGAGGCAGAGTATTCTAGGAATGAAGGACAAGGATGGAGATAGGAGATGAAAGTATCATATGTAAGGAAAAGCAAGGAGGCAACAATAGCATCATTAGATTGATTGAAAAGGAAGGATTATTGGATGCTGAACATCTGTGTAGGTTTCTCTTAGAGTGCAACTGTTTCCAGCAATCTGGGTGTCAGGGGCTCTTAACGGGGTGTCAGGGACATGAATAATAACCAAAGAACAGTCTGTTTTTCAGGTGATTTTCTATTCATCTCAGGATGAAGCTGAGGAGGTGTGAGAGCAGCTTAGGGAAATGCAATCTTGAGATGCTGGCAAGCACCAAAGTCATGTGAACACATCTTGGCTGCTGGCTGCTCTTTCAGAACAGGAAAGGCCCTAGTTTTAAAGCAGGGTGTGCAATTGAAACGAGATCTTTCTGGATACCTCCCCATACCTTTCCACATCACACTGCTGGATTTGCTCAAGCAACTGAGTCAGTAAATAGGTGATGGGCAGTGAGTGTAAGAGTATTAGTCTGGGTGCAGCTATGAAAATTACCCAGGAGATCCCCCTTTGGGGGGAATAGGTCCAGGCCAGCCATACTCCCTCCTGACTGTACTTCTGCCACTCTATAACTTTGCCACCATGTTATTCTCATTACCATTACACCTCCTCATCCCTGTTTTTTTTTTTTAAGCATTCTTTTATATATGTTAGCTTCCCTGTTAGAATGTAACCTTGTCTATCTATCTTTTTCTCATATTTGCATTACCAGCACTTAACTCAGTGCCTGGCACATAGTAAGCAAGCATGAAATAAATATTTATTAAGTGCCTACTAAATGCCAGTGTCAACCATTATTAAGTTCACTCATAGAAAGACAAACAAAATTGGTCTGAATATGAGTGTTTATTTCTCTCAAAGCTTGTAGAACATGCATGCAGAGATATGCATAGGAGCTCATTGTGAGACAATGAACTCAAAGATGGACAGATAAAGCAGACCTTATATCTCCAGAGCGATTCCCTCTCACCCCTCCCTCCCTTCCTGGCTCAGGATGCCTATGTCAGCCAGAATTATAGTCTCTATATGGCTTACCATGATATGAGAAAGGAATTTCTTAAGTGAATAGGGTGTAAATACAATAAGGCAAGACAATTGACAAAATGTCAATTGAAATTACAATCCCAAGATATCTGTGTTTCCTTTACCATTAACATGACATAAAATAGTATATGTTCATAAATACTTAAGATAAGAAAAGTCATATTATTCAAGGTAGGATCTGGTCAAGGTCCTTGTTCTTGGTAGTCATTAATAGAAGAATGTGTGTTGACACAGGAAGGAGCATTTTGAATTCACTCAGAGAGCAAAGCATGTCTATTATGCCAGAGTATGCAAAGCATTATGGTAGATTAATCTCAGAGCAGTTCACAATGTCTCTCCTGTCTGGTCAATCCAGGTTTTAGGCCTTTCTCAGATCTTGGGGGTTCAAAATGATTTGGGGAAGTGCTAAGTGTTGGGGTAATAAAAAGAGGCAAAAACAGTTTCTCCTCTGAAGGAGATTACAGTCTAATGGAGGAGAAGACATACAAAAGAATATATTCAAAACAAGCTATATATAGGATAAATAGAAAATAATTAACAGAGGGAAGATACTGGAATTAAGAGGGCTTGAGGAAGGCTTCCTATAAAAGGTGGGATTTCAGTTGGGACTTAAAAAAAGTCAGGGGGGTCTGTAGTGAGATCAAAGAAGTCAATATATATCCTGCAAGGATATTTATGTATAGTTTAGTGACCTCAGTTTATATTTAAATTTGACATTAAGTCTCAAACTCCTTGGTGTGGATGGATTTGTAAAATTCCCTTTCCTCTATGATTGTATTGCACTAGCATGAGAACATGGTACCTGAAAAGATAAGGTCACAAAGTATGGGGGTTTTGGTGGGAGGGGAAAGGAAAGAGGGGATTTGGGAACACACAGAGTGGAAAGAATTAGGAAGTAATGAAAATCTACTTTAGCAACTTCAAAATTGAAGGTCCAGCCCTACCTTTGACAGATATACACAATATACCTCTACTTATACCTCACCTTCAGAATACTGTCAAGTTCTTTCTATCCAAGCCAAAATAATTTTGTGTTATTGTTGTTTCACAATACTTGGTGGCATTTTGAATGCAAAGATTATGGCTTGTCTGTTTATTTCTAGGTCATGACCTGTATTACATATAGTCTTCTGTAGAAGGGAAGCAAGAAATAGTTCTATATACTGAACCAGGGAATGCTGCCACCTAAGCGGATCTGTGAAACCCTCCTATCAAGCCTCCACATTCCCATTTGATTATTTTCTGGCAGGCAACAAAGCAGAGTCAGGAATAATTGTTGGTTAGACTCAGAAAGAACTCAATATGCACCAGAGTAAAAAAAATATCTTGCCAACTCAGCTACAATATAGGCCAGAGAACTGGATTGCTTGGGTACTTTACTTGAGAGAATCCACACTAAGAGCCACACTCCCTGTGTTGAGGGGGTGAGTGAAAAAAAGGACAGATTCCTGCCTCACTTGCAGTGATTCAGCCCATTCCACTTGTCATTTCCTAGGCTGTCTGTCTAAATATAGCACTGTCTGGGCTTCCTGGAGGGAATTATTGCCCCAAAGAATAGGCTAAAACACCGAACTACCCAGGAGGAGATCCATTTGGCTCTATGACGTTCATAACCTCTTTCCTTCTTCTTAGCCTTCACTTTGACACAATTTGCCATCCAGCTATACTGGTCTACTTAATGTTCCTTGCACATAGATAGCACCCCATCTCCCAACTTCCTTCCTTTGCATTGATTGTTCCCCATGCACAGAATTCTCTCCTTTTCACTTCCAACTCTGAGTTTAACCAGTTTCCTTTAGGAATCAACTCAATTTCCATTATCTGCAAGAGGCCTTTCCTGCTTCCCTGACATCCCAAGGTCCCAGTGCCTTCCCTTCTTAGATTATTTTCCAGCTACTCTGTATATGTCTTTTATATACCTAGTTATTTACATGTTGTTGCCTGATTAGAAGGTAAAGGGGGACATTCTTTGTCTCCCTAATGCCTTTCCTTATACCTCCAGTGTTTAGTGCAGTGCCTGACAATTAATGATGATGAGGATAATGATGTTGATGATGATGATGATATCTAACATTTATATAGTGATTTAAGATGTGCAAGCACTTTTCAGTTATTGTTTCATTTAATTCTCACAACAACCCTGGGAGACAGGAGCTGGTATTACCCTCATTTTATATACAAGAAAATTGAGGCAGATGGAGGTTAAGTGACTCATTCAGAATCACACAGCTATTAATTGTTCAAGGCTGGATTTGATATCAGGTCTTTCAGGCTCTAGGTATGGCACCCTACCCACTGGGCCACCTGGACAGAAGTATTTCATAAATAATGCTAGTTGACTGACTGACTATGCCTAACAATCAAGGTCCTTATGTTTATAATAGCCTGAGTTATAATGATGCATAAATTTCCAAAGCTCCTTTACATTCAACCTGGATGCATGGTGGGCCCTATGTAGAAGTTTCTATTGGGATAGACTATGAAACTGCAATATTTTATTTTCTCTTCTATGCTATATGCTTCAAGATATATTACTCATAGACCTCTTACCCATCAGAATCACAGGATCACAGACTTAAGGATTGGTAGGGACCTTAGAATTCATGTGGTCCAATCTCTTCATATTACATATAGATCATCAATAAGAATCTGTTAAGTGCTTACTCTGTTCTGGGGAAACATATTTTACAAGAGGATGCGAACAGATCTATTTCTGAGATAAGACAAAATTTTTATATTGTCTTTATAATTGCAATTTCCTTAAGATAACTAGTCACGTCACTGGCTAGAGCCTGCAGAATTTAGCTTGGACACCAAATTTTAGTTCAGATGAATAACTGGTTAGTGATAAGAGAATTTCTGACTTAGCTTTATTACTTCCATTTACTTAGAAAGATCATATTAAACAACAAGGTACATCTCTGGTATCTGCTTAATTTATAGCTTTCAGTTTAACCCTAGTGTTTACTGACTAGATTATAATTTTGCCTGATACAGATCTCCTCCTTCTGCTATCTGTGCTTTGATGTGTACATCTTTACCTTCTTATGCCTTCTGTAAAATTCCATTGTATTCATCCTGTTTTATAACTAAAGCCAATATAAAGTTTCTGAAATGGCTGTTGGAGCCCACTGGGTTTTGTGTACCATGGGTCTATGCTCGAACTATATAATAAAGCAGTCATTAAAATGTCTCTGTCTGTTAATAAAGATGATTGGCAGTAGTACCTATCAATGAATCCTTGGACAATTTTCATGTCACTTGTAAGTAGATTCAAAGTATATACACAATAAATTCAAATTAAATGGAGTGGTGCTGGAATCTGAGGGGAATAGGAAAGCCCTCCTATACTTGATTGTACTTCAGTTGAGCATTGAAAAAAATCTAGGTATTCTAAAGGGCTAAGTAAGGTAAAGGAGTGTATCCTAGGTGAAACCACTCACTGTGTTAACAGAGAGAACTTACTTTAGGCTAGTGCTTAAAGTCTAAGGCTATTATTAAGATCTAAGGCTATTATTCATCTCATGGGTTCCCTTTCCTCCTCCATACCACTATTCTCTCCCACTTTGTCATTTCTTTCCTATTCTTTTGTAACAAACTCATTCAGAATACAGTGAAAATCAACTTACCTTTAACCCATGATAAAGAAGCATAATTTAGAGACCCCAAAACTCCTGAAGGTAAGAAATGCTGGATCACCTGCATCAACCATGCAAGGAGAATGGGGTTCAAGTGGAGAGTGATAAATAAGGAGATAAAATTCACCAGGTTTCAAAAGAAAAGTGAAATGGGGTACATCCCAGGAAATAAGTCTTGTCCAAGAAGATGACTCCTTAACAGGTCAATGAAACAGACAAAATTAAAATTGTTCATGACTATAATCAATTTGGGGTAACAGCACTGTTCTTTTTAAACAGGCTCTTGCTGGTACTCGTATTCACTCTCTTTAAAAAATTCAAAAATTCCTGGGCTTCCTTACAGCTCTCACTTTTCACAATCTTTTTCCCTTTTCACCTGGAAAAAATTATGTTTCCCATCAACCCCTGCTACTCATCTGGAGTTATGTAAGTATGAAAATCAGATGAAGAGACTGAGACCCAGAGAAGTTAGGCAGTAGATGACGACATAATTTCATTTCCGGTTCCACACAGAATTTGTGTTCGCCCTTCCCATCTTTAGATTCTCATTTTGAGAAGAAACCCATGTTCCCCCAATTGTTGGCTACCTCTCTAACCTGAAATTACTTTGATATTGACTTTCTTTGTACATTTTGTTTTCTCTCCAGTAAAATGTAAACTCCTTGAAGGCAGTCTGTTTTGTTTTTGTCGTTTTTTTCTCTAGTGCCCAGTACTGGGACATGTGAGGTACTTAATAAGTCTTTGTTGAATCTAATGAAATTAGCAGTACTCTTTACCTGTTATGTCTAAAGACCAAATGCTGCATGGTTTCCACAGAAGGGAAAAATGATTAATAAATTTGATGATTGTGTTTCTGGTTCAACTTTTCTTTCTAAAGCTATTTAGTTTTCCACTAACAGATATCTGTTGCCATTTCTCCAAGGCTTTTCAAACTTCTTATTTCTTTTACTTCATACCCATGAGCCAAATTCAGCTTACACTTTCATGTTGCTGCCTCATCTAATCAAGGCATGAGGCTATATTTAAAGCACATAACTAACCTTGACAATTGAATTATGAATAGAACCAAAATGAATTAATTTGTTCATTGTTCTTTCTTACTGCTGTGAACATTAATCTTCATTTGATTTTTACCTATAGTATAAGAATGCCGATCTTCAAAAATAGAAAAAGAAACTGACACAAAAAATGGTGTATAAAGAAACAAAAGAAAATAGGGCTTAATTAGAGATAGAAAATGTTTCATCACATCAGTTAAGTAAGGGGCATCTGAACCTCATTGTTTTTTAATGAAGGAATCTTAGTCAATAAAATGATGACATTCGTAATTCTTTGCAAATACTTAGGAAATGCTCTCTTGAAAGATATGCCTTTTGAATATTTAAATAGCATATTGGCCTTTAAGCAGAGCAAAGATTCATTCTCAGGGGTATCAAATTTACTTTGCTGTGAAGATTTAATTAATGTCTTATCTGATTTCCCCAAATTTTTACAATGGTGCCCTTACAATGGACTACATTATTACCAACTTACTCTGCTAACTACAATTGGAATCAACAAACAAAGCACTGAGAATCTGCCACCCAATGAGGTGGATCAGTAACTGAGGGCTCTAAGCAGAATTAACAATGACGTCAGGAAATAACTGTGAAAACCTTCTGGTACTTCACATTGACTTCTGGTCTGTTGTGGTTGTTGCAGTTGTTTGCCTTTCCTTCTCAAAGAGGACCATGACGTCAGGAAGGTGATGTCATGACTTACAAGTGCTTTGCATTTAAGTGAGGGAGGGCTGTGCAAAATCTTCATTAGCCTGATAATGGATGCACCACCTTATTTTGCTGGCTGTTTTTTCAGTGTCAATGACTATTCCTTATTGGAAGGAAAAAAAAATGGGGATGGCCCTCAACTTGAAATTCAACAAATACTTATTAAGAGCATACTATTTGCAAGGATCAATTTAGCCAGTGGCAATGTAAAGAAAAGAATGAAATGGCTTCTGTCATTTGATGGCAACTTAAAACTGAATCAACATCATAGAATTAATGTTAAAAATGCTTTTAAAATGTATGGAATGTGGGAAGGCCTATAGCCACTTGTTCACCCATTAGAGAATATAGCACTTTTATCAAGCTAATACACGTGAAAAGACCTTTGTTTGGAGTTTACATATTATTGTACATTGTAAGATTTATATTAGAGAGAAAGCTTATGTATATATAAGGCTGTGGTGTGGAGGTGATTTTTTTTTTATTTTGCCCCTGTTGGGTTATGTGTGCCCACATGGGTCTGTCTAGATTATAGCCTCTCGGTGGTGCAGTGCATAGAGCACTGAACCTAGAGACGGGAAGACCTGAGTTATATCCAGCCTCAGACACTCATTAGCTGTGTGACCCTGGACAAGTCACTCACATCTTTGCTTCAGTTTACTAAATGGTAAAATAGGTGCAATAATAGCACCTACCTCTCAGGGTTGTTATGAGGATCAAATGAGATAATATTTGTAAATCACTTAACCCAGTGCCTGGCACATAGGAGATGCTAAATAAATGCTCATTGCAATCTCTTTCCCCCCTTACTACAGATGTGATTCAAAAGGAGACAAGATTAGCTATTTCCAGCATCTCATCCTCCCACTGTTCTGCAAATAAGACTGATTCCCACCAGGTGAGAAAGTAGGAGGTTGGGGCCAGAGTTTGGCCACTCTACTTCCTCAGAAAGAGGGGGGCCAAGCTAGAACTATGTCTATATGCTCCCTTAAATAGTTATTCTATAGGAAGCAAATTTGGGGTTCAAACTAAATTCCAAATCACTATACTTTAATGGGAAGGCCGAGGCCCAAGCTATATATCTGAGGTTTGATTCCCTTCCCAAGAAATGTTAGTTCCACAGTGAGCACACATAAAAACTAGCAAATAAATCCATTTATCCAAATCAATAGCAAAACTGCAATCACAGAAAGTATACATAGAAGAAGGTGTATTATGAATGTGTGCAAATATATGTATATATGTGTATGTACTTACATATGCATCATATATGATATGATACAATATAATATGATATAATACAATAACAAGATATGTATGTATGTATATTGAATTGCTTCCCTTTGGGAATAAAATAGCTCAGCTCAATGAGAGAGACCCAGATCTCACCTAACTGAAAATTCTCCAAAGTCTCTAGTGTAGTAAGACTGGTATAGGAACATGATAGAAATGGCCAGATGCTCTACATATAGGCTCCTTTCCAGAGTCTTCTTCCCCCAGATCCCTGAATAGAGCCTGAAATGGCACAACAAAATTAAAAGACCCAAAGAATTGCAACAAATGGAAAACCTGAGTGACAGAATTGCTGGGTAACTAATAAATTATTAATTAGGCTAGCTAATAATCAATAAATTGATGGTCAGTGGTTTCTCTCAGCCACCAAAGACAAAACCATGGAGACATTGAATGCTTTGAACAGCTTTGAAAAGGGGAGTGCCACTAACAGGTGAAAATCAACTCTGATGAAGAATTATTGAGGAAATGGGCTAAAAAGTTTTCAGATCCTCCTGCTAAGAACTGGGATTGATTATGATACTTGGCTACCTCCAGCAATCTGGGCAGAGGAATCCATCTCTACCCAGACCACTCTGATGGGTTTTCTCCTTGATAAGGTAGTCACCCTAAACTCCAATTGAAGTGTGCAAGGACATGGGCTTATTCTCTTAGTGCAAGAATTCTCCTAGATTACATTCTGTTTATACTTCAAAAGGAAGTAAAGTCTCCTAGTTGGGTGGGGTCCTGCCCAACATAGAGGAGCATGTATCCAGAGGATTAGGAAAATCTGCTCTATCAGCCTGTGATAGTAATGGAATTTAAAGATCCCCCTGTATTGGCTTGGTTTTCAAATTGATTGTGTTAAAACCCAGAGCTTGTTAATCCCACTTGTGGGATGGACTTGTTGATGTGAAAAGAGAAGGCTGAACTGGGGAGGAGCTGGTGACCTAAATTTAGAGAGACACAAGACAAGAGAGAGGCAGAAGAACTTTTTGGAAGCAGCACCTTTGGAGGCAGAGAGAGACTGAGAGGATTGCTGAGGGCCACTTTGAATTGCCCAGGACTTTTGAGAGCTGCCACCCAGAGCTGCCAAGGACTGAGGAGACATGGCTGTCATGCTGGTACTTTGTCTGTCTGTTTTGATGTTGTTTTGCCAGATCTGTCCACTGGTGAAAGACAGTCCCGTTGTTGCAGATGTCTTGGAACGTTGGTTCAGAGCTCCTGAGACTGTTCTGCAGACAGAGAGTGAATTCTGTCCACTGGTGAAGGACAGTGCTGTTGTTACATAGGTCCTGAAACCTCTCTTGGTTCAGAAGCCCTGAAGAAGCATTTTCTTGTTGTATGTTTACAGGAATCCTGGAAGGGGGTTTTGCTAATGTTTCCAGGGGTCCTAGGACTGTTCTGCAGACAGATAATGAATTAATGAAGAGACTGGCAATGTATCTTATGGCCTTGCTAAGCTCTGTCTCCCCAGGAACAAAGATTGCTGAGAACTTGCCTTGTGTCAAGATGAAGAAAAGACCTCCATTTGCGTATTAAGTGCTGTGCTTAAGTTTGTTGTAACTCTGGGGTAGATTCAATTGTGATCCAGGGGTGGGGAAAATTTGACCTTTTTGTGCTCTGTGATTGAACAAATGAATGTACTTTACTTATGATTGGAAACTAATCACCATTTGAGAACAGGGGCTTTGTGATGGACTAAATGAATGTATAGCCTAGGGGTGGAGTAGTACTTGATTAAATCACACTTGGGGGTAGTACTTGGAGATTATTGAATCACACTTAGTAAATGCTGTATTTTGAATGATGTTATATTTTGATCTTCTCTGATCTTAATTTTTCACTGAATAAAATTGGAGACCACCTATGCTGGTATTTTGAACCTTGGGAAGTTGCCTTTGCTTGGCATTACATTACATAGCCATGCCCTTCAGAGACTGACTGACTGACCTATAGGACTAGTCCTTGAATGAGGAAATAAAAAGCATGGATCCTAATTAATAATGGGTCATTAATAAAAAAGAAAATAATAGGTTCTCTCAGAGTCTAGATTTCTCTTCTCTCCCATATTACCAATTTCACAGGTTCCCAACCAGTGAGAACAAAGTTCCATGCAATTGGTTGAGCCAAGGGTTGTATATTATTTGATATAATAAGAAGACTTCTGCTGAAGAAAAAGTCACGATTCTCAAATGATACAATGAAAAAAAAAATGGAGGAATGAAGGGGCCTAGAATTACCTGATCTCCAATTATTCTATAAAGCAGCAACCATCCAAACTATTTGAAACTAGTTAAAAACAAATAAAAATTTGATCATTAGGACTGACTACTATGGAAGCAACATAATAGCTTGTATTTGATAAATCCAAGGACACCCACTACTGAGTTAAGGACTCCTTATTTGACAAAACTTCAGAGAAAAGTGGAAAGAAATTTCAAAGAATTTAAGTTTAGGTCAACATCTTATATCATGTACCATGATAAGATTCATGTAGATACATAAATCTAAATTTATTGTTCATATCATTTTTTAAAAATAGGATGGAACGAAATACCTTGAATAATTAACTGTTTTGGAGGAAGAAATCAATTTTAAAAATATCAATGTCTCTTGTTTCTTTCCAAACATATCCCTCTCTCTCCTTCCCCTTCTGGAATAACAACCTCTTGTAACAAAAAGTTCAAAAAAGGGGAAAAAATTATTGAAATTTTCTATGTAAAACTGTGCATACACTTTGTTCCATCAACATCACTATTAGATCTGTATCCCAAAAAGATCAGGAGAGAGAGAGAGTGACAGAGAGACACAGAGATCTATTTATAACATATATATATACACACATAACACAACTCTTTTTGTAATGACAAAGAATGGAAAATCGCTTGGATGCCCACCGGTTGGGGAATGACTAAACAAGTTATGGTATGGTTGTAATGCAATACCACTATGCTATAAGAAATGATGAGCAAGGTAACTTCAGAAAACCTAGAAAGACATGAACTGATGTAAAGTGAAGCGAGCCAAACAAGGAGAACATTGTATGCAGTAATAGCACTGCTGATTAATGATCAGTTGTGAATGACTTGGCTATTCTCATCAATATGACCTAAAACAATTCCAAAGGATTCATGATGAAAAATGTTATCTACCTTCACAGAACTGATGGAGTCTGAATACAGATTGAAATATACTATTTTTTCACTTTATTTTTGCGTGTATGTTTTTTCCCTTGAGTCTGTCTTCTTTCACATGACTCATATGGTAATATATTTTGCATGATTGTACTTGAATAACCTATATCAAATTGCCTACCATCTCAGGGAGGGAGGAAGTGAAGGAGGGAGGCAGAAAATTGGGAACTCAAAACTTTAAAAAAATGTTGGGGTGGCTAGGTGGCACAGTGAATAGAGCACCAGCCCTGGAATCAGGAGGACATGAGTTCAAAACAAGCCTCAGACAGTTAACCTTTACTAGCCATGTGACCGTGAGCAAGTCACTTAACCCCAACTGCCCTTCCAAAAAGCAAAAAGAAATGTTGGGGTAGGTAGGTAGCACAGTCATGTGGAATCAGGAGGACCTGAGATCAAGTCCAGCGTCAGATACTTGACACTTAACTAGCTGTGTGATCTTGGGCAAGTCACTTAACCCCAATTACCCTCCAAAAAGCAAAAAAAAAAAAACTTTATCACTATATCAACTGAGTCTGATAACATATAGAGTATCTCATATCCACTGTACTGTACTTCCACAAAGAAAGGGAAAAAAGAATATTTTCTCCTCTATTCTTTAGGCCAAACTTGATCATTATAATTATTTACTGAGCATTATTTCATTTTATTGTTCTTTTTTCCACTTATGTTGTTGGAACCATATATCGTTTTCTTGGTTTTGGTTGCTTCACAAGCATCTGTTCATATAGCTTTGTCCTGAGTTTTACCTCCTTAATCAGGATGAAAATCCAAAGAATTTTCCTTTTAACACTTCCTTCCCATCACTCTCTGAATTGTTCATTTTTATTGTTTGTCATAGTGAAATAATATTTTATTATTGTCAGGTATCATAATTTAATTAAAAATTGAGGTAGAGGCAGAGGCAGGCCTGGAAGGCACGGCCCACAGAGGCAGGCCCGGAAGAGGCCTGATCAACTCAGGGGGCAAGTTGTCCCACCAATCACAAGGGCCACTACCAGGCTTATCACCAAAGGGTTGGACTGGAAAGAGCAAGGTAAGAACCAAATGCAGGGGCCCCCTGTCTGGGACAGCAAATACTCCTGGGACTACCACTCCATAGCCCAGAAATTAAAAAAAAAAAAGATCCTATCAGGACTTCCAAAGACCAGGATGGCAGAGTGATCCCCACATGCTCCAACACCCCCCCCCAAAAAAAAAAACATAGTAATTATTACCCCAGGGCAAACCCTCTACAGTAAAGGCTTGGGATCCCTAGAGGAAGGGCGTGGCTAGGGCCTTGCCTCAAAATGGGTAGAAAGCAGACTACAAAGACTCTGGAGTCCTACTATCCTCAGAGGGAGGAACCAAACTCAGAGGGAGACAATGTGGACTCCACACCCACAGCTGAAACATCAACAGGGAATGGGTCCCAAGCACAGAAAGCTCTCCTAGATGAGCTCAAAAGGAACTTTGAAAACCAAATGAGAGAGATAGAAGACAAAATGAATAATTCTTTCAAAACCAAAATTGCAGAATTAGAAAAACATTATAATGAAGAAAACAGCTCCCTAAAAAGAAAAGTGTATGATATGGAAAAGGAGCTCCAAAACCTAACCAAGGAAAATGATTTGCTAAAAACTAGAATCAACCAAATTGAAACAAATAACTCTATGAGGAAGCAAGAATTAGTCAAACAAAACAACAAGAATGAAAAATTAGAAAAAGAGGTAAAACATCTCGATGGAAAAATAACTGACCTGGAAAACAGATCCAGGAGAGATAATCTGAGAAACATAGGCCTACCAGAAAATCATGATGAAAAATGAGCCTGGACAACATTCTCTAAGAGCTCATTAAGGAAAACTGCCCTGAGATACTAGAACCTGAGGGTAAAATAGAAATCGAGAGAATCCACCGGACCCCTCCTGAAAGAGATCCCAAACTGAAAAGTCCTTGAAATGTTGTGGCCAAACTCAAGAACTACCAGGTAAAAGAGAAAATACTTCAAGCAGCCAGAAAGAAACAATTCAAATATCGAGAAACCACAGTGAGGATTGCACAGGATTTGGCAGCCTCTACACTAAAAGATTAGAGGCAGTGAAATACAATTTTCCGGGAGGCAAAAGAGCTCAGGTTACAACCAAGGATCACCTACCCAGCAGGACTGAGCATATTCTTCCAGGCAAAGAGATGGTCATTCAATGATATAACAGAGTTCCAGACCTTCTTGATGAAAAAGCCAGAGCTCAATAGAAAATTCAACCTCCAATTATGAGATACAAGAGTGACATAGAAAGGTAAACAAGGAAAACACACATACACACACATGCCCTATTTAATAAAAGCAAAATGTTTATAGACAAGTAGAGGGTATGAGTATAAAATATACAAAAATGAGGATTAAAAAAATCTTACTAAGGGCTACAAAGGGACTACAATGGAAGAAGAGGAATGAATGAAGTGGAAAAGGGTAAATTATGCCACACAAAAAGGCATAAAAACAATATAGCAGAGGAAAAGAAGGGAGGGAGATGAGTATCGTATGAGCTTTTCCCTCATTGGTTCTGATTCAAGGAGGGAATAACCACCAGTTAAGCACAGGGCTCTATGGAGAAGAAACACAAAAAGTATCATATTAAGGGGAAAGAGGGGAGGGAGAGGAGCTTCACATGAGATTTGTTCCTGTCACTCTTGGTGTGAAGAAGAAATAACTTACTTCATTAAGTATAAAAATATCCTACAGGCAGTAGGAAGGGAAAAGGGCTATGAAAGGGGGAAGAGGGGTGGTTAGTAGGGAGAGAAAAAGTAAGGGGGAATGGGAGGAAAAGGGAGGGGGGCTGACAAGGGAATACTGAGGAAGGCGGTGGTCAAAAGGAAAACTATTAAGGGAAGGAAGGGAGAAGGGGAAAAATATGAACATTAACAGGGGAGGGAATAGGAGAGAGGGAAAGAAACAGATAACATCATAACTATAAATGTGAATGGAATGAATTCTCCCATAAAACAGAGATGGATAGCAGAATGGATTAGAAATAATGATCCTGGGGCAGCTAGGTAGCACAGCGAGTAAGAGCACCAGCCCCAGTGTCAGGATGACCTGGGGATTGAATCTGGGCTCAGATACTTAGCACCACACCCAGAAATAACTGGCCATGTAACCTTGAGCAAGTTACTTAACCCCAATTGCTTTGAAAAAAAAGAAAAATAAATCATAATCCTACAATATGCTGTTTACAAGAAACACATCTGAAACAGAGGGATACACACAGGGTAAAGGTAAAAGGCTGGAATAACATATATCATGCCTCAGCTAAATTAAAAAAAAAGCAGGGGTAGCAATCCTCATCTTAGATAAAGCAAAAGCAAAAATTGATCTAATTAAAAGAGATAAGGAAGGAAATTATATCCTTTTAAAAGGCACCATCTAGAATGAAGCAATATCATTACTTAACATATATGTACCAAGTGGTATAGCATCCAGATTCCTAGAGGAGAAGGTAAATGAATTAGAGGAAGAAATAGATAGCAAAACTATACTAGTGGGAGACCTTAGTCGCCCCCATTCTGAACTTGATAAATCCAACCTCAAAATAAACAAGAAAGAAGTTAAGGAGGTGAACAGAATTTTAGAGAGGACAGGTATGATAGATCTCTGCAGAAAAATGAATGGGGATAAAAGGGAATAGTAACAAAATTCATTTGGAAGAATAAACGGTCCAGAATATCAAGGGAATTAGTGAAAAGAAATGCTAGGGAAGGTGGACTAGCTATACCAGATTTCAATCTGTATTATAAAGCAGCAGTCATCAAAACTAATTGTTACTGGCTGAGGAATAGAGGAGTGGATCAATGGAATAGATTAAGCACACAAGATTCAGAAGTCAACAACTATAGAAATCTATTGTTTGATAAACCCCAAGACCCCAGTTTTTGGGTTAAGAACTCACTATTTGACAAAACCTGCTGGGAAAACTGGAATATAGTATGGCAGAAACTGGGCATAGACCTTTATCTAACACCATATACCAAAATCAATGGGTGCATGATCTAGGTATAAATACTGATACTGTAAGCAGTCTTGGAAAACAAGGAATAGTTTACCTACCAGATTTGTGGAGAGGGAAAGACTTTATCACTAAACAAGAATTAAAGAGCCTTACAAAATGCAAAATGGATAATTTTGATTATATTAAATTGAAAAGCTTCTGTACAAACAAAGTCAATGTAACCAAGATTAAGAGGGAGGTGGGAAATTGGGAAATAATTTTTACAACCTATTTCTCTGATAAAGGACTTATTTCTAAAATATATAGAGAATTGAGTCAAATCTATAAGAATACAAGTCATTCCCCAATTGATAAATGGTCAAAAGATATGAACAGGCAGTTTTCAGAGAAAGAAATTAAAGATATCTATAGCACAGGAAGAAATGCTCTAAATCACTATTGATTAGAGAAATGCAAATCAAAACAACTCTGAGGTATCACATCTCACCAGTCAGATTGGCTAAGATGACAAAACAGGAAAATGACAAATGCTGGAGAGGATGTGGGCAAGTTGGAACACTAATGCATTGCTTGGGGAGTTGTGAACTGATCCAGCATTTCTGGAAAGCTATCTGGAATTATGCCCAAAGGGCTATAAATAATTTCATACCCTTTGACCCAGCAATACCACCCCTAGGGTTATATCCCAAAGAAATCATACAAGTGGGAGATAGACCCATATGTACAAAAATATTTATAGCAGCTCTTTTTGTGGTAGCAAAGAATTGGAAATTAAGGGGGTGCCCATCAATTGGGGAATGGCTGAACAAATTGTGCTATATGCATGTTATGGAATACTATTGTGCTATAAGAAATGACGAGCAGATGGACTTCATATTTACCTGGAGAGGTTTATACAAACTGATGCCAAGTGAGAAGAGTAAAACCAGGAGAAATTTCTACACAATTACAGATACAACATATGTGTAATGAACAACTTTGATAGAATGGACTCTTATCAGCAATGCAGTTATATAAGTCAATCCCAAAAGACTCATAATGGAGAGAAAAGTCTACATGCAGAGAAAGAACTAGAAAGAACTGAGTTTACATCCAGATTGAAGCAAACTAACTGATCTTTTTCCTTTTCTTGTTTGGTTTTATGTCCTCTTCACCATTTTTCATCCCATCTGATACAATCTGTCTTTATAACCTGACTAATGTCTAATATGCAAGTATTTACAGATCCTATACTTGACTGTATGCGACCATATGGGGGAGGGGAAAGAGGAGGACAAATGTGAAACTAAAGGAATTGTGGAATTGAATCTTGTAAACTAAAAATAAACAAACAAATAAAAATTATCTATGGGCAATAAAATAAAATAAAAATTGGGGGAGAATTCTTAATGATTTGATTTTTTTTGTTTTTATGTCAATTTTTATTCCCAATATATCCCCACCTCTTCCAGAAAGCCATCCTTCATAATAAAGAATGAAAAAGAGGAGGAAAAGCAGTTTGATAAAAATAACCATAATGTTAAATTAGTCCAACACCTTTATAAAAGGAGGCAAGCTATTGTTATATGTCTCTCTGGGGCAAAATTTGCTCATCATTTCATACCATACAATTTTGATTATTGCTATTATTACTTCCATTTAAATAGTTGTAGCCAGAAAATACATATATTTCCTTCTTGGTTCTTGTTATTTTACTTTGCATCAGTTCATATGTCTTCTTATGATTCTTTGTATTCATCATAATCAACATTTCTTATGGTATATTGATGTTGTTATATTTGTATTTCCCCATTTACTAGGCATTCCCAACAAACGGACAAATATTTTGTTTCCAGTTCTTTCTAAAGCACAAAATACTATCAATACTATCAATAATTTGGTGTACATGGGACATTTATTTGTATCATTAACTTCCTTGGAGATTGTTTTATTATTTGTATTTTATCCCTAGTGCCTAGAATAGTGACAGGCTCGTGTTCAGGTTCTTCATTCAATTTTCAGTCATGTCCAACTCTTTGTGACATCCTTTGGGGTTTTCTTGGAAGAAATACAAGAGTGCTTTTCCATTTCCTTCTAGAGCTCATTTTACAGATGAAGAAACTGAGGTAAACAAGGTTAAGTGACTTATCCAGAGTCATATAGCTAGTAAGCATTTGAGGCCAGATTTGAACTCAGGAAGATGAGTCTTCCTCATTCCAAGCCCCTCACCCTAACCACTGTGCTACCTAGCTTCCCTGGTGGATAACAGGGGCTTAACAAATGTTTGTTGATAACTGAGATAAGCAGTCAGATGTTTAGATCAAATAATATGAATTTTTAGCCATTTTCTTTGTAGAATTCCAAATTGCTTTTCAGAATGGTTGGACCAGTTCACAGTTGCACCAGCAGTATATTAGTTCATCAGTCTTTCCATGAATCAGAGGAGAATTCTTAACTAAAGACAGGACAGAAGTGAACACAATTTAGGAGGGGAAAAGAAGAAGGAATGAGGATGCTTGGACCTTTGATTTTATTAACATATGTAATTTCCAGTGAAGAAATCAATCAAATGTTGGGAATATAAAAAGACAATCCTTGCTCTCAGACCCCATCTACAAATGTACAATTATTATGCAATTTAAAGAGTTTTTGGTTGAGGTTAAGTGACTTGTCCAGGTTATACAATAATTACATATCAGAGACAGGACTTGAGATAGAGACTTCCTAACTCCAAAACTGTCCTTCTATCCAAACAATAATTATACATGATGCTGTCTTCCATCTTATTCTTTTCTAAATGATGTAACCTGCCATGTTTTACATAGATACACATATGTACATATATATACATATATGTAACTTTGTTTAGGGAATATTATGTCATATGGTACAAGAAACTGATCTAAACTTAAATTATTCCAAACTACATTCTAATTTTTCCAGCAAGTTTTGTTGAATAGAGAATCCTTATTGCAGTAGTTGGTGTCCTTGGGTCTTGATCATATAAAAATAAAATAGACTACTTCAATTATATAAAATTGAATAGCTATTACATAGACCTTATAAAAAAAGAAAAGAAAATCAAATTACCAAAACAAAAATTGAACAAGGTAAAATCACAACAACATAAAAGAAATAAAAGGAATTATCAGAACCTGCTATACATAATTATATGCAAGCAAAATTGAGAAAGAAATGGATGATTACCCACAAAAATATAAAATTTTCAAAATTAACAATACAGTAGGAATCTGAAATGATTCAGCCTCAGAAAATGAAACTGAACAATCCATAAAGGAAGAAAAACAACCTAACTGGTCCAAAGTGGTTTACAGGCAATTCCTATCACAGTTCAGTGTTGAAGTAGAGAGAGCACTGGCCTTAGAGTCAGAAAAACCTGAGTTCCAATCTAACATCAGATACTTAATAACTATGTGACAAGTCAGATTCTGGGCAAATCACTTACCCTCTGTCTGCCTCAGTTTCCTTGAGATTATTATGGATATAATAATTACACTTGTCTTCCAATTGTGAGGATCAAATTAGATAACATTTGTAAAGCTCTTTGTACCAATTAAAGTTCTAGCTTTATATAGTATTTATTTATATATAAATATATAAACTACTCCTAGTAGTAGAAGTAGTAGTAACAACTAATAATAGTAGAAATAATTAATACCCATGGTACATTAACTATTCTTTATATTGAGAAAGAAGACATCACTAAATTCTTTTTATGAGATAAATATGGCACTAATGTTGTATTTGCTTGACTGTACTTATTTGCTACAATAGAAGATTTTCTGGTGGGGATACAGTTATTTGAAATTGACAGAAATATTAAGAAACAAAAAAACACTCAATAATACATCTAAAATAGAAAAAAAAAAAACAAAGATGGTACTGAGGTAAAGAATTCTGGGTAATTTAAGAATCCTGTGTTACCTGGGTAATCTGGGCTAGTGGAAGACGTAACAGAAACAGAGAAGACTAGAAGAGGGGAAGTCTAAGGAAAAAGATAACGAATTCATTTTGGACATATTGAATTTCAAATTTCAATGTGACTTCTAGACAGAGATGGTCCATGATTGAATCTTGGAAAAAACCTCACACTTACAAGACAGGAGAGAGATTATGTAAAAGTATGTGAGACTGAAATGAAACAGTGGAACAGGTAAAAGGAAAAGCTAAAGAAGTATCACAAAAGCCCAGAGAAAAGAGTTTAAACAGGTGGTTGGTAAGTTGCTATAGAAAGGTCGAGGAAGTTGAGGATTCAAGAAGCAGCACTGTCTAATGTAGCATTTAAGACAGGTGGTCTTCAAATTTTTTGTGCCAGTCTGGTGAAGACTATGGACCACTTTTCATGAAAATGTTTTTAAATGTGTAAAATAAAATACATAAGTTCACTAAGTAAACTAAAAGTTATTGAAAATAAAGATAAATATTTTTCTAAACTAAATTTGAAGATCTCTCTTAAGGTCTGTGGACCCCAGAATAAGAACCACTGATTTGAGAGCTAATTGACAATTTTGATTTAAAGAGTGGTGATGTCAGATTTCAAGAAGCTATAAAGTGAGGGAGTCCTGAGAAATGAGGGCAATGGGGCAAATGAGCTGAGATGTTTAGTGGTGAGAGGAAGGAGTGATGTAGAGTAATAACTTTAGAGAATGTCATGTTCAATGTTTTGTTTTTATTTTTGTTTTTTAAATGATAAAGGTTGAGGTTTTTGTAGTCTGTAGGGAAAGAGTCAATAGATATGAAAAGACTGACATGTGTAAAAGAAAAAATAATTGACTTGGCATGACATTGAAAGAGGATTTAATCTTGGACTAGAAATAAGGAGGAGAAAATGAGTTTAAAAGTTTTGAACTTTTGAGGTGTGAAGCAAAAGAACCGAGGAAATTCACCACAGAGAGCCTTTATTTTATTGGTAGTATGATAAGTAAGGGAGTCTGCTGATAAATTGGGGGTTGTAAGGTTGCATTAGGGATTCAAGGAGAGAGAAGATTTGAAAGCTACTACCAGGATTGTTCATTAGAGATTACTACAAAGATTGCCATTCAGTCAGTATCAAGGAAGCAGTGAATTTGGATAATATGACTTTATGGTGCTACTACTCTGCTTGTTTTTGTAACGTCATCCAGCAAGATTAAATGACATTAGGAGTAGGCACAGAGAAGGCAAATAATTATGGTGACTCAGAGCTGTTAGTGCATAAATGGTATAAGTACAATGAAGCAAGGGATTGAATGAGATTTTTACTTTCTTTGTATCCTCAGCTCTTAGCACAGAGCCTTGAAGGTATTGAGTGCTTAATAAATATTTATTGACTGATTGACTAAGTTATTAACTAGAGGGTTAAGATTGTGAAGAAAGGAAAGTGAAACAAAATCAGGGTTGATGTCTTGAGAGAACAAAGAAGAGAGTGGATGATAAGAATAAGGGACTGGATGTAGAAACTGCATGAAGTGAAGGATAAGGGAAATAGAAAAAGAATTGGTAAGACTATCATCAGAGAATGGAATGTCAGAGTTTAAAATCTTGGAGGTAGCAATTTGAGTTGATGGTGAGAATTAAATTATAACCTCCCCAATTGGATAAAAGGGTAGACCAGGCTTTTCAAAGTGGACATCAATATGGAAATTTCAAGTATAAAGATACGTGATCTAGGTTTCAAACTCCTTGGAGAAAAGAAAGAGGAAGACATGGGGACCAGTGAATGATAATAAATCCATCAACAAACTGGGAATACAAAACAAAACAAAAAAAGCATAAACATGATTCCTGCTCTGAAGTTCACATTCTAATGAGGAAAAGGATGTTCAAATAACTATGTAAATACCAGATTTTTACAATATAAATGGAAGGTAATCTCAGAGAATCCACGAAATTAAAAGCCAATTGTTCCTTGAAAGGAAGGCTATAACAAATCTGGACAGTGTATTAAAAAGCAGACATCTTCTGGCTGACAAAGTTCTATATAGTCAAAGCTATGGTTTTTCCGGTAGTAATGTGTGTCTGTGAGTTGGATTATAAGGAAAGCTCATGAAAACAGAATGATGCTTTTGAGTTGTGGTGTTAAAGAAGACTTTTGAGAGTCCTTTGGATGGCAAGATTAAATCAGTCAATACTTAAAGAAATTAATTCAGACAATTTAAATACTGAAGCTGAAGCTTAAATACTTCAGCCACATAAGAAGATAGGATTTATCAGAAAAGACCCTGACATTGGGAAAGATTAAAAGCAAAAGGAGAAGAGAACAGTAGAGGAAAAGATGGTTAGATAGTGTCACTGAATCAGTATCCTGAACTTGGGCAGATTTGGGGAGACAGTGAAGGATAGAAGGGCCTAGTGCACTATGGTCCATGATGTCACAAAGAGTCAGACAATTGAACACAACAATCTTAAAGAGAAGGTCCTGGAGGATGTTGGACTGGGGGAACCAGTAAAATCTCCTTGCATAAGGTGAAATTTGAGCTGAGATTTGAATGAGGCAAGGGAAGTCAAGAGGTAGAAGTGGTTAACAGTTCAAACCACTTCAGTATCTTTGCCAAGAAAACCCCAGATGGGGCTGGACATGGACTTGATTGAAAAACGATTTAATTCAATTGAGCTGAAGTGTTCTAAGAACAGTGAGAAGAGCATGGGGTCTGGGTTGGAGACTCTGTGGGGGGGGGGGGCCCGCCAAGTGTGACAAAGCTGGGGAGGCGAGAAGGGCCGGGTCGTGGAGCACATTGAAGCCCCAAAGAGGACAGTCTGTTAGGTCTTAGAGGCGATGGGGGCCAATGGCGTTTACTGAACTGGAGAACATGACTTCAATTTCAAAGAATGTCCAACTGCGTCGTTTGAAGGTAGAATAACACTAGGGATGTATTGGGTTGTTAACCACCTACAAAAGAATATAAATATAATATAATGCCAGTGCATCAAGTTGGACTCCAAAGAAAAAGGGATATATATATATATATATATATATATATATAAAGACATATATATATATATACACATATATAGAGATATAGATATATATCTATATAGACATATATATGTGTATATATATATATATATATATATATATATATATATATATATAAATTCTTTGAAAACACAATCGTGGACAAGGTTTGAGGTGGAAAGATAAGGACAATGAATGTCGCATACCCTGACAGTGACTTGGGTGCACTTGTTTGACTGTTTTCCCTTGTTACAGAAGGTTTTTCTGGAGGAGAACTTTATGTAGGGAGAGGGGATAGGGAGGATGTGGCATGCTTAGAACAACTGCTATAGAGATTGTCAATAACTAAATAAATTTTGTTTAAAGACTGCCATATGATGGATAGGAAATTGTTTTAGTGTAAGAAATAAAATGCTTTGATAAAGCTTTTAAAAATAATTATATAAGAAATTCCTACCTGCTTATCCTAGCCATATCTCTTATTGCTGCCCACTGGAAAAATTCTGTGGGTAGAGGGAGAAGGGGGGAGGTGTGGAGAGTGTAAGTAGAGAAGAAGAAAAAACTGCAGAAAATAGGAGAAGACAAAAAAAATAACCAGTGTGAGGGGAAGGCTAGAACAGTTCTCTGGAAAGCAATAAAAATTTCCACCTAATTTAAGCATTGTTCCTACCTCTCTACCTCATTCCCCATTCCTTCCTACGTTAGTAATATTAAAATTATGCAAGGAGAGTGATGTGTACTCTAAGTAACTAAGAGGGGACACCAAATGAAAAGATAAGTAGCACCCACCATAAGAACACAGGGGAGCTAAGAAGAGATATTATAATAGAAAGAAGCAATGAGTGGGTCACACAGTTGAAACAACTTCAGAAGACGTAATAGACTTTGTGGGAGTTGTTTGTAGGTCCTCTGAAAAGATAAATCACGCAAGAACCACTAATGATATGAGGGAATATGTTCTGAGATACTGTTGTGACTCTGTGGGATGTTCAAGGACTCAATTATAAGCTCCTTGAAGGAAGGAGTTGGTTCACTGTTGTCTTGTTAATCAAATGAGACAATATAGGTCAAGCACAAGCATAGTAATAGATACTTGCTCGATACTTGTTCACTTCCTCTGGTTCATAGATTTGGTTATTGATGCTGGTACTGATGTGAGTAGACTTGGCTGATGAATTGACTAGTTTTGAATTAGATTTCATAAATATCCCTTATTTCTTTGCAATAAGGGGATAGTCTTCTTGGGGATGAAGGGCATACTGGGAAATATGGTGATGTAAATAATATTTATGACTAATTAAAAACAAAAACCAAAAGAGAGAGTTCTAGTTAGATGGGTTTTTAGGTCCCTTTCAAATCTAAAACATGGATTCCATGATCTCTTTCTCTCTCCCACTTAAAGCAATATTAACTACATAAGGACCTTTGAGAGTTTACTATTCAAACACTGAAATTCCTTATTTCTAAACTATTCAATTCCTTATTCCCACATATAGTTGTGTAGGATATTCTTCAGGTCAGAAAGGAAATAAAAGGAAGTACAAGAATAGATGACAAAGACATCTAGAAAACTGCATACATTCACATTTAATTTTTTAGACCTTGGTGGAGCTACTAACAACTGGGAAGCATTTTATTAGATACTTCCACATACGCGTTCTCTTATTATTGACTCAAACTTTTTTTATTATTATGACTGAGTGGGGGCTTTTCAATTAGCTTTCAGGGAAAGGCATCAACTCCCCTGAGTTGTATTTCCATGTTTTTACAGCTTTACTTCCATTCAGTCTCTCTAAAATGAACTTACACATTCACCATTGTATAGAAGAACCCAACTCATTAAATCAAATTAGCAAATATTTGTTAAGCATGGACTATGTGCAAGGCACTATTATGACATAAATTTCCTCTAATCTTTAAGGATGTTCAGGTTCAGCCACATGAGACATTGTGGGTAGAAAATAACAAAAACTGAAACACGGTAGGTATTTGAATGCTTTTTATTAAAACTATACCATAGTACAAAGCTAAACATATGTATCCTTTAAAATACAGGAGAATGGGACTCAATCAATACCTGTTGCCCAAGAAAATGGTTACCAATATGCTGACTTAAATTTAATGCAAAAAGGTATTTTTAATTTATTTTTATATCATTATAATCCTTTAAAATTTTAATGATGTGCCTATATGATAAATTTTTTATTTTGCAATTCAAGCATGTCAAATATCTATACCTATTTAGATATACCTATATCTACATCTATATCTATATCCATACATCATGGGAGTTGGGTCTAGACCAGGGGCTCTTAACCTTTTTGGTGTCATGATCCCTTTTCATAGTCTGGTGAAACCAAAGGACCCCTTCTCAGAATCATGATTTTAAGTGCATTTAAACAAATACTATATATTGCAAAGAAAACCAATTATTCTGAGATACTACTATTAAAATATTTTTTAAACAAGTTCACAGTCACTAAGTTAAGCACCCCTAGTCTAGACCCAACAATAACAAAGGCAAAGAAATATTACAATAGGATTACGAAATATTACCTGGGGTCAATGAAACAGAAAGATCATGTTAATTCTTTGAATTCTTTTACCATCAAATCCTTATTAGTAAGAAGGTCAATAAATAAAGAACAGCAAGCCTTCTATGCCACAAGACCATGAAAGCCTCACACTATGACAGCATGTCACTTTGCAAACCCACCCTACAGAGAAGCTAGGCAGTTACTATCTTGCCAGATGTCAAAAAGGAGCTTTTTGAGAAAGTCTGCCTTGGGGGATTCCTAATTAACTGTGAAGATTCTCACCACAAGATGAGAATCACCTTATATTCTACCCTAGAGAAAAAGTGGTTGAAAGTCATTACCATTGGAAACCAGGGAATGAGTGTGAGGCCAGGTCCTGTGGCACAGGAGTCTGCATGTTCAACGGCCTTAATTGTAATTATCACCCTCAGCAGAAAGGTGAAAGGGAAAAATAAGAAAGCTTTCAGAGGGAAGTGAGGAGAGTGATCATTTCCAAACACTGTGTAGACATCTACTTTTTAGGCTTCATAACTGGCCTGGGAAACAAAGTGGTGGACGTTGAACAATGTTGATGAGGACATAAAAATGGAATGTTGATGAGAAGGACATAAAAATGGAATGTTATTTCTGCCCAATGCATTGTGCCACACAATGTTAAAGGAATATCTAAAGTATATGGGTTTTACTTTTCTGTCTTTTCCCAGCTGTGGTTATTTCAGTTCTTGGAAAATTATCTGACCAGTCTGGATAACCCTCTAGTCAGTGGATAACCAAGGTCCCAGTTATCTGGCCTGGCTATCCCAATTCATCATACTCAGTCCTCAGATGGCATTGTTATCTATTTGATTGGGAAATTTTCTTCAGTGGTTCAGATCCCACCCATCTGTGCCTACCCAGCCACTTGAAAATCATGTTATTTAATCTCAGCTGGCCCTAACTTCTGTGCGGCAACCTTGAAAATCATTTCTAGGTAACCATCTCCATGGCAGCTATTCTGAATGGGCAAATAACTCCTGGCTATTTCTTCCCATTAATGTAATGGTGTGGGGGTGATACGGAGAGAAAGGGGTTGGATCCACTAAACATGCTGTAGGTCTTCATCTGTCTTTCCTGGCATTGGGAGTGGAGCACTCTGGCCACTGTGCTATTACTACCAACCCATCTTCTTTCCTATTATATAATTCCTTCAAACCATCTTTGTTTCTGGGGAAAAAAAGATCATACAACAACCTAAACTCTAATTCCTTTAGTACTGTGAAGACAGAATCAAGATGCATGTGTGTGTGTATATATATACATATATATATATTTATCTAATTAGAAAAATCAAAATCACTATCCTATTTCCTCTTCACATCATATAATTTCTAGATGGGATATTTTATTCATGATGTAATTATGATTTTTTAAATGACCATATAACCCAATAATATTCTAAACTTTATTCTAAGGGCTCTTATCTTTTTTGTCATGGAGTCCTTTGGCAGTCTGGTGAAGGCAATGGATCTCTTCTCAGAATACTATTTTAAATGCACAAAATAAAATATATTGGTGTACCAAGGAAGCTAATTACAATGAAATACAATTATCAGAATATTTTTTAAAAAGAAAAAAAAACAAGTCCATGAGATATCAGGTTAAGAGCTTCTTCATCTACTCCTTTAGTAGTGCATATAGACAGTCAACTCATACATTCAACCAGTTAGAAAAAATCAAATCATGTGCAGTCAACTTCAGATAATTATATTATAGACACCATGACAGAGAAGGCAGTGTGGTGTCTTATGGAAAGAGCACTACATTTGGTGTCAGGGACCTTTGGTTCAAATCCCAGTAATTTAGTACCTGTCTGACTTTCACCTCTCTGAGTCCCACTTCTTTCTTCATAAAACAGAGTGTTTGGAGTAGATGATTTCTATAGTCTCTTGCAATTCTAAATCCTGCAGGGGAACAGAAGCCATAAGAGAAATCCATAGATAATCCTGAAACACATTAGAGCCAATCGTTTTAGTTTATTCCCCTCTCCAAATCTCTTATCAAAGCTGCTAACACACTGATTTGGATTTTCTTCTCTTTTCATCCTTTTTTAGAAGTGCTAATAAACAAGAAAATGGCTCCAACACAGTCCACCAGAGGGATAAATAGGCTAAACAAGGGTATTGACAATCTGTAAACCTTAAAATCCCTTTCAGGATAAGCAAGAGTGTTGAGACCCTTGTCTCCCCAGGAGGTTTCTCTAGATTCTAGATCAGAGCTGGGGAAACCTCTCTGTTCCACTTGAACTTGTTCTGAGACTTCTACAGGCTGCACCCTGAGGATAAACAAAAGCCAGTCTAGTTTCCCTGGTGGCGTTATGTATCTTTAAAATAGGTTTCCGTGGCAACGAATTTAAGAACATATTTGAATATAGAAACTCTTCTGTTAGAAAGCCAGAGAATCCAGGTGGCCCTTCTTGCCTAAGCTTTCCCAAGCCAGGGGATGTGACATTCGGAAGAGCAGTGAGAGCAGCAATGGGCTAAGCAGCTGAAGCATAAAGCAAGGGGCAGATCCAAGTGGCCCTGATGCTACAGCAGGGATTCTTAACCTTTTGGGGTATGATGGAACTCTGGAATTCTGCTGAAACTGATGGATCCCTTCTTAGAAGAAGTTTTTTTTAAAAATACATTGAATTGCAAAGGAAACCAGTTAGAGGGGACTGAAATACAGTTTTCTTTCTTTTTTTTTTTTTAAGTTCCTGGACCCCAGATTAAGAACCTATTCTTTGTAGTCATGATCACTTTCTAGGGTAGAAATACTTATCCCTCCTTCTCTGCTTCCCTAAATATCATCCCTATCGCTGCTGTAGATATGTACAGTGAAAGAAATGTGTACATAAGATATATACAGTGTAAATGAAAGTGTAAATCTCAAAGGGAAGGCACAAGCTAAATCCTGTCCTTGCCCTAACTACTCCTTCCATTCTTTGTTCAGTTCACCTCCAGTTGCTAAGGATGGTTGTGATATGACTGCTTCATGACTTCAGGACAAAATACTATTTACTCTGTGAAAGAAAAGCAATCAGTTTGTCCTTCTGCTTCCTTTTAGATGTAGTAACACCCATTTATTCATCTTGGGTTGGGGATTGTGTGAGTGTGTGTGTGTGTGTTTAAATTTTTTAAATAAAATTTTTATTTTTTTAAATTATTAAGCATTTATTTTTCTGACTCACATCAATAAAAAAGATAAAGAAAGAAAAGAAAACCCATTGTAACATGCATTGTCATGCAAAACAAATTCCTATATTAGTCATGTCAAATAATCAATGCATATCTCATTCTGCAAACTGAGTCCATCAACTCTAAGTCAAGAGATGGGCAGCATTTTCTTCATCATTTGTCCTCTGAAATTGTGGTTGGTCAATTTATATTGACCAGACTCCTTAAGTCATTCAAATTTGTTTGTCTTTACAGTGTTGTTATTACAGTATAAATTGTTCTCCTTGGTTTTGCTCATTTCACTCTGAATCTGTTCATACAGATCTCCTAGAACTTTTCTGAAACCATCACTTTCATAATTTCATAGGGTACAATATTATGCAATTATCTTAAGATATTATAATTTATTCATCAATTCACTAATCAATTAATATAATGAGAATTAAACTCTAAAATTCCCCCTTCCCAGATTAGGAGCAGAACCTTTGCGTTTATACTTAATGAAAAGGTTTCAGTCAGTCATCAGTCAGCCAACACACCTTTATTAATTACTATGTTCCAGCTACTGTGCACATCGTTCCTACCCTCAAGGAAATCACATTCAAACTGGGAAGATAACATGCAGTATAAAATGGAAGATCATCTAAATAGGAATATTCTAGCATATATAAACACAAGAAAATTTTATAAATGCATGCATTTTTACGAAGGTTACAAGTGTACATTGATGTGTTTTGGGGGGAGGAAGGGATATTAGAATCTATGCTTTCTTGGATAGAGGGAAATTCCCATCAGAAAACCCTCTCTACCAATGTAGGTCTGTAATTGTCCTGCTGCTTAAGAGTCTTGAGTTCCTTGGAGCACTGAAAGGTTGAGTAACTTGAACCAAGATGCACCAGGAGCAGGGCTTGAAGAAGTCATGGTTCCAAGGCTCAGTCAAGCTCTCTGTCCAAATATGCACAGAAGGCACCTGGTGATAGAGAACTAAGGTTCAGAACCATGACTGGGCTAGAGGCTAGAACTGTAGACTTGGGAGTTGTGTGGAGGTGATCATTGAATTCCAGGGAGTAGCTGAGCTATTTAAGGGAGAGGGTGTGGAGAGAAATAGGAAGGGGATCTAAGACAGAGCGTTGGGAGA
Organism: Petaurus breviceps papuanus; assembly: GCF_028583685.1. NCBI lineage: Eukaryota > Metazoa > Chordata > Mammalia > Diprotodontia > Petauridae > Petaurus > Petaurus breviceps. The sequence goes on from NW_027187419.1 coordinate 70,006,204, forward strand.
CAAACACAACAAAATGCAAACTTAGGGGGTGAGACATGACTGATGATCCAGATTAATAAAAAGAAGTCAGAGAAACAGAGGAAGAACCAAGAGAGCAGTGTCAAGGGAGCCAACGCAGGAGAGAGTGTCCAGAATGGGGTTGTGTCTGACAGAGTCAAAATTAGGAGAAAGGTCAAGGAAACTAGAAATGAGAAAAGGTCAATGGTTTTTAGCAGTTAAGAAAGCCTTATTAACCTTTGGAGGGATAGTTTCGATGAAATGATCAGGCCAAAAGCCAAGCTGTAAAAAGTGATGAAGTGGATGAAGGCAGCAAATGTAGATAATGCTTTACTTCTCTGGGCCACCATTATTTCATATGTAAAATAAAGGGATTGAAAATTAAATATCTAAGGTTCCTTTTAACTCTAAAATTTGATGTTTGGCCTGTTTATTAACCATTTCTTCATCCATAAAATCAATAATATTTATTTATATTGCCTCTCTCTCAATATTGTTATGAGAAAAATGATTTGTAAGCCTTAAAATATTAAATAAATGTGAGCTGTTATTAAAATTTATAAGTCTATGGGAAAGGTATTGCAGGAAATCTAAGAAGAATCCTGAGTGAGAGGGAGAAGTATCAAAAAGAGAGAGCTTGAAGACAACTCTACCTGCTTTGTAATTGTATCTAGGGCTGGAACCTGGATTCAGTTTTTTAATGTACTCTTACTATTAGATTTCATCCACATCAATATATGGCAAGTGGCCATTCATTCTGGCCATCTTCATGATTGATCACTAAAGGCAATTCAATCCCACAGGAATCTTCACTGATCATTAAACTACTGAAATGAATACATTGGTCTTTCCAAGGCCTATTTATTTATTTTGTGTTTATAGACATGTGAGTCTGTGGGGAAAGGATGGTTTCAATCTTTCATCATTATAATAGATGACTATTCTAGGTAGGTGTCTTTATGCCTATACATATATAAATGATATACATGTTTGTCTATGTATGTGAAAATATATAAAAGAGCATGTAGTAGTCGGCAGAGAGAGAGCCTGGGATCTAGTAAGACCTGGGTTCAAAGAACAGGCTTAGACACAGATTAACTATGTGATCCTGGGCAAATCACTTAATCTTTCTATGCTACAGACAATTCTCTAAAATGACAGAATTTGCAGAGAAGGTGCCTGCCTGCATTGATAGAAGGAGTTTGTTCAACTGAGAGGTCTCTATATAAATATGAATGTATGTTTACATTTACAGAATGTATATATAGATATGTTTATAAATGTACATATATATGCACATACTGATTCACAAGTCAAATATTACTATATACTCATAAATATGAATATATATTTTATGTGTGATCTGTATAAATTAACTAGCATATAAGGAACCAGATTTTCTTTACTCTAGGATCATCTCTTTGTCTTACTCTGCTACATTGCCTCTCATGTGTGTCCACACATGTGTCCATACATGTGTATACACATGTATGTATAGTGTGCTTACAATAATGGGTGTATATATGTATGTATATGCATATATATGTATACATGTGCAATATGTTTATTTGTATTTTTATATAAGACATATTCGTGTGTGGGTGAGTGGGTGTGGCCATGTGGCCCAGTTGAATGCTAAACCTAGAGTCAGAAAGACTTGGCTTTATATTCCACCTCTAACATTTACTAGTTGAATGATCATGTATATGTTACTTAATCTTTTTATGGTTCCATTTTCTCATTTGTAAAATTGGGGTAATAATGGTTATAGCTGTATAATAAATTCATAAGGTTGTTGAAAGGCTCTAATGAGATAATGTATGCAAAGAGATTTAGAAATGTTGAAGCAACATATAAATGTCATATATGTATGCAGGTTGTATATGAGTACGTATACAGAATATAATATATAGGGAAAGGGACCAGACTTGAGATTTCATCGGTTTAAGGAACTTCTGGATGAAGCAACTTCCTCTATTGTTACAGCAACTTCCTGTCTTATGGTTAACACTAAAGATTAAGACCTATAAGCATTCATGCAAATGGATAGGAATTTTACTAAGCAATACATAATGGGTTATCCATAGTATAGGATGCAGATAGTCCTGACTTTGAGCAGCTAAGTGGGGCAGTATAGAGCACTGAGCTCAGAATCAAGAAGTCTTATCTTCATGAGTTCAAATCTGAACCTACCGTGTTTCCCCGATAATAAGACCTATCCCGAAAATAAGCCCTCCCCTTACTGTGTAAGATTCCTCTAAAATAAGCCCTCCCCCGAAAATAAGCCCTATTGAGATTGCTACCGTCCCCCCCCCCTGTGAAATGTGCTTCGAGCTGCATCCAATCAGAGCTGCAGCAGTGAGCGCGTCATCCTGTTCTTCCCCAGTGATTTGCTTATTGAATAAAGGTACATTTTTTTGTTCACATTTACCTGTTTATTAAAATTGCTGTCAATGTTCATTAAAATAAGCCCTCCCCTGAAAATAAGCCCTCTGGTGTTTTTCTGTCCAAAAAAAAAAAATAATAAGACAGTGTCTTATTATCGGGGAAACATGGTAGACACTTACTAGCTATGTGACTTAATCCTGTTTGCCTCAGTTTCCTCATCTGTAAAATGAACTGGAGAAGAAAATAGCAAACCACTCCAATATCTTTGCCAAGAAACCTCAAATAGAGTCATGAAAAGTCGGGCACAACTAAAAAAAAACTAAACAAAATATGTATAGTAAAATGAGAATGTTTATCACATACACATATGTTACATGCACATATTGTTTTTTAATTATTTTCAACTGTGTCTAACTTCATGGGATTTTCTTGGCAAAGATCCTGGAATGGTCTGCCATTTCTTTCTCCAGCTCACTTTACATATGAGGAAACTGAGGCAAACAGGGTTAAGTGACTTGCCCAAGGTCACACAGCTAGCAAGGATTTGAGGCTAGATGAGTCTCAGGCCTCACACTCCATTCACTGTGCCACCTAGCTGCCCTTGTGTGCCTATAAACTTGTATTTCATCATATTGCATGTGAGGATGTGTTGGGAGGGAGTAGAGGGAGTATGGATTAGGGATTTTCTGATCTGTCATTCTGTACATACAATCACAATTTCTTTAGGAGGGATAGCTACTCCTCAGCTTGTACACTATCTTCCAGAGAACACCTAAATTTCCAGCTCCATCATTCCTTTCCCACTTGCGTTTATCACTTTAATAGCTTAAAACTTCACTAAGGCTTTTGGGAGACATATACACATACACACATGGAAAGGAATAATGTTCTCTACACATATAACTAACCTCCTAGCAATGTTTGCAATCACTTTTTCTAGCAAGCAATCCAAATTTCTCTTTATACATGAAAGAAAGCAAGATGCATAAAGAATTTGTACCTGGGCACCTATGCAAATTCCTAGGTCACCACAATAGCAATTCCAAGATTCCCCCAGATAGATTTCAAAACTAAATTCTAGAAAAAAAAAGGACCATGGGTTACATAAAAAAGACCATGGGTTACATAAAATCCCTGATCATTTGTGGGCATGAGTACAAAGTCAGATTTCAATCTTTCTTATCCTTTATAGATAACCTTCAGGAGTTGTCATGACCAAAAAAATAATATATTAGCCTGGTAAAAAAAGCCTTCCTGAATGTAGCTAGCTAGGTTTTTCTTTCTATGATAGACATAGAGGCCATCCATTCATTACTGGCTTCCTACTTCAGGGCCCTTCCAACTCCATGAAACATCAGTGGTTCAAACACCACTGATTTAGCCCATAAGAACTCAAGATCACTTTCACAAACAGTGCAGCATTATGGGTGGAGGACCTTGTTGGAGCAATCACATAAATATAGAGAAAAAAACAACCTATAACTTGCTGCTAGTTAACCAATTTAACCCATCCTCCTCCAGAAGTCTAGCAAGCAAGTTGGTTCAATGAAAGTCCTAAGGTTCTCTCGCCCCACTAGCTCTGACAGAGCTACGAAGGTGTTTCTGATTTTCACTTAGAATCCCACAGCGAACGCTTTCTTATAATACTTGCAGTGTGGGTGTGCTCTGTTACTAACCTCGCCCTTTATCTCATCTGTTGTGCACATCAAAATTGATGATACAACTGCATGAAGTAGGTGTTATTACTGGCAGCCTCTGCTTTTCTTTTTCTTCTGAGGGAAAAAATAAAACTAGCATTATTACACATGCATAACTCAGATGTGATGGGTCAGGAGGAGATAGACCCTAACTTCCTCCGCTGTTATTGTCACGTCTTTTGGAGACAGACCTATTTGCAAGCTGGAATTTCATTAGGAAAGGATGAAATCAAATCTGTTAGATGCCAATTAAGCATGCTGTGTGATGACACCATGCTCCATGCAAACTTTTTCATGTATTTTTTTCCTTCTTAATTTTCAAATTTGCAATCATCGACAATTAATCACAACTCTCTTGAAAAACAATTCCTTTTTTTTTTTTCCTACACTTTCCACTTGTATAACAGGTATGCACCATTAGCTCTAGACATGCTCCTGGCAGGATGGGCTCCCAGCATTTAAGGTATTCATGCCTGAGGTACTATAGAAAGCGACCTAGAGCAATGGCTTAAAAGGGGTAATGGTTATGTTGAGAGGATAGAATTTGAAGAAATACAAGGGATTGTGGGAGAGCCGCATCTGATGCCTAGAGGATAGAGGGCTAGAAATATTTTTGTTGCTCTTAGAGAAAGAGCCTTGTGTGACCAGAGCCATGTGCTCTAAGGGAAAGAATCATCATTATCCTTACAATGATCACCATAAAAAAAAAAAAAAAGCAATTAGCAGGGTAAGCTAGAGGCAAAATTGTAAAGTGGGCAGCATTTATATTCATCAATCTATTCAGTCCTCTCTCTGTCTTCTTCCTCTGTCTTGGCATATGTCTCTTAGTGCCAGAGGCATCATGATAGTGCCTAGAAAGTCACTCTACATCTCCAAAGTGGTCTATTCTGTCAGGAAGTGCCCCATACCTCCAACCCTTCCCATCACCACCCTCAATTACCATGCCTGTGGAAATGGAACTGATCTCTTTTCTAATTTTTTAGGGCCCTCCTCTTTCTCTCTCCCATGGTATGGTAGAAAGGCTATTGGCCTTGGAGACAGGAGAAGCTTGTGTTCAAATTCTCTTTTTTAAATTTGTGATGATGGCTCTTATCTTCATTTTAGAGATCATAAAACTGAAACACAGATTGAAATGACTGGTCCCTCTTCTCTCTACTTTTTATTTCTGTTTCTAGAGGCAGCTAGGTGGCACAGTAGATAGAGAGGACTTGATCTCAAATCTGGTCTCACACACTTACTATCTGTGTAACCCTGGGCAAAGTAACAGGATCTGCCTGCCTCAGTTTCCTCAATTGTAAAATAGGAGTCATAATAGCACCTACCTCCCAGGGCAGCTTCGAGGATCAAATGATTGATTAAAAAAAAAAACATTTAGCACAGTGCCTAGTACATAGTGGGTACTAAATATATGTGCCTACCTAAAGAACTTCTCAGGCAGCTAGGTGGTGATGTGAATAGAGAACTGGTTCTGGAGTTAGGAATTCATGAGTTCAAATTGAACCTAAAACACTAAGCTTGTGACCCTGGGCAAATTACTTAACCCTGTTTTCCTCAGTTTCCTTGCCTATAAAATGACCTAAAGAAGGAAATGATAAATCACTCCAGTAACTTTGCCAGAGAAAACCCCAAATGGGATTGTGAAGAGTCACATTGCAAAACAACTGAAGAATAACGAAGTTCTGCTATGATTGCCTTTGGATTAGGGTTTTGTTTTCATAGAGCTCTTGCTTAAATAAAATATTTAAATTAACCTCACACTGTCCTAGACAACTCTCTAATATAGAAATTCTTAATCTGGGATCTGACGAGGTAAGGGCTCTGGGAACCTCCCTTGGACTCTTGATTAAATTGTCTCATTTGATGAGGCATTTGTATGAGGCAATAAGCCTTACATTGTGGCTGGGCCCAGACCTCTAGCCTAGTTACTAACTGCTAACTCTAGCCTAGTTAGTAGCCTAGCCTACTATTGTCTGTAGCCTCCAGCAACCTCCCACCCTTAATCACTCATTGACCTCATTAACTCCTCCTGAAGACCCTCCACAAACTCCTCCTCTAGACCACCCCTAGATTCCTCCCACAACCTTCTCTATGTAAGACCCCATCTTGTCTCCATGTTTATGAGAGCACCATAGATCACCATAGAATAGTGAGAATGCCATAGAATGACCTAGCACAGACTTACTCTGTGTCTAATGCAAGAGAACTTTTAATAAATTTTACTTTTCTTTGACTGAGAAGACTCGAGTTGAATTCATTCAGCAGGACCTGGCGTGTTGGTATTTTGGGGTCTACAGAGCAACCCTAACCCTCTTAGTGGGTACCCTCTTCAGGATCCATGAATTTGTATTTTAAAAAATATTTTGATCACTACATTTCTTCATAATTATTTTCCTTTGTAATCCTATGTCCCTCCCTTGTTCCTGATCAATAAAATGGGGATAATAATACTAGTATAACCTGCTTCCTAGGGTTGTTGTGAAAAAGAAAACACTTTGTGAAATTAAAAAAATAATAAATTATGTATTAGTAATAACAAACTAATTCTTGCTAGTATTATTTTGAATTTAATATATTACCCCTTTCCCCTTAATTTAAATGTTTGAGTTAAACAAGGGCTTTCTGAAGACAAAGTCTTAATTCAAAGGCAATTATGACAGGAGATGCTTAGGTGGATGTGTTGGGGTCTAGGGGTGCTAGGGACCCTGAAATACAGAGCAAATACAGGGCATGGGTCTGCCTCAAAATAATTTGACCACTCAAGTCTTCTTTCAGTCCAAGTAATAAGGTTTATTGTATCACCAATAAAAGTGGCCCAGATTTTAAGAATCTGAGCAATTTAATGGGGGCAAGATTTTTATTTTATACAGAAAGACTGTGGAAGGATCTGGATGGGATTAAGGAATGGCAAATATCCTGGGGTGGGGCCAGGTGCAGACAGTGAGGGCCACAATGCAAGGGCAGTTAAAGGGATTATTGACTGGGAAGGGTTGGGTGCCTCAGGGGAACACCAGACACCTGGGTTCAGGGGTTTTGGAGTCTGGGACCCAAAGACATGATCTTTTCCTTTTTGGGGGTCCAGTGTTAATCCCATCCCCATCAGATGAGCCTAATATGGCCCTCAAATGATACCACTTGATAATGAGATAATATATGGGTATAGAGAGCCAGGCTGTTAGCCAGGAAGACCTGAATTCATGTCCTGATCTGATAGATAGCATTTCTCTGTTCAAGCTGCTTAATTTCTCAGTGTCCTAGGCAACTCTCTAAAACAGGGGTTCTTAATTAGGGTCCATGAACTTAGATTTTTTTTAAAAAATTGATAACTTTCATTATAATTATTTTCCATTATAATCTTGTGTATTTTTTTAATACCTTTAAAAACATGATTCTGAGAAGGGGTCTCCACCATCTTCCAAAGTCATGCATGAAATAAAAAAAGGTTAAGAACCTCTAAAACTTTGAGAGAAAGTGAAGTCAACCTCACTGGTTCAGGAAGTTCCCTCATGGAAGAGTTTCATATACTAGTGTGAGAAATGAATATATCTCTCATATTTAATAACTAATTATTATGTTAGGAACAAAATTTTTTTCTCTTTTCTACTTCCTCATTCAGAAATCAACAAGTGTGGGAAATCTCTTAAAGATTTACCCAAGTCAAGATCTAATCAGACAGTAAAAGAAATTCTAATTTTGAGCTAATGGAAGTATTCCTGTTCATTGAGTTTGCTCAGACAGGTCTGAGGAAAGGTTGATTCTCCCTATTGTCAAGACAGGTGACATGAAAATTGATGTCTCTTTGACTAAGATTTGAGTGACCTAAGTCACATACCCCAAGACCTTCATTTTAATATAGTTCACACCTCCCATTGTGTTAACCAATGTGAACTGATTTCTATCCCTCAGGAACACCTACTATTTGAAAGGCATATAAACTGTGACCTCCACTACCATTGGGGATCTTTTGGTCTAAGAAAGTTAGCCAAATGACCATCCTTTTATTAACAACCTGTTGGCCTTATTAATAAAAGATTAAGTTATCCAGAAACTGTGTCTCTCAAAACTTTTTAATTGCCACACTAGTGAAATCACAGATCTGGTACCTACCCCTACATATTATGTACAAGTGAGCAAGAGTCATGGTGGTCCAAGACCTAGAGTTTTCTTATGGACAAGAGGGTATCAAAGCATGGGCCCTTAGCAAAAGTTAACTTCTGTTAGACAGGCTATGTGGAAAGATTAGCACACTAATACAATGTTGATAAAGCTAAACCAACCATTCTGAAGAAAAATGTTTTAGAATTATGCTAAGAAAGCAACTAAAAAATGCCTGTATCCTTTGTCTCTGAAGTGTTACTGCAAGGCAAATACTGAATGATGATCAAATACCAAAAGAAAGGTCCTATAATGAAACAAAATATGTATAGTAGCATTTTTTTGGTAGTAGGTAAGATCTGGAAACAAAATAGATGTCCATGAATTAGGGAATAACCAAAACTATGGCAAATGAAGGAAACATACTATAAGAAACAATGATTATGAAATATAGAAAAGCATGAAAAGACATGAATTTATGCAGATTGAAGTAAGTAGAATCCAGAAAACAAAGTACACAATGATTACAATGATGTAAATGGAAAGAACAAGAAAAATGAATGCCATATAATTCTAATGACTCAGAATGTTCTTGAAATAGATATTTGAGAAGATACCTCGCTCCCTTCTTTTTTGAGGAAATCTTTGGAAAATGATGGAAAACGGTCACACTAATGAAGGGTTGGTGCAGCTGTGAACTAGCCAAACATTCTGGAAAGTTATTTGAAATTATGCTAAGAAAATGACTAAAATTCCTATACTCTTTAATTATGTGATGGTCAGTTTTGCCAGTTTTGCTGAACTGATTTGTTTTTCTTGTCTTTTGTTGTTGTTGTTTTTAAAATGGATGGCTCATTGGGAAGGGATATATTCAGAAGTGGAGGTAACATAAAAAACTAAAACTATCAGTCATTTTTTTTAAGCAATTGGGGTTAAGTAACTTGCTCAAGGTTACACAGCCAGTTATTTCTGGGTGTGGTGCTGAGTGTCTGAGCCTGGGATTCGATCTCCAGGTCATCCCGACACTGGAGCTGATGCTCTTACTTGCTGAGCCACCTGGCCCCCCATATCAGTCATTTTTAATATAAAATAAGCATTATTTAGAAATAACACTGATAAAAAAAAAAGAGGGAAGTTGACTTTCAATCCAAGAATATGAAGTTAGTTTCTTTAAAAAATTATTTTGCCCATCCTCAGTCCAAGCTAAAGAGATAAAGACCATCTACATAATAAACATTGCTATATTCTTGTATTCTCTGGACGGCCACAGGCTTAAAAGTGGAAGATTTTACTTTCTAATTGGAATATCTACTTATTCTGCTTTTCCTCTCTTAAGATGAGTCATTTTTAGTCCTGTTAACACCAAATAGCTGTAGAATTACAACCACATTATTTTAAAATGTCATGATTTATGATTTTTTTAAATTTGGGAAAATAAAATTTACATTCCTTCTTGAGTGTCGTGTCCAGAGAGGTTTTCTGTTTGTCAGAATGATTGACTTTGTGTGTAAAAGGTTACAAATGCAGAAGCAAATTGGTGGATTGACATTTAAATCTAATTTAACAGGCACATAATCACAAGTATAAAAATTTGAAATGGAAATAAATTAGAATTATGAACATGTCATTTTATTTCACTTGTTTATATCTCAGTGTTCTGAAAAAAAAAAAGTCTTTTCCAATGATGGAGAGGCTCTAATACAGTCTAGGTGTCAATGAAAAAGAAACAGGCCCAACAAACCTATTGACATGAAGCCTTTGGTCTTTTACAAACCCACCTGAGCCAAAATTCCCTGATTCACCTTTCACAGCATGGTAAGAAGCAGCAATGCCTACGGAACCATAAGAGGAAGAAATATTTTGTTTTGTTTTCTTTTCTTTGTCTACTACTGTGTCTCTCCTTGATTTGGGCTTGCTTTTATAAGAGGATTACTAACCTGTGACTGGTGGCTTAAGGCCCAGCTTCTTTTTTTTTTTTTTTTAAGCAATCGGGGTTAAGTAACTTGCTCAAGGTTACATGGCCAGTTATTTCTGGGTGTGGTGCTGAGTATCTGAGCCCAGATTTGATCCAGGTCATCCCGACACTGGAGCCGGTGCTCTTACTCGCTGAGCCACCTGGAAGGCCCAGCTTCTTAAACTTTTTCCTCTAGCAACCCCTTTTCCTGTTTTAGCAGCATCAGTTGCCATTGAGTGGCCTGAGGGCATGAGTGGTACAAAGTGCACATGCTTTGTGTTCAGAACCAAGGCTACAGGGAAGTTACACAATGCAACAGGGCAAAGCACTACCAGAAACACCTCAGATTCATGACATGTTTAATTTTTAATTAATTCTTGGTCATTGCACGTTTAGAAACCTTTTGCTATTGCCAAATTTTTCACAACCCCATATAAAGTCATGACCCATAGTTTAAAAGGCACTATAAAGCATGACAGTATGGTCCCACAATTATTTTGCATATGATGGATGTTCTATGTATGCTAATTTCTCCACGTTCATCATTCAAATTTCAAGCCAATAATTAATAAACATGCAAAAAGTTATTAAGCACCTACCATGTACATAGCACTGAGCTATACACTGTAGGGAATACAAAGATATATTAAAAAACAAGCTGTCAAGGAGTTCATAAATGAGTTGGGAAGACAATGCAGATCTATTTGAACAGTCAAGTAACAAAGCAGAGATTCAAAGATAATGCAAGTTGACAATACAAGGAATGTTATAAGGTGGGACTTTATTAATCCCCAAAGACACCCTATATGTTTTCTCACATCCTCCATTCCTAGATAACATCCATTTTTACCAGTCAGTTGATTTAACTCAGCTTCTATGTTTTCATCCAAAACTGTTTCTTTAAGATCTATGAGGCCAAGGATTGTATGTTATCTAAACTCAGTTTTTCTCCCAGGACCTAGCACAGCAAGTACTTAGTAAACATTTGTTGAATCAAAAACCTCAAGATTCTTGTGTCTTTCCACTACTACCTAGCATTTTAATGTGTGTAGGAGAGATGGAAAATCAAATATAAAATAAATATTTTTCTGCTTATAGCTTATTCCCCCCTACTCCACTGAAAACTCTGATAAGGACTTCATACAACATAAAAATATGAACAAGCAAGGATAATTTCTATGGTGTTGTATTATGCTCCTTGAAATATGTTTCTGATTCTGAATCTCTCTGAAAACACATGTACATTCATCTCTCTAGTTTTCACCAAGTGTCTTTTAATACATTATATGTTCATTGACCTTTATGTCTGGACTGAATTTCCTTTTACTCCCTGTCCAGTTACTGTTTTCTTCAAATTATGATTCTCAAAGTCTTTCAGCTCCTTTCTTCCTTTCTGCCTCAAATTACAACCTGCAGGCCCTGCCATGAGGCCTCTGTTAATGATTCTTTGGAGGGGAATTCATCTCTAGTGTGACGTGATACAGAGTACAATTTTGTATTACTAACATAATGCTGGCTTTTTCTTCCCCAAAGTGACTGTTATCCCTTAATTGCAAATAGCCATCTGAATCTGCAAGCTGCTATTACAGATAACTGTGGGTTCTTGTTTCTTATGTTACTGTGTGTGTATAATATATATATATATACACATATACACATAGATGTGTGTATGTATGCATATATGTGCATGTATGTATATGTGTATGTGTATTGTGTATTCTTGTTTTTAGAAGAAAGCTGAGTTGTTCCCCATGTTGCATAATTAGTAACACAGCTACCATTACAGCTTAGGCATTTCCTAACATATACCCCAGAGCTCAGTATGCTAGTTTTTGCATCTTCTAGCATCTACTTGTTAAAAGGAACATTTCCATTAATAATTTCTTCAGGACTGAAAAGAACCAGAATCAAACTGAGTTTCAGTCCTTTAATAGATGTTATCCTTATAATTTCACTCCAGGTTGAAAAATCTAGAAGTCTGCAGATTTAAAAAACTGTATAGCCAGATGTGAAGCAAAATTCATTTCTATGTTGATTTTTTCTCTATATATCATTTAGGCTTATATATATATATATATATATATATATATACATACACACATACATATAAATATAAACATATATATAAGCTACGTAGGGGCAGCTAAGTGGCACAATGTGTAGAGTGCCTGGCCTAGAGTCAGGAAAATTCATCTTCATGAGTTCAAATTCAGCCTTTGACACTTACTAGCTATGTGACCCTGGGCAAGTCACTTAATCCTGTTTGCCTCAGATCCTCATCTGTAAAATGAGCTGGAGAAGGAAATGGTAAACAACTCCAGGACCTCTGCCAAGAAAACCCCAAATTGGGTGACAAGGCAGACATGACTGAAAATGACAAGAAAGTATACATGTTCTCCTGGGGAAGAACCATGGGAACATGGATGAATCTTACAAATGAAATACCACAGCTTTGGCACATATGAGTTGGTTGGGTATGGTGGGGATGGTGGGAAGAAGATGGGGGGAGGGAACACCTGGAAACACATAAAAGAATAATTTGGGGGATTGTGCTGAGTTAGAAGGTCACAAAGCCTAAAATCAAACTATGAGAGTGCCCCCAAAAACTAGAGAGATAATTGAGAAATGATCAGAACAAATATAGACAAAGTTTAAACAGTCTCCTTTTCAATGAAAAGGGGAAAAGCCCTCTGAATCTGTAACGTGTAGCGAATCAAATCTGGTGACTGATAGAACAAAACCCAAGGAAGCAGGTGAGATCAGCCAAGAGCAAGTATGCAAAGATACACTATGCCACTCAGATCTAAGATTTCATATACATGTTTTGAGTTAAGACAGAAGAAGCTGGATTTTAATCATTTCTTACAAAGACCAAGTTGGTTTAAGAGTAATCCCTTACCTGTGAAGAGTAATCAGATTTGGAAAAGTATGCTTTAACTAGCTCTAAAATATCTCTTCATGAAGAGGCCACAGAAGCAAGGCATGAAACCACCACTGGTGTTTCAGAACCTAAAGTAAGGGCCTATCCAAAATGGAACAATGGACAAAATCATTCCATTTGGAGGAGCAAGGCATCAGGGAACCAGAGGTCTTGATATTATTATGCAGGGATGCTATCAACAAGTATCAGGCAAAAAGGCAGAGTTATAGTCTGCCACTAAAATGAATGGAAAGCCCACATATATGTTGGGTGCATTCTAATGCCAAATGGAAATTTGTTTTAGCAGAAATTGGTGCCCAAGACACCAGCTCTGGTAAACAAGGAAGGGCTAGGAATAGAGGTCATCCTAGGCCCTGAAGATACTGAGCCAAAACTCACCACCAAATGTGGATGGATCCATTTTATGGGTCCATAGAATTTCATGCTAAAGTGACTGTAAGACTGAAAATATAACGTCTTGCTATGCTAGACAATAGATCTCAATGACTGTTGTTTTCCAGTTCTTTGAATCATTTAAGGAAAATTCCTAAGAAAAAGCTAGAATTATATGCAACAAGGATAATTCTTGTATTCATTCAATAAACATTTATTGTTTATTGGATCAAATGATCAACACAAAAGTACCAACTATGCACCAGGCATCGTGCTAAGTGCTGGATACACAAAAAGAAGCAAATGATGCTTTCTGCCCTCAAGAAACTTATGATCTAATGGAGGAAATAACATGCAAACAAATACATACAAAGCAAGTTAGGTATAGTATACATAGGAAATAATTAGAAGAGGGAAAGCACTGAAATCAATAGGGGTTAGAGAAGGTTCCTATAGAAGGTGGGATTTTATTTGGGATTTAAAAGAAACCAGAAAGGTCAGTAGTCAAAGTGAAGGAAGGAGAGCATTCCAGACATAGGGGACAGCCTGAAAAAATGCCCAGAGCCTGGAGATGGATTGTCTTATTAGTAGAAAAGCCATGAGGCCAGTGTTATTGTATGTTTTGAGCAGTAAGGTATAAAAAGACTGGAAAGGTAGAAGGGGCTAGGTTATAAAGGGCTTTGAATGATAGAGAATTTTGTATTTCATCCTGGAGCCAGTAGGGAGCCACTGTTATGTAATGGGGCAGGTAGGGGGAGGATTGACATGATCAAACCTGAGATCACTTTAGTAGCTGACTGAAAAAGAGAAAAACTGCTTGAGGCAGCCTGTCTGACCAGCAGACCATTGCAGCAAACAAGGCACAAGGTGATGAGGGCCTGCACCAAAGTGTCAGAGAAGAATGAGGGAAATATTTGAGAGATGTTGTAAAGGTGAAACTGACGGCACATTTTAGTAGGCCCATGGACATGGACCCATAGAGTATCCTGAATCTGAGACAGTCTTTTCTGAAGGATACCCTGAGGTCATCTTTTTTTCTTCTCTCTCAGAAATATCCTCTAGAATATGTGTCTTTGACCTCTTTCTATACATTAAACATGCATTTAAAAAAATTTTCATTAATCAAGGATTCTAAAACTACATCTTGTTGAATCTGATCAATTCAACTTTGAATCTAATTAAATGAGAAAACTGAAATCTGGAGCCTTCTACCTTTTAGATAGATTTCTAATGACAGGATTACATTTTCTGATTAGAGTTTCAGTGGCCCTACCTAAAATATCCTCCCTTGTCCTCTCCATTTATCCGACCCCTTTCCCTTCTTGAAAACTCAGTTCAAGCTCTTCCATAAAGACTTCTCTAACCACTTTACCCACAGTAACCTCTTTTGGAGGTACTTCCTAGTTCTACATCTTAGATTGCATTATCCTCCTCTAAATTTCTTTAGCACTTATTCACACTTCATTGATAGATAGATAGATAGATAGATAGATAGATAGATAGATAGATAGATAGATAGATAGATAGATAGATAGATAGCTTTAGGTTGTTCTTTAAAATTTCGGTTATGTGTCTTTTCTCTTCAATAAGACTATGTGTCTCAAAAAATAGGACTGATTTAAATGTCTTTATATTGTCCTAGTGTGACTAGCAAGGCTTTATGCATATAGTAAACAATAAATCGTTATTCAACGAAGACCATTTTCTGAATAAATACATTTAATGTTTAGATAGAAATTTTCAGAAAAAAGTCTCTGAAAGAAATAATCAAAACTGCATGCATCATTATCCAGCTTTGTACCTACAAAGCACTTATTTCTTAATTACCCCATAGTATAAAAGCAAATGTTTAACTAGCTTACTTAATCTTTTTCAATGTTTGTACAGTTCTCTTTATGTTTGACTTTCTATTTATTTTTCTAAGTAATTGTTGTCTGTCTTGAATGAAGTCTATATACAGTACAGAAACTGAAGTTTAGCATAGCCATAAAAAGAGTGGAGCATTGAATCAAGACGTCAAAATTTAGAGGTTAGAGACAACACTTAGACTTCTTCAACAGGTACAAACAACTGAGCTTAGCACCTAGTTAGAAAGAAAATTACTTAAAATAGGAAACTACCAGATGGTCATCCTTAGCACCCCAGAGTAGCTGCCCATGGACTGTTCCCTCTTCCTGGAAGTAGCCCTACCTTGTGGTATCAAGTAGCAGCAGCCTTGTGGAATCCAGTTGTCTGTACCTTGCAGAACCTCTTTGAATCCCACCCAAAGCCCTACCACAAGGCTCTGTTTCTAGAAACCTGAGTTCCTTCCCTAAGGTCTTCCCTTTGCCCAAGCTGAATTTATTTGAAAAAGTTGATGGGGCAAGGGGTAGTTTCAAACTCTTGGTGACAATATCTTGTAATTCTGGCCCTACCTGTTGAAATTCTTTTGCACATCAACAATAAAAGTATAGATAGATAGGTAGATAGATAGTTGGATAGATGTTAGATAAATAGATATAGAGAATAGATTCATATACACATATGAATCTACCTATCTATATCTATCTGTAGTCTAGTTTTGAAGGTAAAAACACTATATTTGAATCCCAGTTTTAATATTTACTAGCTATTTAACCCCAGACATGTCACTTACCTCTTCAAACCCTAATTTGCTCCATTTGTAAAGCAGATAAATATCTCCAAAATTAAAAGGTGAAATATTTTAGAGAGGAATGTACTCTATAAAATATGTGTTTCTATAAATGTGAGCTATTACCTGTGCAATCTTGGACAAGTCACATCTCCCTCTCTCCAGTACATTTTGGTGTTGCTAGGAATTAATTCTCCTTTAAACTTGAGTTAACAGGGAAAGTAGAAGATAATTGGATAAGCCCATCAGTGAGACAGTACCCCCTAAAGTGACATAGGTAAGGTACTTTTCTTTCAGGGTCTCAGTTTCTTTTTTCATTAAATGAAGGGAGTCAGATGAACTATAAGGTCCTTATCAAATCTATGATTCTAGGAGATCCTGGCCTCAGTTTTTATATCTGAACAATGGAGTTGGACTAGATAATTTCTAAGGTTTCTTACAGCCATCTGTGTTATGATTTTATGATTCTATCATCAATTATTCAATGACCCATATTGATTATGAATATTGGTGAAGCCAACATATGGACTGTATTTGAACTTCACTTATCTCCTGTGCATAGATACAGCCTAGACCATAAACTCTTCAAAGTTAAGTATCTTATCCATTTAACTTTCCACAGATAACAAATGGGTGGGGGTGGGGGTGGAGGATTAGAGACTTTGAGGGAATGTTAAGGATCACTCCTCTAAAACTCCTGTGCCTCAGTACTGATGTGTAGCACCAACACAATATTCTATGAGTATACCGTCACAGTTCTCAATGACAAAATATAACAGACTCTCCATATAGAAGACCAGAAGCAAAGCATTTATTCAGACACCAGAAAACTGAATCCCAAAGCCAGAAAGCCAAATTCGCCACAGCAACAAAAAGTTAATATACCATAGCACAGCAGGGAGCCACTCCATCCTTTAGCCTTCCCACAAACAAATACTCACAAACCTAGCTGTCTCTTTAGCTATGTCCTTTCTCTCCCACCTTCTAGCTGCTCTAACTCCCAACTTCCTGTGGGCTCTGCTCCACCCCTCAGCAAGCTCTTCCCACCACAGGTTCCATCTGAATACATTTGGCCTATTAAGGGGTAGGGAAGATCTTTAAATTCCCATTACCTTTACACCATGGTAGTCATCAATATTCCTTCAAGTTGACCCCAGAGAAAGAGAGTTGTGATTGGCTCGTTATTACACAAGGAAAGAGGCTGAAACAGGATCGTGTCTCCCCATCTTCTGAATTCTACCCCAGTATCACGGACACTATCACACCCACTGTCTTCTCAGTGACTCCAAAGAAAGAAGCTCTAAGTTTCCAGCAGTTATAAAAATCCATCTCCCTCTGGGAAAAAAGGTTGTTTTGTGTCATGCCTTAAAAGGTTCACTGAGAAGAATTAGGTTAAATATAACTATAACTAAGCCAAAAAGCAGTTTGGCAATTCACATGCAGAAATAGCTCAAAATCAACAAAAGAATAATCTCACTGCTGACTCTTATGTAACA
Source organism: Petaurus breviceps papuanus (assembly GCF_028583685.1). Lineage (NCBI taxonomy): Eukaryota > Metazoa > Chordata > Mammalia > Diprotodontia > Petauridae > Petaurus > Petaurus breviceps. Next base: position 70,023,773 of record NW_027187419.1, read on the forward strand.
CTACTGACAACGACAGCAACTGACAATGAAAGTTAGCACGAGATGTTAGAGGCTGATGCAGGAAGTTTTAAGCACTAACAACATGGCTTAAGAAAAATGAACTTGATCTAGACCCCAGACACATTCAGCCATGAGAAAGAAAGCCCACTGGGACCAGTGGCATTTTGTCTGCTCCTATCAAATGTACCCTTCCTTTCTTTGGAATAGAAAGAAATGACCTTTAAACGAGAAGCAAATAACAGAAGTGTTGCTTATTGGCCTGTACCTGGTTGACAGTATCGTTGATCTGAGTCTTCCTGTCCAAGAATTTTTCACAGATGTTTGTGGTTTTTTGTCTTAGTATTGTTGTTCAGTCATTTCAGTTATGTCCAACTCTTTGTGACCCCATCTGGGGTCTTCTTGGAAAAGATGCTGGAGTAGTCTATCATTTCCTTCTCCAGCTCATTTTACAGTTGAAGAAACTGAGGCAACTGTGGTTAAGTGACTTGCCCAAGGTCTCTAACAGCAAGCACCCTAGCACAGCCAGGATGGTCTGCTAGCACAGGTTCTTTAATCTGCTTTTAAAGGAAAGACCGCTCCAAAAGGGGTTAGCAATCATACTTAAATTACATTCACTAGTTCAGAGGAAAGTTCAGCACCCTGAACTAGGAGAAAATACAAGCAGAGAAATTAGCACAAAGACCAAAAGATAGGGCTCCAACTGTCTGATACAGAGCTGTACACTTTATATACATCACTGGATCAAGGGAACACAGACATCTAAGCATCAGGGGGCTCTGAACATATAATTACTCAGACTCTCAACCAGGAAATCAAAAGATCCTTCTCCTGAGTGAACCCCCAAAGTAAAATACTAATCTCCCAGAATATATAACAAAGACCTGGCCCCTGATTGGCTCAGAGTTAGAAGGCACAAAACCTACATGACTCAGCACAACTGTGAATTATCCATGTTCAAAGGAAATCGCTCCTTTCAGATGATTACAATTTAGTCTGAGTCTGGGAAACTGAACTACAAAAAGAAAACAACAAAAATCCCTCCTTGCTTGCACATGCAGAGTCACACAGCTAAGTGTCTGAATTTGAACTCAGGAAGATGAATATTCTTGATTCCCAGCCCAGTGTTCTATCCACTGTGTCATCTAGCTGCCCCTATTTGCCTTTTAAGGGAAAGTAACCATCAAGGCTTCCTTCACCTCTGTCATCCTATCAAAAATAAGTTTTATTGATCCATGGTTCATATGGCATGATTTTTAAATTAAATTAGTTAATTAACTATGGAATGATATGATTAAAAACAGAAAGCAATCTTCGAGGTCATTAAATTTCAATCCTTTATTTTTACAGATAAAGAAACCGAGACCCAATGAGGTTGTGACTTGCCCAAGATCATACATGTAACAACCTTCATTATGATTTGCATTCTACTCAAATTCTAAAACCACAATCTTATGATAAATGCACACCATTTCTGCATAGCATGATCACAAATAGCTGCCCCAAGTAATTTCTGATAGGATGAGGACTATTCCCATCACATATTTACCATGCTGGATACTACCATACAAGAAACTTTTGGAAGTTACCTTGGAGAAGAGCAGGTTGGGATTATGGAAGGGACACAATGGATGTCTTCAAGTATTTAAAGGCTACCATAGGGAAGGGGAATGAGGAATGTTCTGTGTGACTCCAGAGGGCAATATAAGTTCCTTTAAGGATAGAGACTATTTTTTGTTTGTCTTTGTATTCCTAAAATGTCACAAAGTATCCTGTATACAGTAGGAACTGGCTAAATGCTTTATGAATGAATGAATGAAAACTAAGAAAAATTAATGGAAATTGCAGAGCAGCAGATTTTGGGAAAGAAAAGGACATTTTTTTCCCCCTAACAATTATCCAAAACTGAACTATGCTTCTTTGAGAGGTGGTAAGTTCCTCATCACTCTAAGGTTGTGATAGAGTTTGTTGACTGGGTTCTGATGTTTTTTTCCCATTCTAAGTTTCTGTTATTCTATAATTTCAAGGACAACTCTTCATTAGAATTTCCCCTTCTCTCCAGATGACATGGGATTATTTTAGTTTTTCCAATATTTTCTTCTTATATTATGAATGCAACAATCATCATCAAATATAGACATTGTAATGTCTACATGAAAGAACAAGAAAGCTGTCTTACTATTATAGGAAAACTGGTATGCAAAGATCATAGCATGCAGGAAGTTTATGAGAATAAACTCCAGCTACCTTTCAGGTCAACCTGAATTTTACTTTGGGAGTCCAGTCAGTCAATAAACATTATTATGTCACCTATTACACACCAGGTATTGAGCTGAAGATACAAACTCAAATAAAAACAAAGCCCCTGCCCTCAAAGAGCTAATAATCTAATGGAAAAGGTAACAAATAAAAGAGAGCTGAAAAATGGAGGCATGGGGGTGATGGAGAAGAAGGTAAAGAGGGAGAAAAAGGGGAGGCTATGAAAGTGAAAAACAAAGAAGTTCAAAAGCTGGTGGGAAAATATGGAGAAAACCATGCTACGCCCCTTTGTTACATAAAGGCCTTGGAGCCCATGACCTCCAGTCAGAGATCCCAATCAGAATGGGAGAAGCTGTTGATGAGATGTGAGAACCAGGCAGATTTAATCTTATAGGACAATGAGATTTTCCAATGACGAGTTTCTTGGGGAAGAATGGCATGATGAAGAGGAACTAAGAAGTCCAAATTAATTCATCTGTCCTATCTTCCGAACTTCCTCTTTCAGAAATATCTTCCTTTTTTGTACTTTCTTACTGACTGCAGGCTGATTCTACCAGCAAGTAGAAACACCGAGATGTTTCTGCAGGCTGATTCTACTGGCAAGTGTTTCACTGAGAAGTTTCACTACTTCAAAAACTGACTCCAACACAACAGAGACTACTTTGAGCACCTTTCTCATGACCCAGAGCTTCTCAGCGATTGTGACTGGAATTTCACCAGAAAGGGAAAATCTAGTAAGTAAAGGTCCTGTAATGATGTTGGAGGAACTATGGGAAGAATGACATTCTGATTCACTGCTGGCAAAGTTGTCAAGCAGTCCAACTTTTTGGAAATCAATATGGATTAGTGAAATAAAAGTGACTCTACTCATCAGCAAAATATTTATACTAAATGACCCAAGTGTTATGTGACTGACTTTATAGCCCCAAAAGATTGATAGCAGTCATCTTGTAATATATATTGTATGAATATATGTATGAAAAAGAAAAGATATTGAAAACAAATTATTTAAGCAAATTGGCACATGAATTCAATGGAAAATTATTGTGCCATAAGTAAAGAAAAATGTGAATACTTCAGAGAAATGTTGTGATAGAGAAGGAAGAAAGCAAAACTGGAAGGACAACATACATGATTACAACTATGGAAATTTAGTCAACGCCATGAACCAACAGAACTCAGATCAATGACACTGGATCATGCTGGTACCAAATTATGAAATTTATAGTGACCAGACTTCCTTACTCTGAAAAGAGGATTGATGACAAAGTCAAAGTATCAAGGTTCAATACAACCTTTGATATTTACTAAATGTGTTTTCAGTCATATGTATGACCTTGGGTAACTCTTTAAAATCCTTGGGCCTCAATTTCTTGGCCTGTAAAATGGGAAAACTGGATTAGATGATTTCTAAGTCACCTTTCCAATCTAGATTGCTTTCTGTTCACAAGTGGTAAATTACAAAAGTGAAAATGACATGTACAATCAGTAGCAATGACTTTATTAGGCAGTTTTGCTTAACTATTTTTGGCAAATTTACTTGGTGGGAGGTTTATTTGGGTATTTGTTGGCAAGTGCCTTCCATGGCAATACAAAATATATTTTAAAAGAATGTCATGAGATTTTCAGTCCAATTAAAAACTCTACTGTCAAGAAAATGTTGGGACACATGGCAATCTTGTCATTGAGTTCCATGGCAGAGTCAGTAAAATGAAAAAATAAAACCTCCAGTTGAACTGCCCAATAAGGTTGCCACCAGTGGAGTCCTATAGTGGGAAAAGTTGAATGACAGAGAAGAAAAAGTGTTAGACCTGAAGTCAATAAATCTGATATATTGCAGTTAGAAAGAGAACACCAAGAAGAATTCATTTTACTTTAAATGTTTTAAATATAGAGGCTTTTAAAAAATAGTAATTGAAATAATTTTGTTTATTTTGAAGTTCTTATTTTTAATGCTTACTAGCTTCTAGATACTTCAACTTTGAGCAACTGCTTTAACTATCCTGAACCTCAATTTCTTCTTCTGTAGAATAAAAAAGGGGTAATAATCCTTGCACCACCTTCTTCTCAGGACTATTGTTAGGAGAGCATTTTGGAATCTTTAGGGTACTATGAAAATGGGAATTTTTAGTGTAGAGAGGCCAGTAAAATTTTCCCCTCACTTTCCAAAGTGACAGTTCTATCTGAGAGTTGTATTACTTATGTTTTAAGGGAATTACTCATGTTTACAGTGTCTCTGGGTACACTGGATTTATTGGATCAGAATGATCATTCTGCTTTAAAAGCTTTTGCAGATACTAAAAGGGCCTCTAAATGTGGACATAGATCTTTTAATCCATAATGGTTTCTTTATGTTTCTAGGAAACAGTTGGACAGTACTCAGGAAAAGCCACTTCTAAGCCTCCCTCTTCATGATATGGAAATCCAAGCAATCAGAAGCAATCTGTTGAGCCATTATAGTTAAATTATAGTTAGTGCTATCCTTGGTAGTTATTTGCCTAACTGGTGAGAAGAAATTAGAATATAGGCACTGATTCTTTATAAAAAAAATTAATGAAGTGGAAGCTTGCATTTCATTCTAAAGGCCTAGGTTTTCCATAGATAAATATTGTTTCTTAATGAAACAACAATTTTCAGATGAAAATTGAGTCAAACACCTGAGTAGCTCTAAGTATTTAATTGCTATGGTGCCTTGTAGACAACACATCTAGAACTGTTTTAGGGAATTTTCCAGTTTCAATCTCTCTATTTAACATTATGTAAATATAAACTTTACTGGTCTGTTTATTTTCTGGTGTGTATGTGTGATTGTGTGTGTGTATGTGTGTGTGCATCTGTGTGTATGGTGTGCTTGGTCCAACAAGGAAAAGGACACAGGTAACAGGAAGCTACACAATTTTATTTTAACATAATCTCTTTAGCATAGACTGTATCTACAGATGAAATAACAGTGATGAAGAAGTCCCTTATTGTTCTTCTCATTTTATATTTATAACATATTATTAGCATGTTAAGTAGAGCAACTACACAGGCTATGTTGAAAAATAGTATTGTATTCCTGAAAAAGAAATATTTTATTTCTTTGGACAATATGAAGTGTCATGTGGTACCGTTGAGTTTAGAGATGAAGACTTCAGTTTAAAAGGACAAGGGAAGTCACTGGACATATTGAATGTTCCCATTTCCTCACCTGCCAAAGGATGATCATAAAACTAAGTGTATCTACCTCTCTGGGTAACTGTGAGGAAACTATTTTGTAAATCAAAAAGCTAGCACATTCTCTCTCTCCCCGCCCCCCACCCTGCCCTCATGTGTGAAAAAAATTCATATGTGTGGTCTACAAAGTTTCATAGCAATTAAATTTCACCCTCACTGCTTTCTTCCCTTTCAGCTTTTGGATCCTGTCAGAACTGTTTTAAAAATTTTTTTTTTCTAAAAATTATTTATTTATTTTTAGCATTCATTTTTTTAAATTTTTAATCTTAATTCTTTTTAAAATTAGATTGTATGTTTATTTTTAATTTACCTCATCATTTCCACATGATTTTGAGCTACAAATTTTCTCCCTGTCTTTCCCCTACCCACCACCCCAAAACAACGATCTCATTGTATACCACCTTCCCCAATCTGCTCTCTCCTATATCCGCTCTCATCCCCCCTCCAACTTTCCGGTAGGGCAAGATGGATCTCTATACCCCAGTGCCTATATATCTTATTTCCAAATTGCGTGTAAATAATAATAATAATATTTTTAAAACATTTGATTTTAATACTTTGAATTCTAGATTCTTTCCCTTCCTCCCTCATCACCCACCCTTAATGGGAAGATAAGCAATTCAATATAGGTTATACATGTGTAGTTACACAAAACATTTCAATAGTGGATATATTGTGAAAGACTGACTGTATTTCCCTCCATCCTATCCCACCCCCCATTTGTTCTATTCTCTACTTTGACCCTGTCCCTTTTCAAAAGTGTAAGCTTCTGACTACCCTCACCCCAACCTGCCCTCCCCTTCATTATCCCCCCTCCCATCCCCTTCCCCCCTACTCTTCTGTAGGGCAAGATGCCCAATTTAATGTGTATGTCATTCCCTCCCTAAGCCAAATTCAAGGAGAGTAAGGTTGACCCATTCCCTTTTGCCTTCCTGTTCTTCCCCTCCATTGTAATAGTTATCACTTGCCTCTTCGATATGAGCTAATTAACCCTATTCTGCCTCTCCCCATCTCCTCTCATTATATTCCTCTCTCACCTCTCAATTTCACTTTTTAAATATCATCCCTTCCTATTAAATTGGTCCTGTGCCCTCTATCTATGCATACCTGTACATACATACATACATATATATATATATATACATTCACACATGTATTCATATGCCCATATACCCTCCTATATAGACATATATATGTATGTGTGTATATATATATGTATATATATATATATATATTTCTATTCCCTTCAACTATTCTCATACTGAAAAAAGTTTCATAAGTTACAATTATCATTTTTCCATGTAAGGATATAAATAGTTCACCTTTGATATGTTCCTTATGATTTCTTATCCCTGTTTACCTTCTCATGCTTCATATACCTGAATGTCAAATTTTCTATTCAACTCTGGTTTTTTAATCATGAATGCTTGAAAGTCTTCCATTCCATTGAATGACCATATTTTCCCCTGAAACATGATACTCAGTTTTGCGGTGTAGGTGATTCTTGGTTTTAATCCCATCTCCTTTGACCTCCATGATATCATATTCCAAGTCCTTTGATGAATTAGTGTAGAAGCTGCCAGGTCCTGTGTTATCCTGATTGTTTTTACACAATATTCAAATTGTTTCTTCCTGGCTGCTTATAATATTTTCTCCTTGATCTTGGAACTCCAGAACCTGGCTGTAATATTCCTAGGAGTTTTCTTTTGGGGATCTTTTTCAAGAGGTCATCAGTGAATTCTTCCAATTTCTCTTTTGTCCTCTGGTTCTAAAATATCAGGGCAGTTTTCCTTAAGAATTTCTTGGAGGATGATTTCTAGGTTCTTTTTTTGATCCTGGCTTTCAGGTAGTCCAATAATTTTTAAATTATCTCTCCTGGATCTATTTTCTAGGTCAGTGGTTTTTCCAATGAGATATTTCACATTGCCTTCTATTTTTTCATTTGTTTGGATCTGTTTAATAGTATCTTGATTTCTCATAAAGTCATTAGCTTCCATTTGCTCCAATCTAATTCTGAAGGAATGATTCTTTTCAGTGAGCTTTTGAAATTCTTTTTCCATCTGACAAATTCAGCTTTTTAAGGCATTCTTCTCCTTGTTGGCATTTTGGACCTCTTTTGCCATTTGAGTTAATCCATTTTTTAAGGTGTTATTTTCTTCAATCAGGTTGTTGACTCTGTTTTCCTAATTTTCTTGCATCATTCTCATTTCTCTTCCCAATTTTTCCTCCACTTCTCTTACTTGATTTTCAGAATCCTTCTTTAACTCCTCCATGGCCTGTAACCAATTCATATTTTTCTTGGAAGCTTTTGGTGCAGGAGTTTTGACTTCGTTGTCTTCCTCTCCTTCCATACTTTGATCCTTTTTGTCACTCAAAAAGAATCTAAAGTTGGATTGCTGTGCTTGCTTTGCTTCCTTTGCTTGCTCATGTTGCTGCTCAATTACTTGACTTTTGAGCTCTGTGCCTCAGTAGAACTCTGCTTCCATGGGGGAGAGCTTTGTCCCAAATCACTGGAGTTTTCACATGTGCTGGAACTATTGGGGGGTGCCATCTCTACAGCCTCCACAAGCTCTGGCTCACTGGTCACATACCTCAGGACTACCACCCAAGACCATGATCCAGATCCAGGGAGGTTAAAGCAAGAGTTATTACCCTCTGAATGGTTGCTTGGCCCCCCTATGATCTGCAGGCTGAGAGTTTGGAAGCAGCCACCATGCCTCCTCTATTTCTCCCTCTGGGAGCAGAGGCCAGACCATGCCTCCATCCCCCCCAGTTCCAACAGAGTTCTACACTGACCTTTAACTTTTTCTTTGGCATTTATAGGTTGACAAGCAAGAAATCAGAAGATGACAGATGGATAGATAGGTTTATAATGGAATAGATGTATGGCATATATGACTAATTAGTAAAACAGTCCTTCCTTTGCCACAATTGGAAACTGGCTCCTCAAAAAAAAAGCGTGGTACCTTCCAGAATGGAAGTAATAGCTACTGCATTTTCCACATTGATAACTCAAGTCTGATAGAGAAAACAGGATTTTTTCTTTCGTAAAAGATTAAATTTTAGTCCTCATAATAAAAATGCCTCTGAGGAGCCTAATATTTCATTATTAATATTTTAAATAATACTGTCATATCTCATGAATAGTGATAGTTGGAATACGAATATTTTTCTTGGGGAAAGTAAATAACATTATGTTCAACTGCTAACAATGTGGCAACAACAGCGAGGTGGTACAGTGGATAGATTTCACACCTGGAGTTAGGGAAGTTGTTGTTCAGTCATTTCAGTGGTGGGACTTTCTTATCAAAGATACTGAAGTGGTTTGCCATTTCCTTCTCTAACTTACTTTACAGATGAGTAAACCAAGGTAGACAGGGTTAAGTGACTTGCCCAGAATTCCATAGAAAATGTCTAAGGTCAGATTTGAACTCAAGAACATGAGTCTTCTTGGCTCCAGCACTAGCACCCCATACACCATGCCACCTAGCTGCCCTAGGTTAGAAGTTAGAAAAATCTGAGTTCAAATGTCTGCCTCAGTCTTCTCATCTGTAAAATGTGAATAATAAGAGCCCCTACCCACTAAAGTTGTTGTAAGGAACAAATGAGATAATTCTAAAGCACTTAGTTCAATACTTGGCACATCATAAGTACTGTGTTAGTTATTATTATTATTATACACATATATTTTTGTATAATGTTGTATATGTGTACGTATACCTATGTTAACTTATATGTTACAGAACTTTCCTCCTGCTGTGTTCTTCACATCTATAAAATAAACTGAAAATGTATTGATTGTCTCCTGGACATGTTGGTTAATATCCTCCTCTGAGTCCACTCCCCCTCCATGAGGTGCAGCAGAGAATAGTAGAAAGGAAAGCAGAAGACAGGATTTGAATCTTGATTTTGTTAAATCCTGTGACCTGAAGACGGCCATGCTGGTTCTAGAGGCAGAGGACCCAAGTTAGATTTTTAGCTCTTATTAGAATGGGATCATCTTGAGCACAAAAAAAGAATGACTTTACCTTTCTTTGTATCCCCAGCATTTGAAATGAAACAAAAGATATCCTAGTCCCTGCCCAAGCCTCACTAGGTTATTGTTTGTGTTTTGATGGCTGAGGAAGTGTAAATGGCAATTGTTTCTGTTCTGGCCAGAAACTTTGAGGGTCTTCCCCTCCTGGAATGATCTTTTTTTTTTTTTTTGAGAAGAAAAAGTAGGCCATCTTTTGTCTCATTTCTTACCTAGCCTTGAATCACTGAATGGGTGTTTCCTCAGACAAACTGAGACCTGGGAAAGACCTTAGCTTTAAAAGGCCAAGGTCTCCCATTGCATCCAAGCTTCATCTCTAGCCGACTTAATATTTGTCTTGCCACTGGATTTAGATGACTCTGGAGGAGAAAGTGAGGTTGGTGACTTTGCACAGCTCTGTCTCACTTAAATCCAAAACATCACCCTCCTCTCCCAGAGCAAAGCATCATCATCATCATCAACAAAACATCATCATCATCAACAGCAACACCATCATCAGCATTTAGCACACTACCTGACATGTTGTTTACTTGTGTCTGACTCTTTGTGACTCCATTTAGAGATTTTCTTGGTAAAGATACCAAAATGGTTTACTAAATTCTTCTCCAGCTTATTTTACACATGATGAAACCAAGGCAAAGAAAGTGAAGGAACTTGCCCAGAGTTACACAGCCAGTCAATGTCTGAGGTAGAATTTGAATTCAGGAAGATGAGTATCCCTGACTCCAGGTCCAGCAGTCCATTCACTAAGCCACCTAAGTGCCCAGCCTGGCATATGGCACTTTATAAATACCAAGTTTAAATCTCACCTCTGACACTTATTCCTTGGTAGACTTTGGGCAAGTCATTTAATCTTCATAGGCCTCAGTTTCCTCTTCTACAAAATGAGAGGGTTTGATTGAGTGATGTCAAAGGTCCCTTCCAATTCTAAATCTTATATCAGACAGGCTCATTTCCATTCATCAGGAATGATCAAGTGTCTAGTGGGAAGTGTAGGCCTTTCAATATTTCCTGAGATCTTTTGTGACTTCCCCTTCAAATCTTCATTTTGCCCCTAGCTATGCTTGTGAGTTTTCTATAAATTTTATCCTCTTTCTCTTTCAAAGCTTTCACAGTCTCCTGGGCTTTTTCCATGCTGATATTGTGATGTCTGTTTTCAATTGATCCAGTTGTTGTCTTCAGTCTCCTGATAGGTAAGGATCCTAGAAACAGGGGAAAAGAGAGAGCTGCTCCTTTTCTCCATATTTTTTTTTCTTGACAAAGACCACTGTTTCTGGCCATTTAATGGCTATGTGGGTTTAGGTTTTTGGTTTGGTTTTTTTTTCATTTTTTTTCAGGAATTCTGTAATTGAACTGGATAGATAAAGTCAGAAGTACTTTTGGTACTTCACTTCTATCAATCCTCTCCTTTTCTATCAAGCCAATCCTTTCTTCCTTCTCATCTTCCAACCTACAATTGCTCCAGTTTTTCACTTTGGTATGAAGCTTCTATGACACCATGATATTTCTGGAAATACCAAGATATAAGGTTCTTCCACCCTTCGGGTTTTTTTTATTACTTTGGAAAAATATCAATGCTCTAATTAGAAGTTTAAAAACAGAATTATTAGTAGAACTTTTTGATATGTTTCGTTGCAGAAGGATAAATAAATCATATTTCCTTAAGGCATTTATTAGTATGCTGATGAAAATTTCAGGGTACAGTCCTGGCAGTCACAATCATGAAAAACATGAGACCAATTATACTTTTATACTCTTGTGGTAACTCAGATTTAATTTAAATGACTCATAGTCACAGAAGTAGAAAACAATACACTGGTAAAATAAAGTGCTTTTCTTAAAAGAAAAAAACTATCACTTTATTAGGACAGTCAGATCTTGTCTCATGAACAAAAAAAATCTCACAGGTATCTTCTAAAAAGTATTTTTAATATGAGTAACTAGTACTTCTTTTCATTTGCTCTTGTTCATGATTTATCTATTTATTTTTGGGAGGTTTTGGGGGTAATTGGGGTTAAGTGACTTGCCCAAGATCACATGGCTAGTTTTTTTTGTGTGTTAAGTGTCTGAGGCCGGATCCGAACCCAGGTCCTCCTGACTCCAGGACTGGCGCTCTATTCACTGTGCCACCTAGCCACCCTGATTTATCTATTTTTAAAGATCATAGGCACCCAGAATATTCAAGGAAGATCAAGGGCTCCAAAGTTTTTATTTTGCATATGGGTAAACTGAGGCAAAGTCACTTGACCTCAGACTAAATAATTAGAGGTAGAGCTGGATATATGCATTTAATTCATTGTTATTTTTGCTACAACCTTCATTCTGTGTAAGAATGATGACAATTAGATGCCAAAATTCCAAAAAAAGACAAAGTTGGCTGATCCAACCAGATCTCTTTTAGGAATTGAGGATATTGGCCAATGCTTACCTACAAAACTAGAATATATGTATAATTTTCCATTCCATTGTAACTAATTACTAAATCAATGTTCCACTTCTCTGACTAGCTCATATGATGTATAACTGAGCTCCAAAACATAACTTTATTTATATCAATTTGGAATTTTGAAATAGGACAAGTGGCACTTATTCAAAGATACACATACATTCAAGTATCAATCAGTTAAACAACAAGCATTTATCAAGTGCCTACTCTGTGCCAGGTACCATATTAGGAACTGGGAATATATATAAAAATGGGACAGACCCTACCTTACACAGCTTATATTCAACTGAGAGAAAATAACATTAAGTAAACAAAGTAAATAGAAAAGTTTGGGTAGTGGGGGAGGGGGATTAAATTATAGAGTCAGCAAAGTCCTCTTGAAGAAACTAGCAGTTTAATTGAGCCTTGAAGATGATTTTACAAGTGGTGCAGGTGAGGAAGAATAGCATTCTAGGAATATGGGACCATCTGTGCCAAGGAATAATAGAATGGGAGATGAAGTTCCATATATAGGGAATAACAATGACCATTTGATTCATAGTGTGAGGAGGTTGTAATATGCAAAAAACCTAGAAAGATAAGTTAGAGACACATTTTAAAATGCTTTATATGCTAAATTATACCATAGTAAAGGCAATAGGGAGCCACAGAAACATATGGAGCAGGAGAATGGCATTGTCAGAGCTATGCTTTTGGAATATCAGTATGGAAGTTATGTGTAGGATGGATTCAGGAGGAGTGAGACTGATTGAAGGGAGACTATAGAGGAAATTGTGGAAATTGTGTGAAACAATTTGACTTCCTCTCATAAAACTGGCTCCATTTTTGAGATCTAAATTTCCTTCTCTTATAAATCCCACCTACTAACTAGTCATGTCAATTTTTTGTTGTTGTTGTTTCTTGATGTCATATTGAGTCATTAGCTTCCACTTGACCCGTTCTAATCTTTTAGGAATCATTTTCTTCAGTGAACTTTTATATCTCCTTTTCCATTTGTCCAATTCTTATTTTTAAAGGGGTCTTCTCTTTGGTGGATTTTTGTTCCTCTTTTTCCATTTGGCCCATTTTTTAAGGTATTATTGTTTTCATTATTTTTGTACCTCCATTACAAGTTGTTGATCTTTTTTTCATGATTTCCTTGCATCATTCTCACTTCTTTCTCCAATTTTTCCACTACCTTTCTTATTTGATTTTAAAAATCTTTTTTGAGCTCTCCTAGGTCCTGGGACCAATTCAAATACTATTTTGAGACTTTACATGTAGGTGCTTTGATTTTATTATCTTATTCTGAATTTGTTTTTTGGTCTTCCCTCTCACCATAGTAACTTTCTATGGTCAGGTTCTGTTTTTATTTATTTCTCATTTTTCTAGTCTACTTCTTGACTTTTACCTTTATGTTAAAATTGGGCTCTGCTCCCATGGTGGAGGGAGCACTGCTCCAAGCTTCAGGTTTTTCATGACACTGTTTCAGAACTAGCTCTAGGGGTCTGCATTCTCTCAGTTCTTCCTAGGTGGTATGATCTAAGGAGAGGTATGGTCACTGTGCTGTTAGTCTGTGTTCTGGAATGTGAACAATGAACAACCTCTAGCATTCTTTTCTCCCTGAAACTCGGACCAGAGTCTCCATTCTGTAAGTGCTCCTCTTTGTCCTGGGATTGTGATCAAGAACCAGGTGTAGTCAGTAAAATGAAGTCCTATTCCCAGATCCAGCAAAGGGTCCCCTGTAATCTTATTCTGAGCAATTGTCTGACTCCCTGTGGACTGAGAACTCTGGAAGCTGATGCATCTTATTTAAACACCCCTGGGGCCTGCTGCTGGCTTGCTGCTGGCATGGCCTGAGCTGGCTGGTGCTGGCCTGCACTCCAATCTCATCCCAATGAGACAGACATTTCTTGCCAACCTTTCAAGTTATCTTGAACTGGAAAACTTTCATTCCATACTTTTGTTGCTTCTCCTGCTACAGAATTCATTTTGTGGCATTATTTTTAACATTTTTTGGAGGTTAATTGGGGAGAACTCAAGTAAATCCTTTCTTTACTCTTCCATCTTGGCTCTTGCCCCTGAAATTGTGGATATTGAGTAACATCCTGTTTCACATCTGAAGAAGTACACGTGCTCACTCACCCCCTCTCAAATCTCAAAACTCACTCATTCCCCTTCTCCACTCAAAAAGTCCCTACTCTTTCCTCTAATTAGAAATCAGGTTACCTAATTTTGTATCCTTATTTATTATCTGTTGTCTTTTTTAATGCATGAAAATCTGTCTTCCCCTGTTTTCAGGGTCCAGTGCCAAGTTGAAGAGGTCTGGTCCTGATGTTTTCCAATTTGCATGTATTGCTTAAAAAAAATCAATATGCTTGAACTTTTATTTTCTCAATTATTTCAGATTTCAGTTGTCACACCATTTAGTAGGCTACTGTGATATTACAAGAGAAAGGTAATAAGAGCTTAAGCTAGGATTGTTGTTGAGTAAATGAAAATAAAGGAACTGACTCGAGATATAGGGGAGATAGAATCAAGAAAACTTGCAAACTGATTGAATGTGATGGGCCAGTGAAAGTCAAGGATAGTACCTAGATAGTAAACTTATGTGATTGGAAGAATGGTGGCATTTTTGACACAATAGAAAAGTAAAAGGAGAGGTAGATTGGGGGAGGGGGCATAATAAGTTTTCTTATTATCTCTGAGTTTGGAGTATTCAGGGGACACCTAGGTAGATAAACAAATGATCTCAGGTCAGAGATAAGAGCTAGATATGTAAATTTGAAACAGCAAAGTGGTCTCCTTCACAAACATGGAGACTAGGAAAAATGATTTTTGTATTATTTAGAGGTATATTATCACAAGCTATGGAAATGTAGATGTATATATATTTAGCAGTGAAGACATCTCTGTTGTTTTTTTTTACAGAGTTAAATAAATTCTTTTTTATTTTTGCTTTTTTGGAGGGGGGAAGGCAGGGCAATTGGGGTTAAGTGACTTGTCCAAGATCACACAGGTAGTTTTAAGTGTCTGAGGTCGGATTTGACTTCAGTTCCTCCTGACTCCAGGCCCGGTGCACTATTCACTGTGCCACCAGGTGCCACTTCAAATAAATTCTTGACTTTTGTTGACAAAGTATTCCCAGATTGCCAGAATTATATCTTACTATGTGCCAAGAAGAAGTAGAGAAAGATAGAATCTGTCTTAATAAAAAAAACTGTCTTATGGGAGAGATATGGGTGATGGTGGTAAGGAATGGACAATACATGTTAAGAAGGGTAAATGTGGAGCAGCGAGGTGGTGCAGTGAATAGAGCACTGGCCCTGGAGTCAGGAGGACCTGAGTTCAAATCCGGCCTCAGACACTTGACACACTTACTAGCCGTGTGACTTTGGGCAAGTCACTTAACCCCAAATACTCTCCAAAAAGGGAAAAAAAAGGCAAATGAAGGATTAGTTATTCTAGAAACTGATGCTGACCCATTATTTCCTCTTTCATCAGAGTATCAACAGAAGACCATAAAATTGTAAGAAAGGAATGAGTATTTTTGTCGGAAAGTCAAACAATCAATAAGCATTTATTAAGTGACTACTATATTCCAGGCTCTGTGCTAAGTGCTGGTATACCAACAAAAAAAAAAAAAAGAAAAAAAATAGTTCCTGTTCTCAAGGTACTCACAGATTGTTGGGAAAGAAAACATGCAAGCAATTACATACAAACAAGATAAATAGATGATAGATAGATAGATAGATAGACAGACAGACAGATGATAGATAGATAGATAGATAGATAGATAGATAGATAGATAGATAGATAGATGATAGATAGATAGATGATAGAGAGATGATAGAGAGAGATAGATGATAAATAGATAGATAGATAGATAGATAGATAGATAGATAGATAGATAGATAGATAGATAGACAGAGAGAGATAGACAGACAGACAGACAGATAGATAGATAGATAGATAGATAGATAGATAGATAGATAGATAGAAAGAAAGAAAAATAGATAGATTGACAGATGATAAATAGGAGACAGTCAATGGAGAGAAAACATTAACATTGAGGGAGATCTTGCAAATATTTCCTGTAGCAGGTGGGATTTTAGGTGGAACTTGAAGGAAGCCAGGAAGCAGAAATGAGGGAGAGAATTCTGGCCATGGGGTGACAGCAAGTGAAAATGCCTGAATCAAGAGATGGTACATCTTGTGTGAGGAACAGCAAGGAGGTCACTGTTACTGGATTCCAGAGTATGTGGGGTTAGTAGGGTAAAAGAAGATTGGGAAAACAGGAAGTGTTCATGTTATGAAGAGTTTGGAATGCCAAAGAAGAAATAGTAGCCATAGTATCATAGAAATTTAGTGTAAAAAGGGTCCTTATAGATCATCTAATCCAAAGTCATATAGATCATAGCATATGTTAGCACAGACAGCATAATATGCTATAGATATGCTATATATATGTATGCACATAATATTCTAACAGCATAGATAATAGTAATAGCAAATTTCTAAAGCACTTTAGTGATTACAAATTGTTTCCCTCAAAATAATCTAATGATGCATATATAAATAGTATTCATATTCCTGCTTTATAAATAAGAAAACAGGTTCACAAATGTTGACTCTCCTTCTCCCTGTCATATCCTACTAAAGGTCAGAGCTAGAACTGGAATTTTAGTTATTTTAAGTACAAATCCAGGGTTCTTCCCATGATCATTCAATCAATCTATAATTGTTTATGCAAGGCTTACCATGCGCCAGACATTATGTTAGGTCCTGGAGATACAAAGACAAAAATGAAAAATTCCTGACATAAAGGAGTTTACATTCAATTGGGAGAGATTATATATACTCATATAAGAACATATAAAAACATAAAATAAATCCAGTTTTCAGATGGAAGCACTTGTAACTCTATCATCAAGCCTCCCACTGATAAGAAAGCAGTGGTGAGGCACAAAGAATAACGTGCGCAAGTAATTTTTTTCTTTATTTCACTTATTAGGTGATTTTTGCTAGGTCAGGCTGCTAGTCAAGAGACAGCTAAGTGATGCAGTAAGAGAGAACATTCGGCCTGGAGTCAGGAAAATCTGATTTCAAAGCCAGCCTCCAACAACTGATAGCCCTATGATCTAGGGAAATCTCATTCAATCTTAACTTGCTCAGCACTACAGTACAATTCCGGTAACTATGTGGCTCAGTGAATAGAGTGCTTGGCCTGTAGTTAGGAAGGTTCATCTTCCTGAGTTCAAACCTGGCCTCAAACATTTATGAGCTATGTGACCTTGGGCATATCACTTAACCCTGTTTGCCTCAGTTTCTGCATCTGTAAAAGGAATCTGGAGAAGGAAAACATCAAACCACTTCAGTATCTTTGCCAAGAAATCCTCAAATGGGATCACAAAGAGTTACACACAACTGTACAATGGCAATAACATAATTGGAATAATGATAGTACCTACCTGTGCTTAGCACAATGTCTGGCACATAGTAGGTTTTTAGTAAATGTTTATTTACTTCCCTCCCCCCCTTAATTGAGTTTAATTGCCTTAATCACAGAAGTCACATCTTCATTTTCATGGAGTTAAATAGATTCACTCTATACCTGGTGAGCAAATCAGTTGACCCTCAAATAGTGAAAGGAATCAGCTAATACAGTGGTCCAAATCATCTGTTTAAATGAATGGAAACACTCAATTGATACCTACTTTTTGGTATTTGTTGTTAACATGCTTGTCATCTTACTTTCTACAATATTACCAAATCCTTGTTTTTTCAATTTAAGAATAACTGTTTTGTTGTTATTGTGGACCAAAATGAAATCTGCTTCAAGTCAACATTTCAAATGTTTCTTTCTCTATTTGTTCCACAATAATTTTTAATATAGTTTGACCAATTTGATATCAAGGGTATCAAGACATACCTTAAGTTTATTTCTGTATTTCTCTGTTATCTTGAAACAAAATGGCAACCGTAAAATTTCCAAATGAACATATATTCAATAAATTTTAATTACTTTCAATAAAATTTGGCACATAGAAGGCACAAGAGGTAATTGATGAGAAAACTGTCAATTGCATTGGTTAACAGAACTGGTATGAAATTAATTTTAAAATAATTTTGTTCATGAATCATAACAGTTATTTTTATATGCTTGCCCTGGAAACTACAGCATAAAGAATTGCATACCAATTTCCTGTGGCCTCTGAGTTCAAGGCTTCCTGGTAAGTCTTGTCCAGTTCCTTCATACTGAGTCATCTCATCTCTGACAGTTTTGTGCCAACACGGCCCACTTGATTCAATTACTTTTTAGATGCCAGAAAAATAATTGAGTGCTTCTACTGCACTTCCAAATTTCCAGATTTTTGTCCTTTCCATATATGTCTGAGAGGGGACTTTATTATAAAAGCAGCATTTCCCCTTCATCTTTGAAGCTATCTCATGATTTCATGGCCCTGAATTTTCTCTGTCCCCACCAGAATCTTCTAACCCTCTGCACTGACCTCCAAAACAGCATAGTAAAATGGCTGCAGGACCTGGATCCCTCACTTATTGGCACTGATACCTTGGAAAAATTGTCTCACCTCTCTACGCTTCCTCACCTCTAGAATGAGTTTGCTAGATTATCATAAAGATTCCTTCAACCTCCCAAATCTTATGATTCAAATATATAATGGAGTGGTTATCAGAAGCATCTGCCATGTAGTATAAAGCACAATAGGAAGTTAATAAGGTATGTTGCAGTTTCAAAACAAGAAAATCTGTGTTGAACAAGGTGAATGTGAGAAATGAAAAGTTCAATGAAAAGGCTTGCTCACTTGGAATCATTGCTGGCCAAATGGGCTCCTCAGAGGTTTGGATGAAAAAATAATCTTGACCATACCAGTTTTTCCACATATCTCCAATTAACTATATAACCATTTTTCTATTGTAGAGCAAACAATACACCTGAAGTTTAAATGATGTGTGTGTGTTTTGTGAAAGCTTTAAAATGCATTTATCAACAGAATTTATAATAGAAAAAACACAGATCCAAGTGGCAGCCTATGGATGCTTGTTTTAGTTCTACTACATACAAATTATGTGGTCCTTTGGGCAAAATCAATTCCTTAGGCATGAATAAATGCCTACTATGTGGCAAATCCTGTTGTAGGTCTTAGGGACACAACAATAGAATACAGACCTAGCTTTTTGAGGAGATTATAATCTAAAAGAGAGCATAAGCATTTAGGTTCAGGAAATATGCTATCAGAAATTGGAAGAAGCAGAGATCTTTTTCATTTGAAGGAAGGATGTTAATCAGGGATGATATCATGGAGGAGGTTGAACTTGAGTGGGACTTTGTAGCAAGAGACGGATTTCAACAGATAGGAAAAAAAAAGTGGCAACAGAAATATAGGCAGTTTGACTGAAACCTGGAGCTTTTGAAGGGCAGTACTATGAGAAAAGTCTGGAAAAAATAAAATTGTGAAGAGAGGTGATGAGAAAGATTCTTTCAGAAGAAAGAAGTTGGATAATGGAATGAAGAAGTGAGAAACTGAAAGCAGGAAATCTAATTAAGATGTAACTACTATAGTCTAGACAAGAAAAGATGAAAGGCTAAACACTAGCAGAAGTATAATAAAAGAATCTTGGGGGGCGGCCAGGTAGCACAGCGAGTAAGAGCACCGGCTCCAGTGTCAGACTGACCTGGAGATCGAATCCTGGGCTCAGACACTCAGCACCACACCCAGAAATAACTGGCCGTGTAACCTTGAGCAAGTTACTTAACCCCGATTGCTTAAAAAAAAAAAATCTTGGAAACTTATTTGATATGAAAGAAAAGGAAAGAGCCAAAGAAAACTTTTAGGTTTTGAACCTGGATGATTGATAGGATAGTAATGGCAAACAAAAAATCTAGAGATTCTAGGTGGAGAGGAAGTGCTGCTCATAAGATGAAGAATAGTTCAGGTTTGGATGTATCACTGAATCACACGTAGACTATTAGCAGGTACTTGGTTGTTGTATTTTGTTCTTGAAGAGGACCAAAATGACATCATCATGCTAGAGTCAAGTTTCAGGGTGTCCAACTGTAACTGATTAGATCAATACGAGCTCAGAATGTTCTGCCATAGGTTGAGCACAAATAGTCCATGTAAACATTTGTGTATCTTGTGTTTCTTTGCACTATTTCAATTCTAACCTTAATTCAAAAATGTGTCCTTAATAAATGCTTATTGACCAACTAGATTTGAAGTACCAGTTTGACATCAGGTGGAGATATTAGGTAGGCAGGTAGAAATATAAAACTTGAGTCCTGTGGAGAGTTTGGTGATTGAAATAAGTAGCAGAGTTCCTCCTGGCCACTATTCCCTCATACACAAAGAAGTCTGACTACATATAGATTTGGGGGGCACCTGCTTATGGTGAGAGTAGGAATAGAAAAGAAGATGGTCAAGTATAGAATCCAGAGGGCCATTGGCATTTAAAGAACAGAAGGAAGATGAGAAGACCTCAAAGAAAAGGGAGGAATGCCAAATAGCAGTGCCATTTTCTAAAAACAAAGGAAGGAAAGAATAAAAATAATGAGATGGTTGTCCATAGTGTTAACTGCTTCAGAAAGATCAAGGAAGATCAGTAAAGATAGCGTCAGATTTAGTGATATGGTCTTAACTTTTGGTCTTAACTGTTGTAAATCTTGGCTTCTTTATCTATAAAATGAAGATATTAATATATTCCATCCCTACTATATGAGATTATTCTGAAGATCAATTGACAGAGCACTTTCTGACCTACTGATGCACATTAAGAATGTCTGCACCTTGCCATCCACTTAACTAATGAAAACCTAGAACTTCTGGCCATGAGCCTCCTATATGTGTTATCTTTTCCAACTAGAATGTGGACACCTTCAAAATAGGTACTGTCTTGCTTTTCTGTCTGTATTAATATAGTGTTTCCCACATATTAAGTGATTAATAAATGATCTGGATGTCTACCCCAAACATGTAAGTCTTCTCTCCCTCACCCACCTGAGGATGAATGGATGAGAACAATGTGTTCCAATGACCATGAAGGTAGCTAAATCAGGTGTTGTGGAGCTCTTAGAGTTTGTTCAGACATAGAAGCCACCAAGGTCATTCACTACATCCTGGGACATTGCCACTTGTCCTGATTTTTATCTTGCCCCTGGACTTTGATAGCTCTGGAAAAGAGAGTGAGACTTTGTGCAACTCAATCTCATGTAAATCCAATTCATGGGTAAATCAAGACATCATCCCATGATGCCATTGGTCTTCTCTGAAAATTAAAGATTAACAGCAACAATGAAATGCTTTGCAATTTTTTTTCTAGTCAATTGACTAGTGCCTACTATATTGAGCAGTGTCAGCTACTTTAGTTTGACCAAATTTAATGCTTATTATAATAATGATACATCTTGGATTTGAGGAAAGAGACTTGAATTCAAGAAAAAGAAAGGGGACTTTTCACAAGACTACAAAAAGTATAGCTTTATCACCTTATGTGTCCCAGTTTCAGGTTCAGATTGCATTATACACAGAATTATTGAGCAAGGTCAGAACACAGAATTATTGAACAATAGAACCATAGAGACTAAAGAGATTTCAGAGAGCATCTGGTATAGAGTCAAAGAAAGGAAGACTTGATAGAAAATTTAGAAATCATCTAAGCTCAAATCTCCTCATTTTAGAAATAATCTCAGGCACAAATACATCTTTCACTTCTAATACAAGACAATTTGAGGGCAAAATGAAGCAAAATCTCTCACTTGAGTTATGTATACCTGGGGGAGGATGTCAAACTTAGAAGCCTTAGTTGGAAAACATTTGTGGGGAAGAGGGTAAGGTACCTATGATTCTAACCAGTGCAGGAATTAGCACTTTATGATCATAGCATTACCAGGGACACTGAGAAGTTAAATGATTTTCCCAAGGTTATACAGCCCATGTGAGTCAGAAGCAGGACACCAATCCAGCTATTCCTTATTCCAAGGCCAGCTATCCACTACTCTACCCTAACTCTTTTAGAAACATGGCAAGTATTATTATTTTGGGTAATTTAGGGCAATACATTATTCCAATCTTCAAATTCTAATCCTAATCTTCAAATGTTATCTAATTAATGAATATCTCATCAATAAAAATAGAAAGCAGAAAGAATTAACTTTGTCTTTTCTGCTAAGAGAAATGACCAAAGGCCAAAAAAAAAACCTGTTACATTCCCATAAAATGAAATTATTGCTAAAGAATTACCCTTCAAAAGAGTACCCTTCTAAAATGTTTAGATGGGACTATTTTTCAAAATTTAATTAGAGAGCTTTAGTTAATAGTTATGGCATAAATTCCACATAGCCTTTTGGGGAAGACAGTTATTTTTCTTTTCCTCATAAGGTCAGATTCTTCCAAATCAATATAACAAAGGATTTGCTTTATTTCTGTGTTACCTCAGTCAGGTGGAAACTCTGAAGTTGGCTTCAGCAGGTTTCCTTAGTGCAGATGTCAGACAGATGTTTATATGCATCTGTTAAATGAAGCTGCAAGCCATCATCTAGCCCTAGTGAAAATAGTGATGTAAAATGTGAACCACCTTTGGCTGACAAGGAAAGAAAAATATGGATGAAAATTTGTAATAACCTAAAAGAAATTTTATACATCATTGAAGACAAAGAAAAGTAAAGCTAAATAGATTGAGGTTATATTTCTTTTTTTAAAAAATGTCAGCCAAAAAACTGTTCCAGTCAGTAGTCTGAACACAGCACAGATGAGGACAGATTTACCACTTGACTTCACTGAATAACAATTTCAGGGCTTAAAGGAATCTTTGTAAAAAAAAATGGTAAAGCTTAGTGCATTCTGATAAAATACACACACACACACACACATACATTTATGTGTGTATATATATATCAGTATCGTTTTAACATGAATATCCTGAATGCAGAATATATAGAAACAAAGAACGTCTTGAATAGAAAATGAATTTTGTTGGGAAAAGTCATAAATGGATATTGGAAAAGCTACACCTTCTTTTTAGAACAATGCAGAATAGAGGAAATGGAAGAAGCATTAAGGTAGGACTTTGCCCTGTGGCTATCTATGCTTGTGTAACAGAACCAAATGGACTATTCTGAGGTTGAGCTTTTCTGAGCAGTGCACTGCTATACAACCAATGTAATAATTTCATTTTCAGTTTTTGGATCCATTTGTTTGGATAGATAAAAATAAACAAAGTATATTTGATTTTAAGTCATATCTACTGTTAAATAAACAAATGAAGTCATTAATGGAGATAGGTAGAGAGAAGTCCTCAGAGGGAAAAAAAAAACTTTCCTAAGTTCAATTTTATTGTAACAAAATAAAAACTAATTTCTAAAATCAACCTTTTTCATGATCTTCCCTATCAATCAAAAAACATTTATTAAGTGCCTACTACAGTATCAGTATGGTAAGTTGCATGACAATTTGATCAGAAGGATTGTAAAGACCAACTCTTATTGAACAACTGGTCTTCCAGTATACCTCCAATAAGAATTCACCTTGTTTGAGCTTCTCATTTAGGATCATAAAATTATAGGATTTAAATCCTATAATCTAACCCCTTCATTTTGAAATGAGTAAACTGAGACTTAACAGCAATTAACTGAGTTTTGCATATAGAAAGTTAAATGAAGCTATAAGTCATCATCTAGACCTCATTAAAAAATGTCCGATCAACAAACTAACAAGCATTTTTTTTGGCAACAAGCATTTATTAAGCACTTGTTATGTTTCAGGTACTCTGGTAGGTGCTTAGGTTACAAATACAAATTGCAAAACAATCCATATTCACAAGGACCTTGCATTCTAGCAGAGGAAACAAGTACATAGAGAAATATATTGCAAATAAACATGAAAAGAATAAGTACAAATTAATATTTTAAAATAATTTAGATTGAGAAGAAAGGTACCAACAGGAAATGGGGGAGAGGTGTCAAGGAAAGGCTTCAGAAGAGAAGGATTCTATGAGGCTTAGGTGGAGAGAAAGTGTATTTATGGCCTGGAGGGTGGTTATTAAGACACAGAGATGGGAGATGGCAAGACGTCATTCTCTTCTTCCTTTGTGAAGAACAAAGAGAAAGTCAGTTTGTCTAGATTGGCAACACATGAAAGGGAAAATGATGTCTAAAGAGTCTGGAAAGAACCTGGACTTCAGATGGGATGGACTTTAAAAGCTAAATGGAGAAGATTTCCAATATGAGTCACTTCTTCCTGACAAGGAGAGAATGGTATAGATTAGAATCTGTGTGAACCTAAAAGAAACTCCATATATCACTGAGGACAAAAAATTAAATCTCAGCTCGATTTGAAGAGAAGTTCTTAGACTTAAAATCAAAATATTTTTACCACACTGGGGAGTAGGTCAGAGGCTTTTAAACTAATTTGAGACAAACTTTGAAGGTAAAGAGAATAATAGAAGATATCTCCAAGATAAAGGTGGAGAGAATTGTATTCAAGCACTACACTAAAGCCTGGGAAAAGGAAGTTGGGGGGAGACATTAATTTACCCATAAGGTTGGTGTTCCCTCTTCCTTCATCTTTGTAGAACAAAGAGGACAGATAGACACAGTACTAATCTCATAAGCTCTACAGTAGTAGACCCTACCCAAGCTTATAGAATTTAACAGCTCATATCAGTTTGTCATCATTGTTCTCCATTATTAATGAAATCATAGAATCCCAGAGTCCCAGATTTGGGAGAGATCTGTGAAAACATCTTGTTTAACCTTCACCCAAAGCATACTTCTGTCAACAAGCTCTCCCTACAAGTGGTCATTTAGACTGTACTTGAGGACTTAAAATCATGAACTCATTATGTTATCTCCCAAGGGAGTGCATTGTATTCTTAGTAAGTTGTTAGAGAATTTCCTTATTTTGAATTGAAATTGCCCTTCCCTTAATTTTCCTACTTTGGTCTCAATTCTTTCCTAAAAAGACCAAACAAAATGTTCAATCCTTCTACAAACCCTGTCAAATATTTGAAAATAGCTATTCTTCTTTCCCTAAGCCTTCTCTTCTCCAGGTGAAACATTGCCAGATTCTTCAACTAATCATGAAAAGACATGGTTTTATGTCTTTATATCAATCTGTTATCCTCCTCTTAACACTCCATTTTGTGACTTTCTTTGCTAAAATGTGATTCTCAGACCTTTTCTTCTTTCCTCAAGTATTCCATACTTCTCCCTCTTTAGCTGGGAACTCTCAGAAAAAAAAAATGAGATCACTAGATTGAAGCTCCCCTTTTCTTCATATCAAAACCTCTTGAAATCATCCACAATCCTCTGCTCCTTTTCCCCAATCTCTGACAATGAGGTGCCTGTTCTCTTTGTCAAGGACAACATTTCTATATTTTTCCTTGTCTCTATTCTTCCCTGCCTTTTCCAACATATTGTAACTTGAATCCCCAAACTCCCTTTTGATTGGTTTCTTCCCTTCATCCTTTAAATATGCCCAATTCTTCCTGACTCTTAAAGAAAAAAAAAATTCATTAGACCCGATCATCCCCTCAGTATGATCTTGTATCTCTTCTTGATTTCTTAACCAAACTTAAAACAAAAAAGTTTTAAAACAAAACTTTTACTTTCTTTCCTTTCACTATTCAGTTCTTGGCAATATTACTTCCAACCTAATCACCTGATTGAAAATGCTTTCTTTAAAGTTACTGTGGATCTTTTAATTGCCAAATCTAATGGTCCTTTCCTAGTCCTAATACTTCTTGACCTATTTACTGATTTGATACTATTGACCACTCTCTTCTTGAATGCTTTTTCCTCTCTGTGGTTTTTTTCCCCTAGTACTATTAAGTACTGCTCCTCCTTTTACTTGTCTAATTTCTCTTTAGTCTCCTTTGTCAGCTCGTTACACTTACTGTACTTCCTAATTGTGGATATTCTTCAAGGCACCCTAGGCTCTCTTCTTTTCATATACTACCTGTATCTCTGTCTCTATTTCTGTCTATGTCTGTCCATCTCTCAGTTCATCAGTTTCCATTGATTTTAATTATATCTTCTATTCAGATGATTCATAGATCTTTATAGCCAGTTCTACTCTTTCCTCTGAACTTTAGTCCTGCATTGCCGACTGCCTGGTGGACATTTCAAACTGCATGTCGAAAGGACATTTAAAATTCAATATGTCCAAAGAAAAACTGTTTATCTTTCCTCAAACATCCTTCTCTTTTTATAACTTGCCTATTTCTGTTTAAGGCACCACCATTTTTCAGTCTTCCAGCTTTGTAAACTCAGTATTATTCTCCTTTCTCTCCCTCACTCAACATAGCCAACCA
Organism: Petaurus breviceps papuanus; assembly: GCF_028583685.1. Lineage (NCBI taxonomy): Eukaryota > Metazoa > Chordata > Mammalia > Diprotodontia > Petauridae > Petaurus > Petaurus breviceps. The sequence goes on from NW_027187419.1 coordinate 70,050,034, forward strand.
GTTGTCAAACCTTACTGTTTGTACCTCCACATCTCTCTCATCCAAACCCTTCTCTCTACTCAAACCCCTTGCTCAACAAATCTTAGCTCATCACCTATCACCTAGGTTATTATATCCTTCTAATTGACTTAACTACTTTATAGTCTCTCCTGACTCCAGTGCATTCACCATATTTCTACCAAAGTGACTTTCCTTAAGTGAAGATCTGACCATGTCATCCCCCTTCTCAATAAATTTTGATGGCTCCTTACTGCCTCTAAATATGAATTATTCTTTTTAACTTTTGAAGAGCATCACAACCTGGACCCAACTTATCTTCCCAGTCTCACTGGACATTATTTTCCCTTCCACATGCTGTGATCAAGCCAAACTGGTCTCTTTTCTCTGTTTCTCATGAATGATATTCCATCTCTCAATTTTGTGTTTCGCTACGGACCATCCTGCAGGCCTAGAATTCATTCTCTCCTTACCTATGCCTCATACAACACTTTTCTTCCTTCACCAGGTAGCATAAGCACCTCCTATGTAAACACTTTTCTTATCCCCCACCTGCTAACATCCTCTCTCCCAATTTACCTTGTACCTTGTATTGAACTAGTTTTTATTATGTATTTCAACATTTACTTGGAATATGTACTTATTTGAAATATATGTATTTGTTTCTTCTGCTAGAATATAAATTCCCTGCAAGTAAGAATTATTTTATTCTCTGTATTGTATCCTCAGTTCCCAACAGGGTTGGAGAACGTGTGGCCTCAAGACCTCATGTGGCCCTTTGCCGGAATCCAAACTTCACAGAACAAATCTCTTTTATAAAAGGATTTGTTTGGATTCAGCCTCTGACATTGTCTGGCATATGGTAGATGCTTAGTAGATACTTGTTGATTAATTGCTCAGGATGGATACATTCTCCATATCTGGTCTGACTAGGACATATTAAAGTGGCAGTATCACTTCCTTATTTTGAACATTTGCATGAAGACCACAGTCTAAAATGTGACCAGCACTCTACAAATGGCCTAGATTTCATATCAAGTTCTTAACTCTTAGACTATGAAAAGTTTAAATTTTAATTCATTTTGATATTTTGAATCTATAGTTATCAGCTTTTATTACAACAGCTTCGCCTTTCCATGAAAAAAAACTTGACAGATAAAGCAGAAATGTATTTAATATTATAATTTTATTTACCTATGTGCTTATAATTATATACAAGTCTTATTCTTAGATTTCAGGGTTTCTAGGAAGATTCCCTCATTTCTTTCTTGCTCTAGCTAGCTAGATTTACTTTTTTCCAATGAGGTACTACTATATACAGCTAATAAGGAATTTAGAGCTTACTGAGGTATAGTATTGTAGTAGCCTAAGCATAGCCAAGGCTATTTGACTGAATGAGAGTTTTCTTTAAAAAAAGATAGACTCACTTTTTTTTAGTAGATTCTCCCCTTGATTCAACCCCCCCCCAAATCCCTCACCTTCTAAACTAACTTTTAAATGAGTGTCAGAGCAGCTACCAAGTTCCATTGCCATAACAGTGAAAGATTTGAAAAGGGAAAGACAGATGCTTCAGGCAAGCCAGTAAGCTGCCTGAGGCTTTAGATTATGAGAGAGGAAGCCCTTAGGAACTGGACACAAGGAGAATTTAGGACAGCTGATATGAAGAAATTAAGTGTCTGATAAAGAGTTTTGTTCCCAACTAATCTTGTAAAATGTTCAATTTAACATCAAAGTCAGAGAAGGGAAGATGTCATGTTATATCTAGAGGGAATGAGGATATAGAGGTGCCTGATTGTAAGCCAAAGAAAGTGGCATAGTCACATTAGAAATGAGGGAAGCCCTAACAGACAGACTCCAATACCCAGTGGCAAGCCATGTAGGGGAGATTCCAGAATGAGCAAAGAAAGTCACAGCCAACATGGAGATCCATTGAGTAGGAACTTGTTGGCAAATGGGCATAGTTTTAGACTACAACATGATTAGTGAGTCATGGAGATGGAAAGAAAATAGGCATTGCTTCCCTGGTAAGCTGCACAGCTCTGTCCTCCTGGTAGCACTTTATACATTATGCAAGTGCACACAGCTGCCCAAGATCATCAAAGTCAGAAGCATGCTTAGTTAACAGCTCAGTTTTACACAAAGACAAATATCGATAACTGTAGAAAAATGGGTCCCAAACACAGAGAAGGGGGAAAAGGACAATATAAAGCCTCTTCTGAAGCATGTAAAGAGGATGTTCACAGTGGTAGAAATAAATCACATAAAAACATATCACACATTTCCTATCCTCATTTGTTCTAGTCACTGCCTCAGTGTAGATAATAATCTGAGCCAGAAATGCCAAAGGTGAAGGACACATGAGAGAAGAAAATTCAATAATTCAATTCAATGGCCACTTATTGAGAACTTACTATGTGCAAGACAAAACGTTGTGTTTAAGGAATATAAAAATGAAGCCAGACATGGCCCCTGCCTTCAATAAACTTGCTGTTATAAGATGTCCTCAGTTCACCCATCTTTATCATGCTTAACAAATGACACTTTTTAGATATTTTTGTGGGACTGGGTAGTGATTATTCCTCCTTTCTTAATTTCAGTAGTCCATGCAAGGGAGTGTAATGCCAAGCAAAGGCAACTTCCCAAAGGTTCAAAATACTGGCATATCCACTCTCCATTTTATTCAGTGACAAATTAAGAACAGAGAAAATCAAAATACAGCATAATTCAAAATACAGCATTCACCAAGTGTAATTCAACCAAGTACTACTCCTCCCCTGGGAAATACATTCCTTTAGTCAATCACAAAGTCCCTCTTCCAAATACTTCTCAACCCCTGGACAGTACAGTCATTTAGTCAATCACAAAGCCCTTCTTCTCAAATGGAGATTAGTTTCCAATCATAAACAAAATATATTTATTTGGTCAGTCACAGAGCACAAAAAAAAGTCAAAAGTTCCCCACCCCTGGATCACAACTGAATAGGCCATCTACTTCAGAGTTACAACAAGCTTAAGATATTGTCACAGCATTTAATACCCAAAGAGAGGTCTTTTCTTCATCTTAAACACAGGCAAGTTCTTAGCAGTTCTCAAAAATCCTGGGCAGCTTGAACTGGCCCTCAGCAATCCTCTCCATCTCTCTGCCTCCACGATGCTGCTTCCAAAAAATTCTTCTGCCTCTCTCTCTCTGTTTGTGCCTCTCTGATCCATGTCACCAGCTCCTCCCAGTTCAGCCCTCTCTTTTCACATCAACAAGTCCATCCCACAAATGGGATTCAAAAGTTCTGGGTTTTAACGCTCAACCAAGCCAATAGGAGGGATCTTTAAATTCCATTACTATTACAGGGAGTCCATGAGGGGTATCTTTCTTTTAAAAGGGGTTGGTACCAAACTAAGCTTTCTAAACAGTCATGTGGACTGAGTTGAGGTCAATTTCTGTTATAAATGGAATCAGACTCTCCCCATGCAATGACTTTCACAAATAGAGTTTGGAACATGAATAATATATTGTGTAAGTCTTAAGATGTAAGTTCATGAAAAGCTTTGGATTCTAGCAAGAAGATACATTACTGGAAGCATGTAACCTGATTTGACTGTGTGGATCTATTTTCTTCATATGGGATTTATGTGATAGATTTGCATGACTATGTTGAACTAGAAATTTTCCCTAATACTCCTTTTTCTAGCAAGTTCCCCAAATCATATATTTTGGGAGGTGCCACTCTCAGTCATTCTCATGTCCGATGCCTAAAAGATACTGAGAGAAAAATACCAGTTTGGGGGGTACACAAAGGTTTGGTAGGTTGAATATATAAAAGGAGATGAATATATAATTTAATATGATTGAGATAGCTAGCTCGTGTGGTACATCAAGTGCTGGACGTGGATTTGGGAAGCCCTGAGCTTGAATCCTATCTTTTTCATCTCAACACTGAACAAAGCACTTAACCTCTCTCAACTTCAGTTTCTTCATTTGTGAAAGTAGAAATAAAAATAGTACCTATCTCACAGACTTATTGTGAGGATATAATGAAATAACAGTTGTAAAGATATTTATAAACTTTAAAGTGGGACACTAGGTGGCACAGTGAATAGAACATCAGGCCTGGAGTCAATATAATTGAAGTTCAAATCTGGCCTCAGACACTAGTTATGTGACCCTGGGCAAGTTGCTGAACTTTGTCTCAGTTTCCTCATCTGTAAAATGAACTGGAGAAGAAAATGGCAAACCACTCAAGTATCTCTGCCAAGAAAACCCTAAATCACAGAGAGCCAGACACAACAGAAATAACTCAAGAACAAACTTTAAAGCACTATAAAAATACGCCCATATACCCTCCTATATAGACATATATGTGTATGTATACATATATATGGAGATACATTTCTATTCCCTTTAACTATTCTCATACTGAGAGAAGTTTCATAAGTTACAATTCTAGTTTTTCCATGTATTAATGTAAGTAGTTCAACTTTGATAAATTGCTTATGATTTCTTTTCCCTATTTACCTTTCCATGCTTCTCTTGCTTCTTATAATTGAATGTCAAATTTTCTATTCAACACTGGTTTTTTCATCAAGAATGCTTGAAAGTGGGGCGGCCAGGTGGCTCAGCGAGTGAGAGCACCGGCTCCAGTGTCGGGATGACCTGGATCAAATCTGGGCTCAGATGCTCAGCACCACACCCAGAAATAACTGGCCATGTAACCTTGAGCAAGTTACTTAATCCCGATTGCTTTAAAAAAAAAAAAAAGAATGCTTGAAAGTCCTCTATTCCATTGAATGACCATATTTTTTTTTCTTTTTTGCTTTTTGGAGGGCAGTTGGGGTTAAATGACTTGCCCAAAGTCACAGGGCTAGTTTTTTTTGTGTTAAGTGTCTGAGGCCAGATCTGAACCCAATCCTCCTGACTCCAGGGCCGGTGCTCTATTCACTGTGCCACCTAGACTCCCTGCAATGACCATATTTTCCCCTGAAACATGATATTCAGTTTTGCTGAGTAGGTGATTCTTGGTTTTAATCCCAGCTCCTTTGACCTCCGGAATATCATATTCCAAGCCCTTTGATCTCTCAGTGTAGAAGCTGCCAGATCCTGTGTTATCCTGATTGTGTTTCCACAATATTCAAATTGTTTCTTCCTGTCTGCTTGTAATATTTTCTCCTTGACCCAGGAACTCCAGAATCTGGCTATAATATTCCTAGGAGTTTTCTTTTGGGGATCTTTTTCAGGAGATGATTGGTGGATTCTTTCAACCTCTATTTTGCCCTCTGGTTCTGAAACATCAGGGCAGTTTTCCTTGAGAATTTCTTGAAGGATGATTTCTAGGTTCTTTTTTTTTTTTGATCCTGGCTTTCAGGTAGTCCAATAATTTTTAAATTATCTCTCCTGGATCTATTTTCCAGGTCCGTGATTTTTCCAATGAGATATTTTACATTGCCTTCTATTTTTTCATTTGTTTTGGATCTGTTCAATAGTATCTTGATTTCTAATAAAGTCATTAACTTCCATTTGCTCCAGTCTAATTCTGAAGGAATGATTCTCTTCAGTGAGCTTTTGAGATTCTTTTTCCATCTGGCAAATTTGGCTTTTTAAGGCATTCTTCTCCTCATTGCCTTTTTGAGCCTCTTTTGCCATTTGAGTTAGTCTGTTTTTTAAGGTGTTATTTTCTTCAATCAGGTTGTTGACTCGCTTTTCATGATTTTTCTTGCATCATTCTCATTTCTTTTCCCAATTTTTCCTACACTTCTCTTATTTGGTTTTCAAAATCCTTCTTAAGCTCCTCTATAGCCTGTAAGCAGCTTATTCTTTTCTTGAAAGCTTCTGGTGCTGGAGTTCTGACTTCATTGTCTTCCTCCCCTTCCATGCTTTGATCCTTTTTGTCCCCAAAAAAGGAATCCAAAGTTGGATTACGGTGCTTGCCTTGCTTCCCTCATCTGCTCATGTTGCCACTAAATGACTTGACTTCTGAGCTTTTTGCCACAGTAGAACTCTGCTACTAGAGCAGGGAGCTGTGTCCCAATCACTGGGGTTTTCTCAGCTGCTGGAGCTATTAGTTGGGTGCCTTCTCTGAAGCCTCCCTACACTCTGGCAAACTGGTCATGCACCCCAGGACATCTACCCTAGATTGCAATCCAGACCCCAGCAGGTTAAAGCAAGAGTGATTACCCCTCAGACTGGTTGCTTGGTCCCCCTGTAATCTGCATCCACACTGCATTGACCTCTCACTTTGTCCTTAGCATCTCTGGGTTGATAATTCTGGAAACTGCCAAAGCTGCTGGTGATCTGAGGTCCCTCCAGCTAGTGGTTGGTTGTTGCTGCCCTGAGGCTAAAACCTCTGGCTCATGTGGGGCTGGTTCAGCTCCCAGAGTGCTGTGCTAGCCCCTTCCTGCCAACCTGCTGGACTGTCTTCAGTGCGAGGTTAGCTTCTCTCTGTCATTTTGTGGATTCTGTAGACAGAATTGTCCAGTCCCAGCCCTGCAGTGATAGGCCTGGCAATGGCCCTTGTGTTTGGTGGGTCAACTTGCCACCACATTGATCAGGACTCATCAGAGCCTCTACATGGGCCCCTGTTATCTTCCATGCTGGCCCCTGTTGTCTTCCCTAAATCAAAACTTTTAGTCAATTAAATCAGAACTTTTTCTTTGTTGCCTTTCATTCTTGAAGAAGACCAATGACATGGTGTGATGTCCTGACTTGCAAATGCACTGGATTTAAGTGAGGAAGGGCTGTGAAAAGTCATCAGTCTCACTCTCCTCCAAAATTATCTGAGTACAGTGGCAATACGTAGGTCAGGATGACTGCTGATGGCCCCCAATACCTTGGTCTTTTTAAGCTAAGGTCTTTCCCAGGAGTCAGTTTGTTGGAGGCAACACCCATTCAGTGATTTAAACCTAGGTAAAAACTGAAGCAAAAGATGGCCTAGTTTGCCTTCTCAAAAGAATCAACCTGGGAGGGGAAGACAAACCCTCAGGGTTTCTCCTTTAGGGCATAGGGAAGTTTTGCAAGATTTAACACAGAAAGCTATAGGAAACAAAAAGGCCTCTCTTGGCTTCGGCTGTAATATTGACTGCTGAAGTCCTAATCAACAGAATTATATGCAGCAACTGACCAGTCAGGTAGTAGCAACCAAGAGAGGTAGACCACTTTCTCTAACTGACAAGATATCTTTGTGCCCCTCTAGGTTGAATACTAAAGAGTAACTTATCTCAGAAGGGACTATTAGGCTTGAGTTCTTCGAAGTCTCTATCCAGATCTAGTCATTGATGCCAGAAGATGCCCCTACAGGCTGCTCTCTGATGGGATCTCTACAGTGGCTACTACTGCAGCTGAAATATGAGCTTAGCCCCATTTAATAAAAGTTCCCTTTGCTATCATGGAATGATTCTCCCTATCCTAGTTACCCCACAAGCCAAATTCTTCAGACTGTGCTTTCTTAGGTTATCATCTCAATACCACCAGTATTTACTAAAATCAAGGAACATGCAGTCCATAAAGTTCCTGGGTCAAACACAAAGCAAGAGCTTCATGAATTCCTGGGACTACTCAAGTAGTAGGAAAGATCAATACAATTCATTAAGCTTGCTTTGTAACCATTTACTTTTAAGAAAATAAATTTTAACATATAACCTCTCATAACAAAACTTTTCAGGCCCTCAATAAATTGCCATTGGACTCTTTTTCCATGCATTTCCCCATACACACTCTTTTCTGATCCTTTTTTTCCCCTTTTGCATGATTTCATAAAGGTCTTTTCATAATTCTTTTTAATCTTCATGCTTGTCACTCCTAATCGAGTCACTGGATTATGTTATATTGAAGTACCACAATTTATTTTGCCATCTCCTGCTGGTGGGCAACCCAATTACTTCTGTGGCTTTGTCAATTACAAATACTGCAGCTAAGATTTTTTTTTAACAAGTAGCTCTTTTTGTTGTTGTTGCTGTTTTTCATGAGACTTTTAGGTTATATTCTCAACAAAGAAATTACTATATCAAAGAACTATTTAATTTTTGCCATGTTTTTTTCTTACACAAAAGATGATCGCTGTTGAACTCCTTTGTTGACTGCTGGTGAAAGGATGATGGACTCATCACCATAAAGACATTTACCAAAATATCAAGCCATTGTTGACTGCTAGGTCTGTACTAGTACTTTAAAATGGATATAAAACAATACTTCTTAGGTGAAGCCTGTTGCTTCACCTAATCCAATGGATCTGTGCTTAACTACAAAGTGCCAGGTGACACTGTCAATGGCTCCTTATTCATGAACAATATGGTCCACAGAATGGAATTACACATTTTTGACAAAGTCATTCTTTCTACTATCTCAAGGGTAGTTTTATAGCTTCCTTTATTTTATTTGAATTTGCAATTTGTACTGATTACCAGCTTCTGAGAGGATGATTTTTAAAAGCTAAACCTATATCCTTAATTATATCATCACCTTTGCAATGATGGGGGAGGGGGCTTTTGCTTAATGCATGTGACTATTGACCAAAAAATCATATGAAATTATCTCCAGATCTCAGAGTAAGTCATGACACCTCCATTGAAAATTTTGATGTTAGAAGACCTACCTACTCAAAATCTCTCAGGTTGACCACTTCTCTGGGTCCCTACTTTCTTATATGTGAAATAATGAGGTTGGTTTTTAAAGAAGAGTTCTTTTCAGGGCTAACATTCTGGGATTTAATCACATGACTGATTGCATAGCATACCAGATTAGCCTCTGATTTAAACTAAAAGTAGCCAATTAAGAAACTTGCCTGAGGAATTGAAGTCATTTAAGAGCTATCAGTATGAATTACCTACCTTCTGTTGGGAAATTACATTTTTATTCCAGGAGACATTCTCTAATATTAGCCACACAACATACAATGCCTACAATATACATGAAAGCATTCAGTAGGTGTCATATCTGCTGGCCTGGAATTGATTCTGATATTTAAAATGCTATGTAGTGCCTTCCAGTATACTCAGCATAACCTATCAAAAGCACCTACTTTTCTGTAGGAATTTACAAAGAAGCTTTGATCAAGAATCTAGATTGGTTTTACAGGGTCATCCAAGGAGAAGAAATTTATGGTTGTTGCAAATTCCTTCTCAAAAAGACTAACTGTAACTAAAGGGGGTCTTTTTCATCTGAGGATAATTGGCAGCAAGAAAAAAGTCTGTTAAAGTGAATTTATTTTTTGTAAAAGGGGAACCAAAATCACATTGTAAAGAATGAAAAAAGGGGATGAGTTGGACAATGTTGAAAATTGAAACTAAAAAATTATAAATGTAACTTTACATTTTATTTAACAATAATGTTAAAATTTTAAATAGAGGCTAATTCTTATAATGAAAAACTAATGAATCATGGTTGGGGGGCCTACTTGCTGTGACAATACTATATGATAGCATGATACAACATTTTTCATTTCATATTTTACTTTTGTAGCACAAGTATAAAAAGGATCATTATTCCAAAAATGTTGGGGGTCCTCAACTTCCCCATGGGCTCTTCTTAATCTTTTGATATTCTCTTTTGAAACATATATTTACAATCAGGAAAGGTGTGATCATGGACAAAAATGGGTAACACAATGGGTGATGGGTAACAAAAATGGGTAATTTTTAAGTGGTCAATTGTTTGGTTAATATTGTCATGTTATAATGACTTTTGCTTCCCTGTGCAACCTCACAAGGAGGCCGCATGTTATAGTAGATAGAGAGTTGGCATTGGGGCAACTAGGTGGTGTTGTGGATAGAGCAGCTTCAGACAGTTACTAGCTGTGTGACCAACCCTAGGCAAGTCAATTAAAGAGAGAGAGTGGGGGGAGGGGAGAGAGAGGCGGGGAGGGAGGGAGAGATTGAGAGAGAGAACAAAAGCTTTGAAGTTAGGAAGAGAAAGGTTCAAGTTCTGCTTTCGATACATCAATTAATAAATATATTTTTAGCATTTACTTGGTGGCTGGCACTGTACTAAGCACTGAAGATAGAAAGGAAAAACAAAGACAGTTTTTGTCCTTAAGGATTGTATATTCTAATGGGAGAGTCAACATGCTCAGATGTAGTAACATGACCTTTCAAGAACTGAAAAGCTGAAAGCCCAGGGGGGTGAAAAGACAGAAGTAATGAAATGTAAAAGGGGAAGTCCTTCAGATTCAAAATAAACATTGAGTACCTTAGAAAGGGTCAGAGGCTTGAACAGATTAATTGCTATGAAGACAAATGCATAGCCACAGGAGACATTCATGTCTTTATCATAACTAACCACTCATTTTTATGAGACCCCAGTAGGAGTCTGGGAGGTATAAGTGGCTGAATTGGGATGTCTATAAGTAAATTTCCACACTGAGGGAAATCTCTTAGAACCAGAATGGATTATCAAACTGAAGAGGAGAGACATCTCCCACCTTCTCCTAAGAAGCATCAAACTAGGGATGTGCTGGAGCCAATCCATATCAGCTCAGGAGAACTGATTGTTAAATTTTCAGTGTGAGTGTTTATACCTTGGAAATCTGCAAATGTTAAAAATCAGTACCTGATTTGTTTAAATGATTATCTAAACTTAAGATGGAAGAAGGTAATGCCACTAATGCAGATTAAACTCAAAAGTGTGTTTATGCATACTTTTCTTTTTCAGAGAGCTGGTTGTTAAATATTTACCAGCATGCTACCATATAAAACCAATGCTCTGAATGAATAGATTATGACAGGTTCCCATCTATCTTAAGGGTCCTTGCCCTAATTTAAAAAGCACAATAATACTCCAGAAAAAAGAACATTGTAAAACTGGTACTACACAGCCAAACTAGTGACTGAATATGGAAAAAGTCTACAGCAGCCCACTGGAGCGTAAGGTTAGGGTACTAGCAGACAGCCTGAGCCCTGAGTAGTTCCAGGATGAAACAGCTTGGCCAGCCCTGCAGCATCTGCAGAGTGACCAAGGGACGTGCCTGGCTCAGTCCATTTCTAATCTTTGACTCAAATATCTGAATTATCAAAGTCATGTAGGGCTTCCTACATTGGCTTGCCAGAAAGTCAACTTCTACTGGCCCCATGATGAGGACATTACAAAAATAGGGTAGTATACTTGAAATCCTAAAAATTGGGGTCTCCAAGAAGATCTAGAAAATGCCAGGGGCAAAAGAATTGCAAACTGAATTCTGATAGCAGTCTAGCAGCTTTATGTTCTGTCTATACCAACCCAGAAGCAGTCATGTCCAGTGTCCAAGTCATGTGCTGAGCCCAGCCTAGTAATAGCCAAGCCCTGTGAAGAGACAATTTGGTACCTTAATGAGCTGATCTACCCAGTCTTGACCTATTTAATCAACCTATTTAATAATAAAGAGCAAACCCAGTTGAGCTGTCCATCCAGTAGAGTGGTATAAGTTATAGAGAGCCAGACCATCTGAATATCAGAATGACTTGTTATTCACTAATACCACATGCAAAAGAAAACTTTGGAAAGCCTATTTGGAGAAAGAAAAGACCTCAAGTCACTGTGGTCCTGGAGATATGAGTTGTCTTGGCCATGTGTCTTCCCCACGTGCATGTAACATTACTATTATACTTTAAGATTCTGCCCACTTTTCTCCCTCCATCCCCCAGGACTTTGAGTATATTTGTGGGATGGCACATCTTTGGTTTGGGAGGACATTCTTTGTAACTACTTTTCTTTGCTAAAGAACTAAAGCGATCTCCTAGCTGATTGTAAAGAGGAAGCACACCAGTGAAGGCTTGAACTAGTGTCAAGATAGTTACCATGGTACTATCCCAAGTACCCTAAAAACAGTAAAAGATATGTTTCTGGGTACTCAATATACTAATGTCAGTGTGAGTTAGAGGGGTAGCCCAGAGGGTGTGTTACCCATATATAGGCCCAGGGAGTGACTTACTAGCCAATGAAACTAGCCTTTATGAGCACGTCATCTATTGATACATTCTCCATATAGACTTAACTTTCCTAACTATATGATGAGGAACAGTATCTTTAACTATATAATTATAACTTGAGGGTGGAGATTCAAAAGGCACTAGATGTCTAGAACCTTACTCTTCTCCTGATTTGACTTCTTCCATTAGCATTCCAGAAAGAAGAGAGACAATGCTGTGAGGAGAGAGGCAGCAGGCCCTCCCTCCATCCAAGACCAATGTATAGCCCATGAATATGAGCTTCCATTCTCTGTCTTGCTGTTGTTGTTGTTTTTGTTTCTGTTGCTGTTTTAGGTGAAGGAATTGAACATGGAGATGTGGGAATGGAGCCCAGGACAGGATTTGCAGCCAGTCTAGCATTGATATGCCAAGGAGTAGCCTTCAGGACCCAATCCAACAATAGCTAAGATAGTGACATTCAACAGTGGTCACATTCAGGATGGAATTTTTTGGAACAATAAGTAGAAACTGTATTAAACCTCTGTAAATTCTCTCCAGAAACCATGGAGATATAGGGCAAGTATGCCCCCACTAGGTGTTGGGGGGAAATGTTTATACTTCTTAGATCTTCTAAGGAAAATCACTTTGTCAATGCTAATTGAAGTTAGTTGGCTAAATGGGACTGCTCATTGGTTCCATTTGGGTGTAACCACTGGCAGTTCACTGGGAGAACACAGTGAGATGGGGGTCAAGCTGACTGCATTAGAGAAAGATTTCCATCCCCTCAGGATAAGGAGACATAGTGAATCTAAACCAGGGAGAGGCAGACAAGAAAACTCATTATATAAATGAGTCTATAAAAGATATATACAAGTTAACCTTAGAGCAGGGATTTTTAATCTTGTAAAAAAAAAAAAACAGACACTTTATTTTTTTTTTTAAATTTTAACTGTATTTCAATCTAACCAGTTTCCTTTGTAATCTTATGTGTTTCACTATATCCATTCAAAATCATTCTTCTGAAAAGAAGTCAGATTAACCAGGCTGTCAAAGGGGTCTTTCCATGACACAGAAAAGGTTAAAATCCTGTCTTTGAGGGCAAGTTACTAGCAGTTGAGTTGACCAGGAAAGGCTTCCTGCAAATGGTGACCCTTGATCTGAGTCTTGAAGGAAGCCAGAGATTCTAAGAAACCAAGCTGAGAAGGAAAAGTGTTCAGGACTTAGGAGACAGCTACTGCAAAGACATAGACAAGGAATAAGAAGCATTATGTGCATGTGACAAATCAAAATAATCCAATAGAACTGTATCATAAAGTGCAACTGAGGGGAATAATTTATATATATATATATTCAAACAGGAAAGCATACATTTGATTCTAGAAGTTATAGGAAACTATGAGAGTGTACTGAGTAGTGAGGTGACCTGGTCAGACCTGGCCAGACCTGGCAATTAAGAAAATCACTTCAGCAGCTGTTTGGAGGATAGAGGAATAGAGACAATTAGCCGGCTATTGCTAGGCAAGAGGTTATGAGTTCCTTAAGGAAGAGGGGAACTGTGTGAGTGGAAAGGTGAGATATTGTTGTGATAGAAAGAATAAGATTCGGGAATTGATTGGATGGGGGCAGTGAGTTATGATGAAGAATTGAACATTACAATTAGGTTAAATCTGGGAATATATTTCTGGTTGTGGTGGGAAATAGGGTGGATTCGGAGGAAAAGATGGTAAGTCCTACATTAGACACACTCTAGATGCCTGTGATATATGACTTGAAATGTCTGATAGACATTTATTTTATGATACAGGACTGGACCTCAAGAGAGATAGCAGTGTTACACATACAGTGTGTCCCAAAAGTCTTATTGAATTTTAACCTATTAAAGCTTACTAATAGTTTTATTTTTATTTATCTATTTTATATTTCAACATTCATTTTTTATAAAGATTTTGAGTTCCAAATTTTTGTCTCCCTTTACCCAAGATGGCAAGCAATATGATATAGACTATACCTGTACAATCATGTTAAACATATTTCCACATTACTCATGTTGTGACAGAAGAATCAGAATAAAAGGGAAAAACCATGAGAAAGAAAAGAAAAAGAGAGAAAACAGTATGCTTCAATCTTCATTCAGAGACTGCAGTTATTTCTCTGGATATGGATAGCATTTTCCATCATGAGTCTTTTGGAACATTAGACCCTTGTATTGCTGAGAAGAGCTAAATCTATCCAAGTTGATCATTGCCCAATATTGCTAATACTGCATACAATGTTCTCCTGCTTCTGCTCACTTCACTCAGCATCAGTTTATGTAAGTCTTTCTAGGTTTTTCTGAAATCCACCTGTTCATCATTTCGTACAGCACAATGGTATTCCATTACATTCATATACCACAACTTGTTCAGTCATTCCCCCGTTGATGAGCATCCCCTTAATTACCAATTCTTTGCCACCATATAAAGAGCTGCTATAAACATTTTTGTACGTTGGTTCTCTTCCATTTTTTATGATCTCTTTGGGATACAGACCCTAGTAGTATTGTTGGATCAAGGTTTAATTATAGTTTATTTTAATTTATCATAGTTTAATTGTTCTTTGGGCATAGTTTAATTGCTCTTTAGACTGGTTGGATTCGTTCACAACAATACATGAGTGTTTTAATTTTCCCACATCTTCTCCAACATTTATCATTTTTCTTTTTTTGTCATATAAGTCAATGGGAGAATTATGAGGTGGTACTTCAGAGTTGTTTTAACTTGCGTATCTCTAATCAATAGTGATTTAGAGCATTTTTTTTCATATGACTATAGACAGCTTTAATTTCTTCAACTGAAAAGTGCCTGTTCATATCCTTCAACCATTTATCAATTGGGTAATGACTTGTATTCTTTTTTTTTTTTGCTTTTTGGAGGGCAATTGGGGTTGAGTGACTTGCCCAAGGTCACAGAGCTAGTTTTTATGTTAAGTGTCTGAGGTTGGATTTGAACTCGGGTCCTCCTGATTTCAGGGCTGTTGCTCTATTCACTGCACAATGACTTGTATTCTTATAGATTTGACTCAATTCTTCATATATTTTATAAATGAGACCTTTCTCAAAGACACTAGCTGTAAAAAATTGTTTCCCAGCTTTCTGTTTCCCCTCTAATTTGGTTGCATTGGCTTTGTTTGTGCAAAAACCTTTTAATTTAATGTATTCAAAATTATCCATTTGGCATTTCATAATGTTCTCTATCTCATTTGGTCATAAATTCTTCCCTTCTCCATAGCTCTGACAAGTACATTATTCCTTGTTCTCCTAATTTGCTTATAGTATTGCTCTTTATGTCTAAATCATATACTCATTTTGACCTTATCTTGGTAAACAGTATAAGATGTTGGTTTCTGCCATACTATTTTCCAGTTTTCCCAACAATTTTTGTTAGTGAGTTCTTATCCCAGAAGCTGGAATCTTTGGGTTTATCAAATAATAGAGTACTGTAGTCATTGACTGCTGTGTCTTATGTACCTAAACTATTCCACTAATCTACCACTCTATTTGTTAGCCAGGACTAAATAGTTTTGATGATTAAAGCTAACTAAAATTAAAGTCTTTTTCTAATGCTTTTTTAAAGTCTTATTACAATTCTAAGCTTTAATAGTTTAAAACTGCAGTAAGACTTTTGAGGATATCTGATATAGATCTTGGAGTCATTGCATAGAGAAGATACTTGAACCTATTGACACTGATAAGATCACTGAGGGAGAAAAAATACAGAGAAGAGAGCCATATACTAGTTATTTGACTCCAAGAAAGTCACTTAACCTTTCAGTGCCTCGGGTAATTTTCATACTCTCAATTCCAGGATGGTTTTTAATCTGCCATGGAAGGGGGAATTTCTTCACCAAGAATTTTGTACACTTATCAAAATCACACATCTAGACCAAAACAAAAGACAACTGTGTAACTGCAGGTGTCTGATAATGAATGTGGATAATGAGGACCCCCTATACCTCTAACCCTAACCCTACTCTTGTCATGGTTTTGTGCTATTTAATTTGAATACACAGATAGCTAGTTATTCTTGTTTCTTTTGCACTATTGCAAGTACTTTATTTGACTTCAGGTTTTGGGAACAGGAACATTATATGAGCTGTTACCATTGCTCTTCATTGTTCTCAAGCAAATGATCAGAGTAAAAGCATGACAGGAATCACAAAGGATTCCTTGAAGCAGATTATTATAAGATACTGGACAACAAATGTTACTGATTTCTCATCATTTTATTCTATATGTTCAATGATGTTAGTTCCCCTGGATTACAATTGATAGATCAATGTCTCAAGACATACTTCCAAAGTTTCCATCTAGACTTAGAGCATTTACATAATAATAAAAATAATGCCTTCTGGATGCTAATATTCTCTGTGATTAGTATCTAATTATTTTTGCCATGTTAGTCTTTGCTAGGAAGTGTGGAGTTAGAACAAGGTTAGGTTACTGCCACTAAAAGGTCATAGAAACTATAAAGGGTCCAAAGTGTAGGTGGATCTACATCACCAGATTGATCTACTGTGAAAGTGTTTCTCACAGTGAATAGCAAACTATTAGAAGAATCTTCTGCTGTGTCATCGTTAGTATACACATTTAAAAAGTTTTATTGGGGAAGGGAAACAGGACAATAACCATTTATATAACACCTACTATGTGCCAGGCACTGTGTGAAGCACCAAATATTATCTCATTTGATATTGAGATTGATGCCCCTGGTTTTACACCATTGCCTTTCTCCCAATATAATCCTTCTGCTCCTCATCCCCAAATAGAACCTTACCTTATAACAAAGGAAAAAGTTAAATAAAAGTCAACAGGCACAGAGATCATATCTTTTTTTTTAATACCTTTTAATTTATGGAATAAAACAAGCATTTCCATAACATAGCATAAGATGATTGCACAAAAAAGATGATTGCAGATGAAACTACAAATTTATTATGTACAACTTGCTATTCCTTTTAAATGTATAATCATGTAAATTTCTTTCTTTCCCTTTTTTCTTCCCTCACCCCTCCCTGACCTAGAGATCACTACCATTAGACACAAATAGGTATATATATATATATATATATATATATATATGTATGTATGTATGTGTGTATGTGTGTGTATGTATAGATATATAGATATACACACATATATATGTATATGTACACACATATATACACATATATACATATATACACACATACATATATTATATATGTGAAATTATTCTATGAATACTTCCATTTATTAATTCTTCTTCTGGATACAGATAGTGTCTTCATATTTCCTTTATAGTTAATTTGGATATTTATAATAACCAAAATGACTTATTCACTCAAAGTCACTCTTAAAACAATGTTGCAGTTACTGTATACAGTGTTCCCTTGGTTCTGTTCATTTTACTCTTCATTATTTCATACATGTCTTCCTATATTTTTCTAAGATCATTGAACTCATCATTTCTTAAAGCACAGTAGTCTTCCATCACAATCATAGACCACAAAGAGAGCTGCTATAAATATTTTAGAGCATATATGTTCTTTTCTTTTTCTCTACTTATCTTTGGAAATAGAAAACATAGTGGTATTGCTGGGTCAAAGGATATAGATAGTTTAATAAACTCTGGGCATAATTGCTCTGCAAAATGACTGAATCAGTTCACAAGTCCACCAACAATGAATAAGTGCCCAATTTTTCCACATCCCCTCCAATATCTGTTGCTTTTCCTTTCAATCATTTTAGCCAATCTGATAGGTGTAAAATAATATCTTAAGATTGTTTTAATTTGCATTTTTTTAATCAATAATGATTTAGAGCATTTTTTCATATGACTCTAAATTGTTTTTATTTCTTCCCTGAAAAACTGACATATCTGATAGTGTATAGTCTCCCCTATTTCTGCTAAGAGATAAAGTAGTGTTTTTCACCATCTGTTTTCAAGAAGTAAGCTTGGTTATTACAGTTCATTAGGGTTGGATCAACTTTTGTATTGTTCACATTTATACTACTGTATATAATTTTATACTAAAGTTATTTTTTTCTCCTTGATATTTAACTGTAAGTCCTGAGGACTCAAAATACTTATACTGTAAAGAAAATAATAATTCTTTTCTTGCCACAACTACTGAAATGACCTTACCTGGTATTTGTTTGCGCATGCAGTCATATAATAAATACAAAGAAAACTGCGCAAGGGTATATCTAACTGTTTGTTCATTGGATTATGTTAGCTAAGAAGGGAGAGGTGGAATGTGGTACAGTATTAGAGCTTTTATTGTTGGAATTCCTGTTCGAATTTTGTTCCTTTTGACATCTTGTAGCTATGTGTACTGCAATATTTTCTAGTGTGAGGCAAGCCTTAGAGGGTGATGTCCCCAGCAATAAAGCACTGTCATGTTGAAGGTCTATTTGATATCAGTACAAGTGTGATATATATCTTAAGTGACATGCTTTCTTTTTCCATGTAGAAACTGGTTCTTTGAACAGTCTATATGTACATGGGATGCTCAGAAGAAAACTAAAGCATCCTATCTTCCTTGGCACAACTACAGCTTTTAGAGAGAATTCAGCCATACCACCCAGGGGCAGAAAGACTAAAAACAGCAGAATTAAACACAGCTGTGTCTCTTCTCTGGGCATAAGTCTCCATCAGTCCTGCTGGTGTGAATAGCCATGACCAGAACCCCAGAGCCTTCTGCTCTGATGCTCCTCTTATTACTCTGACAAACATGAAGTCACTACTCTTAGCCAGATGGCAAGTCACCGTTTCACAGACACAACCCAAGGGCAGGATTGTCCCTGGCATTATGGAGATGTTGTTGGCCACTATGAAGCTGACTCTGCATTAAAATGCAGCAACTATATGTTTTACGGCCTTTTTGAACAACTTGGTGGGCCAACACCTTCTACCATGCAGAAACTGTTCCTCAGACTAAAGGTACTTTAACAGATATGCCTCTGACACTGAAAATTGCTTTCAGGAACATAACTTTCAAAAGTTGTATGGTTCTTCTGACCTCAAGCATTTGGGCTGGGTGTAGTCAGAAACCTTTCTATCCTAAGCAGCGAAACAATGAGTGTCTCTGACACCTCAAACAGATAAAAGAATTCTTCAGAACCCGGCTTCTTCCCAAATGCCCAATATCCTTTGGCGTATACCTAACACAAAATCCTGGAAGTATACACTCTAGCATCAGTTCCTATTGCACTCTGTCTGTCGGGTTTATTGTAGCTGACAACAACAGTCCCAGCATTGGAGAGACTGAGCTGCATGGGGCCTTCATGTACTACCATTCTTTAGCCGGCTGTTAGGATTTGATTGTCCACTCGTTCATTGAAGGAGACAGGCAAATAAAATTTCTCACATATGGAGCTGAGAGTCTGCGCCCACTTTAGGCCTCCTGTCAAAGCCTAACAGCACTTGCATTCAATAGAGAGGAAATGTAGTTTGCCTGCTGGCTTGCTGGCTAATCAGGATGTTGCCTGGAGGCACTTTTCACAAGGACTAGAGTAAAATTGCTGCAAAGCAGTGCATAGACACACCGGTGCTGGCTGACTTAGCTTGCTTCAAAATCCTGCACCTTTTTCTTTTTTTGGGGGGGAAGGGGTAGTGGAAGGTAGGGGAGGTGTGGGTGGAAATTGCTTTCTTTTTTGTCAAGTAATCCTCTTGAAAATGATTCTCTGATACAAACTGGATTTAATTCTGGAAGGGGGAAGTTTCCAGAGAACTCTTTGGCTGAGAGCACAGTCTTTTGTTATTGCTAAGCAGCTCCTGGGAATCTAAAGGAAAGCACTGTAAGGAGAGCGCTCACAGACACCCAGCTCCTAGACTCTGAATGGAAGCCAGTCTGTCCCCCACTGTCAATCTTGTGCTTAACTCCTCTCCACAGTAAGCACTGCCCAAATGACTATTCACATTCATGTTTTGCATTGCTAATGCAAATGAGCCCAAAAATTACTGGTGAGGGAATTTATTAAAAGACCCTGCGTTCCCTCATTTTCTTTGCTTCTCCAGCCCCGTTCACAAGCTGCTGAGGAGCTTGGGGTGCCTGAGAGAGAATTAAGACCTGAGGCCTCTCCCCATCCCCCACCCCCTCCCAGCCGTGGAAAGCATTACGTCATAAAGTTGTCTAGGTAACTCGCCAGGATGGCTTTCTGGCGTCCTTAGGGTCTCTATGCAGGCAGAAGAAACAGCTAGAGGGCTGAGCCTCGTTGTGCAGCACATAGCATAGAGCCTGCTCACCGCACACATAATGAGGAGCACAGGAGGAAGGAGCAAGCAGGCTTTGGCAACCCCACCCAGAGAGGTGACATTCACAGGCTGGGGAGTGCCGCTGGGCCAGAGCCTAGGGAGAGGCAGGGAGATGGAACGAGGCTGACTGTTCCCCAGGGTGCTGCGAATGAACCTGGCACCGCCAACCATGGCGAGTTCCGGAAGAGAGAGTGCGGACCCACTGTCACTCAGGGGCTCTGAAAGAAATCATTCAGCTCACAGGGGGGAAAGCTCTTGGCTCCAGCTGCCTGGGCCATGCTGGAATGTCGCCCACTATTAACTCAGCATAAAGACAGGCACGGTCTAGAGTCTCCTGGGGTTTGCAGTCTAGACTTAGACACAAACATCACACCAAAACATCACCCAATTTTCTTTTTCTTGTTTTTGGTCCAATGGCAGGGAGAGGTGTCGAAGGGAGGGAAAAAAAAATATTTGCTACTTGAAAAACTTTAAAACATCACCCAAAAAAGAAAATAAACATTAAATGGGAGGGAGAGGAAACCCTGTGGCAAAATAAATAAAGCTAAAGAAAAAAACCTGATGAAATTAGGAGGCAGCTGAACTGGGAGATTCTCAACCTGTCAAGACTTCTTAAAACTGCTTCTGTCTCTCCCCTTTCCCTAGGATCCAGAGGAAAGTTCTAATGGAGCAGAGCTCATAAATGCAAGAGCAAATGGGGATGTGACCACCTCTCCCTAGTCACTAGTCACTGAGACAACAAAGAAGAGTTTATAATTTCTGTGAGGTTTTCCCAGCTGTTATCAATTCAGTAATAAACCAGGTTTTCCAAGACCCTTAGGGCATCTCTAATTGTCTCCTCCTAGTGATGCAGAGGATGCTGGACTAACAGCCTGAAAAAAGGTTTACCAAGAGGTTTGCAGCCTTTGACCCCTTTTGCATCTAATTTGTTGCACTTGGGTTAGAATGAAGGTTTTTTTTTTTTTTATTGTTTTAATTTACAAAGTTCTCCTAAACACCTCTGGAAAGTATCTGTTGATATGGATTGAATTATACTCCATTATGTATAGGCAGCAGAAATGTATCTTTCCTGTGGTTTATTCCAAGATTCTTGGTGTCAGGAACATCTTCAGATAATATCCAGAGTGTATAGAAGGGCATCTAAGAATAACATCTAATTAGAGGTAGACACACCATTAAAAAAAAACAACTGAATGGATTATACAAATGTAACATCAGAGAAACACAGAATCTCTAGATTAGAAGATCCCTTGAGGGTCTTCTAGTTGATCCCATAACTAAAACAAAGATCACAGGCTGCAACATTCTTGACAAATGGTCTCCCAGTCTCTTCTTAATGACTTTTGTAAATGAAAAACGTTGTGTCTATGTAAGCAGCTTGGTCTATTACTTTTGGACTACTCTAATAATATGTAAGATACTGTTAATCAGTCCACTACTCAAAAATTTTATTGGCTCCCCTATTGCTTCTAGAATCAAATCAAAACCCCCACTGTTTACCTTTTAACCATTTACAACCTGATCCTAAACTGTTTTATAGCCCCATTGAACATTTCTTCCCTTCCTAACTCTGAGATTCAGTCAAATTGCCATTCTCTTTGTTTTTCAAACATTGCACTTCATCTCCCATCTCCATGCCTTTGCACCAGCAGTTCCCCATAACCTCAAACCTTTCATCCTCATCTGTGCCTCAGAAAATCCTTCTCTTCCTCTGTGGCAGCTCAAACACCACTTGTGGTGTGAAGCCTTTCCTGATTCACTCTATGGCAATGGTCCTTCCTTTCAAACTACTCACTTTGCATTTGTATGTATTTATTCTTCTATATTCATGTATATATCCTTGTTTTCTTCCCCTTAGGAGTAGCAATTGTTTTATTTATTGTATTTGTATCCCTAATACTTTGACAGTTAAGTGGGTGCATAATGAATAGTAACTTTTATTATTATTATTATTGTTACTAGTAGCAATAGTAATAGTGTAGTATCCATTGCTCCAGTTTGCCAATGGATTCAGGTCACTACTTATAGAATTTATTCTTCCTTTCAAAACAAAGATAAATTTTACTCCAGGAGAGAATAGGTAAGGCAGGGAAGGGAAGATAATGAAGAAGCAGAGTAAACTTGAAGAACAGAATGGAGATAAGAATATTGTTTTTTTAGTTATTAATTTAGATTTGAAAGCTGAAACCACCTTTGTTACTCATGTGGTAGAGTCAGTTTTATTATAATCTAGAGCTGGAAGACCCCTAGTACAAAACCAAGAAGCAAGTCAAATTGTCTTTGTTGCTTTTATACCTTCCTTCACCTTGGAACATGCTACCTCTTTAGGCTCTTGAGTCCTTAAGTTATCCACTGGTTCTCTAGGACCTTCATTTATGATATGCTTTAATGCAGTTTTAAAGGGTTCCTTTGTTTCCTCCAGTCACTCTGCTTACCATTGCACCATTTTAATTCCCCATTTTATAGAAGCTTCAGTTGTCATCCATTCCTGTCAAACTCTGTCTCAGCAATATGGAAGAATCATATCTCCTAAAGAGACAATATACTGTCTACACTAACTGGCAAAGAAGTAGAAAACACAGTTTTAAAGTGTTCTGGAGAAACTGGAAAGCAGGTTGTAGAGACAATACTACAGCCAGTTCTAGAACTTATTTTCCAGCCTCTTGGTGGCTATCAAAATTATCTTTACCACCATTACTCAGAACTGGTCTTTTGGACCCACTAATAAAACACTCAGAAACTTGGAGGAGGTAAGGGGAAAAGGGGACAAGGGAATTACTGTGTTTGTGGAATTTAAACAATTTTTATTGTTTGGTGTATCCTCCTGAAATTTTTGGCTAACTAAAAGCCCATCTTTGGTTAATGTTAGTCTCACTTGACCAAACACAACTCTGGAATAATCATGTTAAAGGAATATTTTTACTTTAATAAGAGAATCAAATGAGAGAAAGAAGGGATTATAGTATCTTTCAAACTTCCCCAAAATATTTGTTGTTGTTATTGAAGTATTTCCCTGATTCCAAGTCTTCATGAAAGGAAATCCCTTCCTCTCAATTAGCCCATTGTAACTTCTTTAAAATGTAGCCTTATGGTTTTGTTAGTATACAATTTTGCAAATTCAGTGTTTATTCAGTAACCTGAATTAGCTTACCTATAGAGCCTAGACTTTTAATTAAGGTTACTCAAGTTTTATGACATTGAAGGAAGTATAGGGTTGTGAATCAATCTCTCTCTCTCTCTCTCTCTCTTTCTCTCTCTTTCTCTCTCTGTCTCTGTCTGTCTGTCTGTCTGTCTCTTTCTCAACTTTTGTAGCCTAAAAGAATATAAGAGATTGTAATATGTAAAAGAATTTGTTTTCTGTGACATAATTTTCTCTATAAAAGCTTGTCAGAAAATCCTGATCTTGGTTCAGGGGTTATTTTTCTATCCCTCAGAACCTGTGCTTAAGCATAATAAAACCTAGGGATTTACCTCTATAATTTCCATATTGTATTAGTATAACTATTTCAGCAACAATTAGTGACTACATAAACTCAAAAAGAAGAAATTTCTTCCATAAATACCTGTAAGCCTGGCAGTTTACATAAGATTCTCCAAGTTCTAAGTAGGGGTGGGAAAGGCTCCAAGGTCACATGTGGCCTTCTAGATCCTTGGGTACAGCCTTTTAGCTGAGACCAAGTTTTATAGAACAAATTCTTCTATTAAGTGGATTTGTTCAATGAAGTTTGGATTCAGTCAAAGGGGTGCACTTGAGGACCAAGAGGGCCACATGTGGCCTTGAGGCCGAAAGTTCCCCACCACTGTTAGGGGTTCTTGCCCTCCACACACACATTGAGATAGAACAGAGTTTTTTTGGAATAAGAAAGAACAGGAAGACCTTTGGCAGAATAGCTTTAGGTGAGGCCACCAGATCTGATGGAGGTTGTTAGGGCATGATCCAGAGCAAAGACCAAAAATGAGTTAGTAAGATGAGATGAATTTCTTCCTTTTCCCTTCCAGGTAAAAATGACTTTTCCTACTTCCAAATACTACTAATAAGTATTCATTTGGAAAACAGCATCAAATAAATAGATAATACTTATATATGCAAAATACTCTTATAAAATATATACTTAATTAGCAGCATTGAAAAAATACTTTGCAAGTATAACAATTTTTAATGTTGCAGATTAATTATGAGATGGAAATAGTACAAACTAAAACAAAACACCAAAAAAGCCAAGTAATTTTTTTAAAAACAGGATTGAAAATATACAAATTAAATAACTGCAAACAAATAAAATAGAAACTGAATTATTCTTTTGAATAAATTCAGCAAAATTGGGAATAATAATAGCACCTACTTTCTATGGTCTTGTGAAGATCAAATGAAATAATTTTTGTAAAGCTCTTAGAACAGTGCTTGGTACATAGTAGGTACTAAATAAATGCTTATTTTACACACACACACACACACACACACACACACACATACACACACACACACACACACACACACTCGCCATGTTCGCATTACCATTATTAAGCATGGATGTATAGTTGAAATCTTCCCTTATGGCCATTATGTTTCTTCCTCCTGTAGGCATTATAGAGCTATATTTGAAGAGCTTGGGAAAGCAAGCCACCTACACCTATCAAACTAAAGAAGAACTAGGTTGGTTGTTTCGTTGTTGTTGCTTTCATTTTTAAAGTCTCAGCAGGGTATTTTCTGGATCTTGGCTTCTTTCTCAAAACAAAAAATAAGTCTTAAGTCTTTCTATAGATGGTCTCAAGTAGTTTTGTAAGACTTAAGAAATATAATTTTCTTTCTCTGACCATTTATTTTTCTCTGTGTGATTTTATCCCTAGCCTAACTTTATTGAACAAAATACATCTTAGTTCTGAAAAGGAAAATTCCTTTTCTTTATTATTTTAGTCTGTGAATTAAATAACACAGCATGCAACCTGGGTTTGTTGGCCAACAAGTTCTGTCACAGGTTAGCAACTTAAGACTGAAAGGAACAGTACTAACAAAATGAAGGATTAGAATTTTCTCTAGTTCTCATTAAATTTTGAAACTACTTCAAATTGGAATTATGCACAAAACATAAAGAAATTGCAACTATCTGTGCAGGCCAAAACATGATCATCTGAAAACAAAAAACAAACAAACAAAAAAAACTTCATTCCCACTCTCCCCCCCCCCCCACCCCCCCCCCCCCCCCCCCCAAAAACACCACAAAAAACAAAAAAAAAAAAACTAAAAAAAAAAAAAAAAAAACAAAAAAAAACACCTCCCCCCCCCCCCCCCCCCCCCCCCCCCCCCCCGCCCCCCAAATAAAAATTCCAGAAATTCTGAACTAAAATATTCTGGAATAAGAAGTATCATCTCTAACATGGTCATTTAATACCCCCTACCATACAAGTCCCCAAACTGTTGCTTGTGCTCTGTGATGCATTTGGTAATTTCCTTGCTGCTGATGGAGTTTCTTCAAGTAGACTTTGACACTTCTTTTACTCCACCATCTTGTGACAACAAGCAACAGACCTTAACTCCTTTCCACTTTCATCACTTGGAGATATGTATCAGCAAGCACCCTAGCATATCCAGGATAGCCTGCTAGCATAGGTTTTGATTTGCTTTATAAAGGAAAAACAGCTTTAAAGGAGTTAAAAATCCTACTTAAATAAAGAAGTGAGTTTCCAAGAAAAATAGATAAGTAGAAAATACAAGCAGAGAAATTAGCACAAAGACCAACAGATAGGGCTCCAACTATCTGAATAAAGCAATATTGCTATACACTTTACATTCATCACTGGGTTGAGGGAGCACAGATAACATCTTAGTTGGGGGGGGGGTGGCTCTGAACATATGGCTACTCAGAGTCTCAAGCAGGAAATCAAACAATCCTCATGAGCAAACCCCAAAGCAAAATACTAACCTCCCAGAATATACAACAAAGACCCGGCATCTAATTGGCTGAGTTCGGAAGAGTTTGAAAATCCTCCTGCCCCACCACTTAATTGGAAACTCCCCCTGTAGGCCAGAGCCTAATTAGCTCTGGGCCAGGGCTCTATGTGCTTTTTAAAGGGCAAGGAAGATCTTCAAATTCCCTTAACATTACAAAATGATAGGGATGGAAGGAGGAAATCAGAATGTAGGAATGTGCTCTGCCTGGGATGGCAGCTTGTTTTGGTTATTCTGAGCCACAGAACTAAGAACAGAGGGAATTTGACAGGGCACTAGCTGTGTACAAGCCTGAAAATAACTTGTAGGAAAGGGGACTGGTACCAATTCTTCTGGGGGCCAGTGAAAAATGAATTCCCCATGGAGGCTGGTATATCTCAGAGATCCAGCCCCAGGGGAACTACCCTAAATGCAGGAGTCACAAAGTGATATGGGGAATAAAAGAAAAAAAAAGATTAAAACTACCAAAGATTCCAGGAGGAAGAAAACTCAGTTAAAAACCTAGAATACCAATAGATAAAATCAATAGGGAAAATATTAAAAAGAGATCACCAAGACATCTAAATTACTGTAAATGTCTAAATAAATGTTGCAAGATAAAGTAAATTGAAGTAACACCTGATGAGACAGAAGACCTTAGGGATTCTTGAGATTATGAAAATGCAACACAATGTTCCCTAATAGTTCTAGAGAGAAACAAGCATCTTAAAACAAGTTTAAAGAGAATAAAATGGCAGAGTTTATGAACCTCACAGAGAAATAAAATTTGTCAGAATAAAAAACAATTGAATTTATGGTGTCAAGTTTCTCTAAAGAAATAAAAGACTTGATTGAGAATAAAAATAGACTTAAGTGAAGGACAATTTTGAAGAAGAGACAGAAAAACCAATAACAACTGCTTTAAAAACAAAACACCTTGTTCATTCAGAGTATTATACACAACTTAGCATAAGATAAACTAGAATTCTTTCCAATAAATTCAAAGTAAAACAAAGACATCAGCATGGACCCAGGTGATAGAGAAGTAGGAAGCAGCACAGTGCCCATCCACAAAACTCCTCTAATTCACCAGACTGAATCTTGATAGTGGAAATCTAAAAAAAAAAAAAAAGTCAGTTAGTCCTTTTCCTATGCCAGGTCAGCATAGGGAGAGAGAAAAAGGTGTCCAAACATTAGGGATGGGATCAGGCTAGAAGAGTGTTAAGCCTTGAGCATTCTAGTGCCCAGACAGAAAGAAATGGGAAGGCAATTAACAGCTTGCCCAAAAAATAAACTCCTTGAAAATTAGAACAGAACAATTAAAAGCCAGTGACTCTATGAAATCATAAGAAATATTAAAATAAAGTAAAAAAATAGAAGAAAATTTAATCATTCTTATAGCAAAAACCACTGACCTGGACTATATGAATATATACATATATATGAAATATGATTTTAAAAAAGAGAGTAGACATTTTATTTAAAAAAAATTTAAAGGGAAAACACTGCTTAGATCTCTTAGAAGCAGAATTCAAAGTAGAAATAGGAAGAACCCATTGGTCACTTCCTGAAAGAAACCAAAATGATAACATTCAGGAATATCATAGCCAAAGTTGAGAGCTTCCATGTCAAAGAAAAAAATACTTTATGTTACCAGAAGGTACCAAGGAGCCATACATAATCAGGATCGTATATGATTTAGTAGCCACCACTATAAAGGAACAGAGAATTTGGAATACAGCATTCCAGAAGTTAAAGAATATGACTGAGCAGTTAAGAATAACTTACTTAACAAAACAGTATTATACTACAGAGAGAAATAAGGATCTTTAATGAAATAAAGGACTTCTAAGAATTTCTGATGAAAAGACCAGAGCTGCAAAGAAACTCTAATGTTTAAACACAGGAGTTAAAAAACACAGGAGTAAAAAGAAACATACTGAAGTAAACATGAATAAAAATAATTAAGTAAAGATAAATTATATTCTAATACAGGGAGATGGTGCATGTGTCGCTTCTGAACCCTGCAATATCAGGGGTCATATAGGTAGTCTAATTAGAAAAGCTATGGTAGTGGTTGTGTCATGTCTTGATGATCTTAAGAGAAGAATGGAAAGAGGGAAAAAGGAATACACTCAGAAAAAGGAATATTAGCCAAAATTATGTCCCATAGTTAGCTTGTTACAAGTAGACAGCTATGTAAAAAAGAAGGAATGGGGTAGGGGAAGTATCTGTCACTTCAACCTCACTTTCATCTGAACTTGTTAAAGGAAGGAAGAACACACACACACACACACAAACACACACACTGTTGGGACAGAAAAACTTTTCATTTAATAGGGAAAGAGGAAGGAAAAGGGAGAAGAGAGAAGGAATAATTAGAGGGAGAGTAGATTAATGGAGAAATTAGTCCTAAGCAAAAAAAAAAAAAAATTAATTAAAGAGGTAAAAAAAATTATTGCTCCTTTGAAGTAGCAAAGGATTGGAATCTGTAGAAGTTAATTAAATGAAGAATGGATGAACAAACTATGGTATATAAATGTAATGGAATATTACTATGCTACAAAAAATGATGAAAGAGATGATTTCAGAGAAACTTGTAAAAGCTTATATATCTAATGCCAGGTAAGGTGAACAGAGCAGGGAGAACAATTTATACAATGACAGCAGTATGGTAAAGGCAAACAATTTTGTGAGAATTGAGAACTCCTAACACCATAGTGACTATGATTCCAGGGGACCAGTGATGAAATATGCTATTTACCTTTTGATAGATAGTTGAAGGACTCAGAGTGCAGTGGCAACCACACTGGCATACCCAGGAGGGCTGCTAGCACAGGTTCTTAGAACTGCTTTCCTAGGAAAGATAATTGCTCAAGAGGTCAACAATCTTTTTTAATTACATTCATTTGTTCAGGGGAAAAATCAGTACACTGAACTTCAGAGAAAATCCAAACAAAGAAAATGGAGAAAATACAAGCAGAGAAATAAAGACCAACAGGCAAGGCTTCTAACTGTCTGAGAAACCAGCACAGATCAACAGACAGATCCAACTGTCTGACCAGGCAGTATATACATACCGTGTTTCCCCGATAATAAGACACTGTCTTATTATTTTCTTGGACAGAAAAACACCAGAGGGCTTATTTTCAGGGTAGGGCTTATTTTAATGAACATTGACAGCAATTTTGATAAACAGGTAAATGTGAACAAAAAAATGTACCTTTATTCAATAAGCAAATCACTGGGGAAGAACAGGATGACGCACTCACTGCTGCAGCTCTGATTGGATGCAGCTCGGAGCGCGGCGTGCGTTTCACGGGGGGGAGGGGGACGGTGCATACAGAGGGTACCGTAATGTAGCGTGTAGTGCAGGGGGGGATCACCTTTACTACAGTAGCAATCTCAATAGGGCTTATTTTCGGGGGAGGGCTTATTTTAGAGGAATCTTACACAGTAAGGGGAGGGCTTATTTTCGGGATAGGTCTTATTATCGGGGAAACATGGTAGTTATCAGAGAAAGAAACACCAACATCTGGGTTTTTCAAAGCCTGAAGGTTCCTTAATGGCTACCCAGAATCTCATCTGGTCAAATCACAAGAACAATCTTCCAATGAATGAGCCCCAAAGCAAAATGCTAACCTCAGAGTACATACATCCTTTTTTAGAGCCAGAGGGCATCACAACCCTCTGACTCAGTGCCTAATTAAAAACTAACAAAAGGTGTGAAAATCTTCCTACAAGTAAGCCTCCCCTAAGCAAACTTCCCTTAATAGGCTACAGTGAGGCCTATTAATGGGTGGGGAAGATCTTCTATCTCATTAACATTACAGTATAGAATCAGACAAATTACTTTTTTGAACATGGCCAATGTCAAAATTTGCTTTAATTTACAATACATATTTGTAATAGGGTTTATTTTTCTTTAACTGTCAAGTGAGGGAGGTTGGAGCAGGAGGCTGAGAAGACAGACTGTTGCTAACTGAAAAAAATATAAAATATTAATGTTATTTATTATAAAATTATTATAAAATAATTAAAAATGAAACATGGATTCCATTGTCATGTCTTTTACTTAAAATAGTACTAAAAATGCTCACTTTAGAAATAAAATAAGAAAAAGAAATTGAGAGAATCACCACATGTAAAAATGAAATAGAATTATCACTTTTTGCAAATGATATATAACAATGTACTTAAAGAACCCTTAAAAGTCAAATAAAATTCATTGAAATAATTAGTAACTTGAGCAAATTTCCAGGATGCAAAATAAATCTACAGGAAATCATCAACATTTCTATATAGCCGTTTTTATTTATATATTTTGTGGGAATAAACTATAGAAGAAGTGAGTACACAAAAAAAGGGAGAGGAGGGTAAATGATGGAAATGGGTGACATACCCTATTTAAATCAATTGCAAACAATGAAAGGAAGTTAACTCCTATAGACTCCTAGGAAGAAAAGCTATAGGGAAATTGGTAGGTTAGTAAAAGGAGGGACTGAAACAAAAGAAAAGAGGAAATCTTAATTCAGTGGTGGGAAGGGATCACACTGAAGACTCCTACCAAGGGTAGTGAGATACAATTTATATTGGAGATGAAGATCTAACAATGGGCATAATCTACAGGAATTTTTGTTGCTTGTAGAAACCATTATATCTGAGGCATCATTGAGTCTCCATAACATCATCCAGGTTCAGGAAAAAAAAGGATCAGAGCCTTTGTGGGTAATTGGCATCTGGAAAGTAGAAGACTATGGAGACAATTATAGAAGATAATGTTTTGATTACATGAAATTAAAAAGCTTTTGTACCAATAAAACTAATGCATTTAGGAAACAGGAAAGGAATGTGGTGGAATGGGATAAAAATCTTTGTAGCAAATTTCCTAAACTTTAGAAAGATTTGGTGTTCAAGATACATAGATAATAAAGGATACATACATACACACAAACACAGAAGCTATAGCCAATTGATAATTGAACAAAGTGTTCCCCAAAGAACTGCAAAATATTAATAACTATATGAAATAATAATATAAATCACTTATAATAATAGAAATGCAAATCAAAACAATCCTGAGGTTTCTGTCACCTTTCATCCAGTAAATTAGTCAAGATGACAAAAGAAAATGACAAATGCTGAAGGAATCGTGGAAAGATAGCCACACTAGTATATTATTGGTGATATTAAAAATGAGTACAACCATTTTGGAAAGTAACTTAGAATTGTTCAAATAAAGTGACTAAAATGTCCATGCACTTTGACCCAGAGATGTCATATTCCAATATGCATGATAACTACAGCAATATATATTGTTGAACAATGTCACAGAAAAAATAATAACCATAGAAAAATTGAACGTTAATGTTGGGAAATTTCAAAGAACAATGACCTCAAAGAGGAAATATTAGAAAAACATTCCAACCATTCCTTTTAATGTCCACAGGTGTGAAACAATGCATATACCTGCATTTTCATATTTTTATATATTTATTAGTTTTGCTTATTGCTGTTTTCTCCTTTTCTTTAAAAATATTCTGTGTTACATGGGTTGGTTCTCTGGGTGGAGGAGAGACATAGGGAATTTAGTAAATGTTAAAACAAATATGTCAATAAAAGACAATATAATTGTTTAGGAAAAGAACATAGCATCTCAAGTATAGCCACTACTTGGACAACATTAAAAGAGACAATGGTAGTCAGAAGTAAAGTAAAGTAAAGTCAAAAGTACAGATTAACTAGTTCCAGGGAATCTCTGTAGAAAGGAGAAAGGATGGGGGAAGAGGATCACAGTATTGTCTCCCCAATTCACAGGTCGAGAAACAATATTTTTGAGCAGGGAGAGGGGCACACTATAGCACGATGAGTGTATTTACTGAAGGCGAATCTATCTTCACAATCTATTTTCATAATGAGTGTAACCATACTAATAAAATCACAGATTTCTTAAGTTGTAAAGACATTTTATATAATATTTTAATTTTCCTCAATTACATGTTAAAACAATTTTAAACACTTTTTAAAAAAGTTTTGCATTCTAAATTCTAGAAACCTTTCTCTTTCCTCTTTCCCCTCCCTGAGATGGTTAGCAATCTGATACAGTTTATACACATGCAATTGTATAAAACATTTCCATATTAGTTATTTTGTACAAGAACATTCAATTTTTTTAAAAAAAAAGTATGAATGAAAAAAAGTTAAAAACAGCATGCTCCAGCCTGTATGAGTTTTTTAATTGTATTTACTTTAATTGTACCCAATCCCTGCCTTTTGGCAAATTGTACTCATTGCTCCTAGTTCTGCCCAGCAGAAAAAGTCAAATTCCTTTCCTGTATAACTGTTTTCAAACTATTTCCAAAAAACACTATCAGTTTTTTCTCTGGAGACAGCATGGTTTATCATGAATCTTTTGGAATTGTTTTGGATCATTGTATTGCTGAGAATAGCTAAGTCATTCATAATTCTTTATTATACAATATTAATGTTTTGTATAATAAACGTTCTCCTGGTTCTGCTCACTTCACTTTGTATCGGTTTGTGTAAGTCTTTCCAGGTTTTTCTGAAATCATCCCGCTTGTCATTTCTTATATCAAAATAATAATCGCAATCATAAACCACTGCTTTATGACATTCCCCAACTTATAAGTATCTTGATATCCAATTTACATTCCACAATTCCAATCTACAAAAAGAACTGCTCTAAATAATTTTGTACAATAGGTCCTCCCCCATGCCCCCCCTTTTTTTTTGGATGTCTTTGATATATAGACCTAGCAGTTGTATTGCTAGATTAAAGGGTCTATACAGTTTTATAGCCCTTTAGGCACAGTTCAGAATTGCTCTCCAGATTGGTTACATTAGTTTACAACTCCACAAACACTACATTTGTGTCTCAGTTTTCCCACATCCCATCCAACATTACCATTTTTTTTTGTCATATTGGCCAATCTGATAGGTGTGAGGTGGTACCTTAGAGGTGTTTTCATTTGCATTTCCCTAATCAATAGTGATTTAGATCATTTTTACGTGACCATAAAGAACCCTGATTTCTTTGTCTGAAAACCACCTATTCATATCCTTTGACCATTTATCAATTGGGGAAGAAATAACACATTTTTTGAAGTGGTATCATCATGATCATTATCATTAACAGGATGGGCATTACAACTTTTGTCAAGCAGCATGCTTGACCCTGGCAGAGAGATATTATTTTTGCAACTTAAAAGTTTTATAAAGATTCTCAATCTATATTTTTAATCGGAAATGAAAACCCAGGCTGACCTGTTTGAAGAGTATCATCGTGGAAGGAATATTGGGGCTAACAGACTTTTTGAACATGCTCTTCCAGGGTGATTTTTTTTCCAGAGTAATGTTTTAAGTCAGTGTTGCTTATTTTAATATATTTCTTTATGGCTTTATTTCCCTGAGTTAACTGCAATCATTTTTAACTTGGATTACTAAATACTTTCCTAGGACTTTCTGGGGCAAAAGGCCTAATAAGAACTGGACTCTTCTATTTCCACAACTGAGATTATCTACCACTTCTACCCACCCCCCATCTGTTCTGCCTAGAAATGTTTTTCTCTGAAAGAGCATGTGTTTGAGAGTATAACAAAGAATGTACAACATAAAAGAGAAATAAGAAAGAGAAAATGAATGAAGAATAAATGAGTCATTTGGTTATGCTGCCCATTAGATCATAAGGACACTATGGCAGGAACATATTTTCCCTCTGATACTTAGGACTTATGCCTAAGGACATGTCAAACAAATATGATAAAAATCAAAGTTCAAAACAAAGTAATGGTGATTTAAATTGTTGAAATTGAGGTTGAGCCCAATGGTAGGAAGGAAAATCATGAAGTCTGGGAAATCTGATTATATTACATTTAAATTATTAATACATCTTAAAATTACTTTCATACTGGTGCTTCTGTAGGCCCTTGAATAATATTCCTATGTATTCCCCACATTTTAAACACAGTCTGAAATAAGGTAGGAAATGAAAAATTGGATTAAGGTTAGGCTCAAGAAAGCTTAAGGTTACTATGAAATCATAGAACATTAGAGTTTGAAGGCACCTTGGAGGGCATCTAGTCCACCTGTGTAGGAATGCTCTCTACAACAAACTTGTCAATTATACTGTAGGAAAATTTTTGTTCAGGCATGTATTGAACTAAATGGTCTCCGAAGTCCCTTCCAACTTGAACTTTTCTGAGAGTGTTTGATTCCCCAGCAAATAGATACTCTGCCTCCATGTAAAGACCTTTGATGGAAGAGAAATAACTACCCACAAAGGTAGCCTATGCCACTTTGGGGGAGCTCTCATTGTTTCCTTTAATTGTACCCAAACCCTGCCTTTTGGCAAATTGTACTCATTTCTCCTAGTTCTGCACAGCAGAAAAAGTCAAATTCCTTTCCTGTATAGCTGTTTTCAAGTGTTTTAAGGACTTTCATCTTGTCTTCCCCTTGCCACCCACACCCCCAACTCTTCCTTTCTCCAAGACAAACATCCTCACTTCCTTCAGGTATCCTCATATGGCATGCTCCCAAGCTTACCACTTTGGTCACCTTCCTTTGAATACTCTCCAGCTTGACAATGTGCTTCCTAAAATGTGACAATCAGAACAGAATATAATACTTAGCATTATCAGAGTACAACAGAATTATTATCCCCTATAAAACAGATTGCCCAATTCTCTTAATATAGACTGATATGGTATTAACTTTGTCTCAAGTTCTATATCACATGGTGACTTGTATTGAGCTCACCAAACACTCCAGATATTTTTCACACAATTACTATCCAGCCATACCACACCCATTCTGTACCTAGGAAGGCATGTAGGACTTTACTTTTATCACTATAATATTTGATCTTATTAGCTTTGGTCTAGAACACTAGGCTACCAGAATTTGGGGGGAGAGGAAGAGGGACTCTGAGTTTCTCACCCTATGTGTTAGTTATCCCTTGGAGCTCTTTATCATCTACAGTTTCATAACTATGCCATGTATATCTATTGCTAAGTCATTGATAAAAATGTTTTGTAGCATCTGGTGAAGGATAAATCTCTGAATAATTTTCTAGGGTCCTCTCTCTAAGGAGAACCAGACCCATTAATGATCATTCTTTGGGTCTCTTTGTTTTATATGTTCCAAATCCACTCTGTTATAATGATGATGATAAGATCAATAACAATTAATAGTAACAAAAAGAATAATAGATAACAACTATAGTCTTTTGAGATTTTCAGTAATTTACTTCTATATATGTAATCTCATTTCAATCCAGCAACATTGTAAATTAGGTCCATCTTGTCCACAATGATAACATGAGAAGCTTTGTTAAATGCTTGCTGAAATCTAGGCAAATTACATCTGTATCAGGCACTGATCTCTCTAATAACTATGCCAAAAAAAGAAAGAAAATGCAGTTAGTTTGGCATGACCTGCTCTCAAAAAAGTAATACTGCCTTACTGATCACCACCTCACCTTCATAAACTATCCTTTTAATATATACCAAGAAATAACTGAACAAACTGGGAAGTATGAACATAATGAGGCATCACAATGCTATGAGGAATGACAAATATATGTAATTTAGAGAAACATGGGAAGACTTTTCTGAAGAGATACAGAGTGCAAGAAGCAGAAACAAAAGAACAATACCCACAAATGAAGAATCTTAAAAGGTTAAGTTTTATAATTCTGATAAATTGTAATAAATAACTTCAGCCCTGAAGAACTGATCATGAAAAAGCTGTGTATGTCATGATGGGTTGGAGCGGGGGGAGTGAAGGCAATGGATTAAAGAGAAAGATTTGTGATATACACAATATAAATAAAAGACAAATAAAATATTTTTAAAGAAATTAAAAATATGTTCTAGAATTTTACCAAGAACAAAAGTCAAGCTCGTTGGGCTATTATTTGGGAACTTTATTCTTTTATTTTTCAGAAACTTATTAGCTCTTCTGCAGGCCTCATTGCTTGTTGATCACTGGCAGTGGCTTGACAATCTTAACTCTAAATCCCTTTAATACTTTGAAAGGTACTTCATTTGGGCCTGGTGATTTGAATTAACCAATCTCCTCGTGTCTTAGATTTCAACTCTTATTGATCATTTTCATTTGGGCAGATATAAGAGAAACAAAATAAAACATCAATGGTTCTGCCCATGTATATCCATCATTATTTTCCTTTTGTCTTCTTGTATGTCCTTCTTGTATTAATGATCTGAGATAATCACTTCCTATGAAAGGGGTGCAAGCCTGGCAAATTAAGGGAAGTCCTCTCACATAATCTACCATGACTTTGAATTCTTCCCCTAGAGGACCTACCTATTAACCAGTAAATCAATAAAGTTGATGACTATGACACTTTTGTCCCCTTAACTGGGAAGAATTTGCACAATTGTATGGAGGAGCATATCAAGTTGTAGTGCATAGCAGTTGTGATGTGTATGATGTGTGATGTGATCACAGTGTGATTTAACATTTTCATCTGTATCCTCCCTGATGAAATAATAGCTTTTCTTATTATTTCTGTATATAAATAACATCAAACTGAGTGAAGAAGGACAAAGCCTGAAACAGAAAGATAGAATCCCAATTCGAAGTGACTGTGGTAAAGTGGGAAGAACCTATGAGAACAGAATTCAAAGGGGAAAAGTTTGAGAGAGAGGAAGATTGCCAAAGCACAAAGTAAGTATAGATAGGGTAGGATCGGGGAATCTCGGGTCATAGGTTATCTATAAGTAAACAGTGTAGGACTATAGTTAAACAGCAGATACGGTGTCATGTAGAAGCAGATATAGAAGTGTATAGAATGATAAAGTCAGATATGTATGTGCACACACACAAAACAAATGTGTATGCTGAATAGATGAAATAAACTTTGGTGTCTGACTATTATGCCCTGCTCAGATATGAAAATCCTTACTTTGAAACTATGAGAGCATTTATGGAATAAGGACATTCCACTGAGATTCCCCTGTCAGATTTTCTAAGGGAGGGGAGTGAGAAGGAAACAAGCATTTACATCATACCTACTATATGCCAGGAACTGCATTAAATACTTTACAAATATTATCTAATTTGATTCTCACAACAATGCTGGAAGATAAGTACTATTATGATCCCCATTTTACAGTTAAAGCAAATGAGTGGACAGAGTTTTGGTCAAGAGGTTTGCCCAGAGTCATATAGCTAGTGTCTGAGGCTGGATTTGAACTCAGGTCCTCCTGATTCTAGACCAGTTCTTTTTTTTTTCTTTTTGGAGGGCAGTTAGGGTTAAGTGACTTGCGCAAGGTCACACGGCTAGGTTTTTTTTTTTTTTTTGGTGTGTGGGTGTGTTGTGTCTGAGGCCGAATTTGAACTCAGGTCCTCCTGACTCCAGGGCTGGTGCTCTATTCATTGCTCCATCTAGTTGGCCCAGACCACTTCTATCCACTACACAAACTAGCTGCCTCATTGCCCCATTACTTATTGTACCTAACAAGCACTTTGTTGCTTAGCATAAACACCTAAATTATGAAATAAAATTTCTCAAATGTATTTTTCCAAAAGAAAACTAGGTAACATAGGCCACAGATATGTTAGACTACAGACCAGAAGGACAATGCAAAGCTCATCAGAGACATAGCAAATTTGGGGCTCCATTTTTCTGCCAGAACTCTAAAAATATGACTCTTTCCATTAAGCAGAGCAGCCTAATCTCCAAGATTAATGCTTCCAACTCTTATTCTACACCATATAGTCTTGTGATGGATGTAACAACAGCAGTTCTGAAAAAGATTTCTATAAAAATAATTCTGGAAAGCACTTAAGGAAAGGAGTTAGGCTTTTTATATTAAATCCATTTCATCAATGAATATTAGACAAGGCTAGATAGTTTTCCTAAGAAATATAAATCACCTAATAGTAATGCATTAAGACTGAGAATATAATACAAAAATCTAATACCATGTGCAGTACTTTCCAATAGCCTTTCTTATTTTCTTACAAATGAAAACTGGAATTGATGAATAGAAAAAGCAGTTATTTTCCCCCGCAAACCTGATTTTTAAAAGCTATCATATAATAGAGGTAGTTTGCCCTAAATCTTCTCATTCTTCAAAAACTTTGTATTTTCATCCAGCACTTTTCATCAACCTGTCAGACCACAGATGCTGAATTTCAGAATTTAAAATCTTTAGCCAAAATGAGTCCATATTGGGATGCTCAAACATAACATGGTAGGATTCTTGAAATTCTAAGGAATAAATAATAGAGCCTTTTTCTGGATACCTCAAAATTTTTACAACTGTCTCCTCCCAGGTTTTCATTTTATGTCTTTAAAAAAGCTACTTATAAAAGTGAATAAAATATAATTATGCCAATCTGACATGAAGCACAGTCTAAATTTGTACCAAAAGCAATGCAAATATGTGGAAAGGGTATGTTTTAGATATGTTAATAAAAATTCCTAAATTAATCATCCATTTTAAGGCATTCTCATCCAGAAATCAGTAACCAATCACTTCTGTTCATCTAAACATTATGTATTTAGAGATATGTTTTTCTAATTCTATGTAGAAAGTTTGTACACAGACCAATTTGCTAGCATTCAGTAATATACTATGTGAGGTAATCACAAAGAGAAGAAAAATCTTAGAGGCTGACATACATCTTGCTTAGTATCATGGGAAGTAATTAGAAGGATGTGTCTCCAGTGGTCACCTATACATACAAACTGTCATTTAAGTATTTGTTTTCCTGACCAAGAGTCTAAATTGCACAATGCTCTAGAAAATTGAAGCCAGGCAAGAATACCACAAAATATTCATATAATAACTGGTTGTATCAGCAATGCCATATTCACAATGCCTATAGAGATTACAAATAT
>NW_027187419.1:70088992-70253004 GCF_028583685.1 Petaurus breviceps papuanus
ACTCACAGCAACCACCCAGCGTCCTGGAAGAGCGCTCCCAGCAGCTCTGGCCCCTGGCAGTCCTCAGCAGGAGTCCTTACTCAAAAAAAAAAAACGCAACTGCCACCAACTGCCAACTGCAGGACCGTTAGCTCGGCTTTTCACTTTCTCTTGCTCTGCTATGTCAGCACGTCCATGGGGCATGGGAGATCTTTAAATCCCATAACCCTTACACTGGTCTAAATTAGAAGGGACTTCATTGGGAAAATGGTATTATTCTACTTGTTTATTCCTAATCAAGCAAATTTAATTAAATTAACTTTTCATTGAGAGTCTTAGTGCAAGGTGCTATGCTAGGCACTAAATACAAAATCAGTTCCTGACCTCAAGGAGATTATAATCTCATCATTATTATTGACATTCAATATCAGGGAGATTTTCTAAAGGAAAGGCAACAAACAACCTAAGAATCCTTTATTTTCAAGAATGATCAAATCTAGGCTAAAATTCATAAACAGATATTATACTCTGTTCTCTCCTCAGTGTTGGCTACAGGATTCATAAAATTTCAGAGTTGAATCGGAACTCAGATGCCAACCACTCCAACCCATCCCTACCTAAAAGGAAACCTCAACTCCAGCAGACCACACAAGTGAGTTCTCCCAGAATGGAAGGGACCAGAGCCTCCTATGTTCCTAAAATATAAATAAATATTTATTCAATAAACATTTGTTAAATACCCATGTGCTAGGTACTTATGAAAGGTACTGGGAATTCAAAGACAAAAAACTCAACAGTCCCTGCCTTGCCTGATTTTATGTATCTTGGGAAATAAAATGTGTTCACAAATATAAATACAAGGAAATTTGACATGGCAGAAAGCACAAACTTTGTGGGGGTGGGGTAGAGGTAGGATGGGGAGGGGTTGGGAAAAAAACTTTGTAGAGGAGGTGACACCTGAGTTAAGTCTTTAAGTGTTTTTGGGAAGAGAAGATGAGGAAAGAGTATATTCTATTCATGGAGTATGGTTCATGTATCTTTTTTGTTTTGTTTGAGGCAAAGCAATTGGGGTTAAGTGACTTGCTCAAGGTCACACAGCTAGTTAAGTGTCAAGTGTCTGAGGCTGGATTTGAACTCAGGTCCTCCTGACTTCAGGGCTGGTGCTGTATTCACTGTGCCGCTTAGCTGCTCCCCCTCCCTCTTTTTAACATGGGAGATGGACTCTTGAATTGAGGGTAAAGTTTGGCTCTGGGTTAGTTGGATACTATCCTTTATTCATCCTTCCTACAACACCACCCATCCACAGTGCTAGCTCTGACACTTTTCTAGTC
Organism: Petaurus breviceps papuanus; assembly: GCF_028583685.1. Classification (NCBI taxonomy): domain Eukaryota; kingdom Metazoa; phylum Chordata; class Mammalia; order Diprotodontia; family Petauridae; genus Petaurus; species Petaurus breviceps. The sequence goes on from NW_027187419.1 coordinate 70,090,303, forward strand.
AGTTTTAGAGTCTAAAAGTGGGGTTGGGGGTGGATGGAAGACAGCAACCAACCCATATATACACTTCCAGAGATTATTATTCCTCTCCCAAGGAGATGTTTGGGAATCAAGCATGCTAAAGGGAAATGTATGACTGATGACCCTGAATGAAGAACTGTTACAACTCAGTATCACAGAAGAGGTACTCTAAGTGCATTGACAATACTTTGCTCCATAGGCATGTGTAAATCTAGTCACTGAATTGTAGGTCAGAGTCTTAGGCTCATATTTTTACTCTGAGACAGGTGTTCTACCCATGAAGCAAACTTCCCAGAGAACATGAAGTTTCTGGGAACAACTAGGAAACAGCCTGTCATGAAGAAGGAGCTGAAAGAAAATAAGGGCAATTCAAGGTGATTCCTCTCTACTTGGTTCTAGTATCTGGCCAAGGTAAAAACCAGGTTTAATTTTAGAATTATCACAGAAATTATTTATTTTAATTTGAATAATTTCTATATCTGAACAATCAATTTTAGTAATAAAGTTAATGAGGTACTTTATAAGAGAATTACCAATAAAGTTCTTTTAAATCCTTCCTTCATGAATGCAAGATATGATTCTATTTATAAGAATTGACCTATTTACTAAACAAATGTTTATTGACATGTTAGCTCCTGGAACACTTCAATTCTGTAAAGGGAGGTCCACTTTCATTTCATGGTATAAAACCCAACAGCTGCTATCATTACTAGCTCATGTTATTTTTGTTTCTTAAACATGATGAGAAAATATGAAAAGATTCTTTAGACTTTAATTATATTTTCCTCAGTGAATCAGAATGAATTCATGTAGATACTTCTAAGCACTCCTGTGCAGAATGTAGGTTAATTTCCCTGTAGTTCTCCATGAGGTGTCAGAATTAAAAAAGGCGAAAATGGAAAAAAATATTCGATCTCTCAATTCCTATCCATGTTAGAGTAAGACACAGTCCCAAGATAGAAGATAGATATCCTTTGATCTTGGGCAAAATACATAGCTACAATTTGGGTATTAAAGAAAAGATCACCTTGGTCTTGAACAAAATAAATCTTTTAATTTTGTTTAATATCTGTTTGAATTTATGAATGATGCATGTGGACTCGGATATCTGCTGTTCTTTAGATGAAAGTTTGTGAGGTAAATGGTCCTGAGGTAAAATTTTTTTGAGGTTTTGGATGATGTGAAAATTGAGGTGAAATTTCTTGAGGCTTAATCTGTGTTACTCAGGGCCTACTATTTGTTGATTCAGTGGAGTTGTCCTAGAGGTGTTTACACTTCACCCAGTCCAAACCTCAGCGCCTGGAGTCTTCTCTGAGGTCATCTAAAGATGTCTTAGGAGGACAACTGCTTTACCCCTTCATTTTTGATGCTCTATATTCATTTCATAGCTATTTTCTGTCTGTGGAGGACATTTGTAGAGCCTGGAAATTCCACACCTACCCCACCATCTTCCCAGAATGCATACTTATATTAAGAATCTTAATCATTCTTTTCCCCAGATAAAAGAATGTTCAAACATGAGGTATGTGATGAGAAGTGACTATCTTTCTTGCCACCCTATAGGAAAGGGGGAAACAAAATTATTAAGAACCATACATTTTAGACTATCTATAAATATTAACTACTAGTATCCTTAATGTTTATTTGTCCATTTCCAGACAATCTGATATATTAATGGGATTACTGATTGGAATCATATTGGCATCCAGTGGCTTTTATCCTTAGTGACATAGTGTTTGAGTCTGAATTTCAACCTAGATTTCCTGGCCCCATTCATACACTCATTCCATCATGCCTAATTTAGTCGTGTAGACCCAAATGTGTTTATAAAAGATGAAGAAGTAGAAGAAATGTATAAAGAATTTAACAAGATTCTCCAAACTAAGTCATCATGTACCTTGATAATTAGAGACTAGAATACAAAGGTATACTTCAGAGAACGTAACAAATTCTATGTTGGAAAACATAGTTTTGGATCAAGAAATGAAAGAGGCCAAAGCTTTGTCAATCCCTCTGAAGCCTCCTGCTTTTATACCATGATTTCTTTCCTTCCTCTCCTTTCCTCTCCCCTCCTCTCCTTTCCTTTCCTTTACTAAAAAGGGTCCAGAAGTAAGAACCAAGCAATGTCCTAAAAAATGAAATTGAATGTGTTCTAAGAAATATAGCTATCATTTCAGAAAGAGATGTAAATCTGCATTCAAATTATTGACTGGGCAGAGTAAAGATAAAGTAAGTGCTAAATTACAAAGATAAAGAACACATTTACAGTAACTGCAGCAGTTAAAACCCAATGTGTTTGAGTAAATTATTCATTTTGAAAAAAGTGAGTATCACCACTTTTAAGAGAAGTTAAGCTGATGCAAAATGGTCATCACAACAAGGAGGTCAAAAAAGCCTATAAACTCAGCATGCAGAGTATAAGCTCTGCAAATGAATTAGTGAATACATGAATAGATAACTGAATGGATAGATAATAAAGTGAATGAAAAAGCCTTTATTAAGCTTGTTCTATGTGCCAAGCAATGATGACACCAATACCAAAAGCAAAGATAATTCTTGCCCTACAGAAGCCTATGTTTTAATGGGAAAAAAACTACATATAGGAGAGGGGTAGGCAGGGAGAGATTTTATTGGTTTTTATTCTAATTAACAAACATTTTTCTTCTTACCCATACACATCTCCCACTGGAAAAAAGTAAAACAAAATCCTTGTAATAAATACAAAGTTGAGCAAAACAAATCCACACACTGGCCATATTTTAAAAAAATGTGTATTTCATTCTATATCTTGAGTTAAGAGGACATTTTGGTCCAGAAAGTTTTAGGGATTATGAGTGGGGCCATAGGAGAGTAGATTGATATATGTCATCCATAAACAATGGCAAAATTGATTTGATCTTGTTTCATGGTTATAGAACTGACAAATTTAGGGGATAAAGAAGGGCAAAGGGTAAGGGATGAAGAACACATGATAAGGCAATTGTGAAGGAAGTTGTGGGAGAGGAAAGAATGACATGAAATATGGGTAGGACTCACTTGAAATTGTGATTCAGGAGAGGGAGCCACCAATCAGGAAAAGGATCATGAAAACATGGTTTTGTCTTTATATCCCCAGCTCCTAGAACAATGCCTTGTAGTTGATAGACATTTGATAAATGGTTGTTGGATTCAGTCAGCAAATACTTATTCTCTGTGCCAAGTAGAGAGATATGGACACCCAAGGCAACATTGATTTATAAAACAAACTGATGTCTATAAACTGTTTTGCCTCACAGAAATAGTGAAAAGGTATTAAGCAGAAAATAAGCTTAAAGAAAACTTGGCATGAAATTCAACTAATCTTAATCATTCTTTGAACTTTAGTAGTTGGAAGAGGTGAGGGGTGGGGAAATGGAACATATCTTTTGTTATTTCTCTAATACTCTATTCTCATCAGTAGCAACAGAATTACAGTACTAGACCACCATATAGAGAAGCAACATGGGAATAACTGAAAGACAAGTAGACTTGGAGTCAATAAACCTGAGTTCAAATCCTGACTTTTGCTACCTTTGTGACCCTTGGCAAGTCACTTAATACCACTGGGTTTCCATTTCTTCATCTATAAAATGAAATGGTTGGGTTAAATGGGCTCTAAGCTTCCATATGGGCTTCAAGCTCTAAGTATAGGGTCCTCTCATCACCTTATCACTTTGGTACTTGATGTACATGAAGAAATAGTTATAACATTTAAGAAAATGAAACCAGGAAATGATATGATGTAACCGAGTCTGTATGAAAGAAATCTGTGCTATAATCAACCTGATTTTTAAGACTTTTAGGGATCAATTTTTAAACTATCTTAAGAAGTAATGATTCAAACAAAATATTACCCTCTCCTCTGAAAAAGGAATGAAAACAAATTGGCAACTAATACCTTTTTTTGCATCCCTATAGAATATTCATGATGATTTCCTATATATGCATTAAAGTTATCTTTCATTGAAACATCAGAAATGAATAGATAAACTTTTACAAAGAGGGGCGGCTAGGTGGTACAGTGAATAGAGCACTGGCCCTGAAGTCAGGAGGACCTGAGTTCAAATCCAGCCTCAGACACTTAACACAAAATACTAGCCATGTGACCTTGGGCAAGTCACTTAACCCAAATTGCCCTCCAAAAAAAAAGATAGCCAAACGAAAAAATAAAATAGTTAAAAAAAACTTTTACAAAGAATTTTCTATAGCATTCTACATATGTACAATTACACAATTGCCTGAGAGGTAGAGAAAACACTGGTTCCTACTTGTTTCTACTCTTGTTGAACTTTTTAAAAGGTATTCAGCTAGGTGAAACAGTGCCAAGTTACAAGCCTTAAGCAAGATCTCTCTCTATCTCTCACTCTCAGTCTCTCTGTCTCTTCCCTTCCTACCCCCCTCCCCACAATTATATAATTTTGAGTCCTATGCTAGATGTGCCTATGGAGATAACTGGATTCAATGACCCCCTAATTATTCAGTGAAACATGAAACAGAATTTCCACAATCTCATAGAAGAGATTCATGTACAGAATCTGAACTAAAAAAACAAAGTTGTCTTACTACTGCTCTTCACAGGTGACTTTATATTGATTGCATAAAACCTGAGAGCACTTTGAAATGGCCTCAGTAAAATCCACCTCTTTGAAAAAGAATGACGATGTAAATGGAAAGAACAAGAACAAAACCATAGAACCTCTAGAAATGTATGCCCATGTTTGGCCCTCAAAGAGAGAGATGTCAGAAGGCATCTCTTCTCCTTTGCAGAAGTAGGAGATTATCGGTGTGTAGCATTTCATATAATGTCACACTTTTTGATGTTGGTTGATCTGTCAATAAACACTTATAAAGCACCTACTATATGCCAGGAACTATGCTAAATGAGTGCTATGGATACAAATATGAAAAAAAATCTCCCTGCCCAAGGAACTTACAATCTAATGGAGGAACACACACACACACACACACACACACACACACACACACACGGAAGCTGAAGAGTTGGAAGAGAAGGTACCCAGGGTGAGGAATGAGAGGGCATTGGACCCAGAAAGGGGTCCAGTGGACTGAGCAATCTACTTAAATACAGGCTTCAGTATTACCTTCTTCACTCCACATTCCAATCAGAGGAAAGAGAAATTACTGAAGGCACTGATGAAATCTGAATATCAATACTGATGCCATCTTGCAGGATGATGAGGTTTTTGACTGTTTTGTTGAGGGAAAGTACAGACTGCAACCAAGTAGGAAATAAAGAAGAGTGCTAAGTTGGTTAATATCATCAATTCAGTTTTGCTAAACTTTTCCCCTTCTTTTTTGGCCTGTTGTAATAGATGACTGGTCAGGGGGAAGAGGATGCTTTGAGAAATGTAGGTAATATAAAAATAAAGCACATCAAAGATATCATTAAAAATGTTATTTCCAAAAAAGAAAGAAAATGGACCAAATATTTGCACTGAGTGGGGAAGATGAATTAAAAACAGACTACAACTGGATAAATAACCCATTGAATTAGATAATCAATGTATATGAGTTGAACAGATGCTACAAATGTATACTGAGTTAGACCCAATGAAGACTGAGTAAAAGAACCGTCTGTATCACATTAAAGAAATTGATTTCAATGATGCCAAACTGCTCCCTGCCACAAAAGCCCATTTCTTTAATGTGTGTGTGTGTGCGCACGTGCGTGCGCACATGTGTATTCTTCCAGTGGTACTATAATGACTAAGAATCATGAAATACCAATATTTTTTTAAGTCACAAATAAAAGAAATCTAAAGGGTATTGAAAAATGTATCATGAGTGAATAAGTAGCATAAATTGCAACATCAAGAACAAGGATGCTCAGAAAAACGGGTGAGTAGGTCACATAGTGAGGAGGAAAGACAACTGATAGTTGCCTTGATTGCTACCTGAGTATCTCCAAGATGATAAAAGAATCACGTGAAAGCTTAAAAGTTGAGATTTGTACTAGGTCCTAGGTGCCCAGGGCCTTGCCATCATGGAGGTATGCTTCCACTTCATCACTACATAGCAGAATCATGTTCCTTCTCCTTCCATGGACTACCTGCTCCCTTATCTGCCACTCCCTGGAATTCATTGGCCATCAAACAAATTCCCATATCTTATCCTAATGACTTGACCATAGGAGTATTGCTCCTGATATACTTCCCAGCATAAGTACTCATGCCACCTAGAAACAAGCCTGAGATCAATGGGTGGGAACAACAGAAAAGATGGCACATCATGGACACTGTTGATCCTGTCCACCCCATAGTTCAGTCATAGCCCTCCAAGTCCTATTCACTTCTGCCCTCCTTTTTCATTCAGTTTTTGGGAACTCTAATGGACCAAATTACCTTGTCTTTATATATATAATATAATAAATATATAAAATATAAATATTAAATATATGTAATAAGTATATTATATATTTTGTTTGTATGTGTGTGTGTATATATGTAGTCTGCTCTATAAGCTTCCTAAGTTCAAGTTTGTTTCATTTTTGCCTTCTATGTCTTTTGTTTTTGTTTTCCTGCACCGAACATGGTGTTTAGCACATAACAGACACTTAATGAGTGCTTTTAGAATGGTTGATTCTTAAACTCCCTTTCATCCTTGATCGCTTTGTCTTATATTTCTTCTGCCTTCTAGTGATTACTGAAAACTAGCTTTCTCTTGGGATCTATTCCAAGGCTGGCTACATCTTCCCTCATATGCCTTGCCACATAGGACCAGAAGGAATTGGTACTTTCTTGTTCCACAATTCCTTCTAAACACTACCATTGTCACCATCATTCAGCAATCATCTTTTCTCTTTCACAGGTGATGCCTTACAGTCTTAATCATTGTTGCTTACATCTGTGAACCTCCAGATAATTTTTCCTTCTCTCAAACCAGTTCAATACTCAATTAATTTTATTTTTTTTCTCTACCCTATTTAAAAATTCTTGTCTTTCAGTTACTATATCTCCTCTCATCTCAAGACCTCTGCTTCTGATCTACTTAGACCATACACAGAAATTGTAATCGTACCTTAGACTCACCCACCCTACCCCCTCAACTATATTTATCCCATATGCTAGAATTTCTAGCTATGCCCCTGGTTGGAATATTTAGAGAAATATGTGAATCAGAATCATATATAATGAGAAGGCAGGGATGGGCTGAGATATATAGGTATGGAGAGAGTACCCACACTGATGAGACCACAGATCCATCTAAATATCTAAGTACCAGTGTTTTAATTGGGGATTACATTCCTGACCAAGGACTTGATTTAACTAATAAATCATTAATTAGGCCAAAAATATAAAACAAAAGTAAAATCACAACAATTTAAGATCTACCATTATTATAATAATGGGCAAGTTTGGATAAAATATGCATGTATGTGTTTTTAAATTAAGAGCTGACGCAACATTTCTCCCCTTCTCTGTCTCCTGCCTCTTCAGTCTATTCAAAATTACAAGTATGTTAGATTGAAACAATACCATTGTGAAGGAAAAAAAAATTTCCAAGGCATTCCTTTCCATTCTTCATGGGCGTAACCAGTTCTGCCAACATAATTCTTTCTAAGAAGTAGGAAGAAAAATAAGTCAGACCATTGTGAATCCTCTATAAAGACTAGAGTTTACTAGAAATCCATTTCAATGTCTAAAATATGGTCAGAAACAAGATCTGAGGTCTCAATAAGATCCTTACTGAGTTAAACAAAATTTGCATGTATACAATTCCTGGTTAAATGAGGTAAAGTCCTTGAGAATACTTGGTAGTTTGTATAGGGATCAAAGGATTAAGCTTGGCCCTTTTCTGGAACTAGCTTAGAGATTTATAAGTGATATATCAGAGGGAACACAAAATAAGTCAATTGATTCCAGCTCTTCAGAAGTTATAAAAATGGTGAAGCCTGACTCTTGTCTCATCTTTGATAAATAGTAATCATAATGGCAATTATTCACATTTTAATAGAACATTGGAGGCCAGGGTTTACTTTTTTTCCCCTCCTCAGTACATAGCACAGTGCCTCACATTATGAAACATTAGTTGTTTAATAAATGTTAAGTTGAAGGGTTATAGACTATTCTCACAGCAGTCCAGTGAGGTTGGTATTACAAGCATTATTATTATTATTATTCCTATTTGAAAGATGATGAATTAAGACTCAGAGAGGTTAATAAAGCCAGTGTTTTTAGGAAGTATAAGTTGAATAGAATTTGAATCCAGGTCCCCTGGTAGAGTACTCTTTTCACCATACCACATTAGAGTATCATTGACTAATTCACATTTTAGTGCTGCCAAAAAGAGCCAACTTTTGGGTTCAAACAGGCAGAAATAACTCAGAAATATCTGGTTTCCTGGAATTCTTAATAAAAAAATGCCAAATCATTCAGCTGTGATCATCAAACAACACATTTTTTTACCAACTAAATTACTCTGACTTATTCCCTCTTTTGACAAACAGGCACAGTCTTATGAAATGACTGGTTAGAATCAGAATTCTAGTCAGTAGCCTTTTAAGAAACTGAAGCAAACTTATAATAACCTTAAAATTGTGGCTCCTTAACTGATGGTATTAGGTAAAAATTATTAATAGTACAAGGCTTGGTTTTAATCCTCTATCTGGGGCTCTTTTGTCCCACTCAGCTATTTCCCATCACTTAACTCAGGCACTCAGGATCCTCACATTTTCTTCCATCTTTTCCAATATAAACCATTCACCCATTCATCATTCATACTATGGTGTAAATGACTGCTAGTTTAGTGTTTCCCTTTCAGGGAGCACTTGAATTTCTTTTAAAGATTCAAATCACAAATGAAATAAAAAAGTTCTCTTCAGGGGAACTAAGCTTTACTCTGTGATGGGGAAAGACTTTTGTAGGATGTGTGTTTGTATGTGTATGTGTGGACACATGCACATGAATGTGCATGCAAGCAGTGTTCTCAGAATATCTGAAGGGTTATCATGTATGTAGGTGCTTCTTAGTACACATACACATAAACCTTGTCTTCATCTAACCAAATGAAGCAGAGGAAATATACTATCATAAAGCTCTGTGTGTGTGTGTGTGTGTGTGTGTGTGTGTGTGTTGGTTCCCTAGGTATCAGCACTGCATGCTGGGAAGCTTCATGTCCAAAGAATAGTGCATACTCATGTACCACCAATATACAGTGTGGGACCCAGCAGTTTATACTTATTACCTTTACATCCTCTCCATCAGTTCTCAACCTTTTGTATTCCAGATTTGGACATTTACCCTCAACTGATGTTTCCCTTCAAAGTCGCCAACGATCTTGTCAAATATGATGATCTTTTCTTAGGCTTCATCCTTTTTAACCTCCCTGCTACGTTTAATGCTGATTGCAGTCCTTTCCTCCTGGATACTTTCCCTTTATTTGGGTTTTCATGACACCATACTTTTCTGGTTCATTTCCTAGCTATCTGGCAGTTCTTTCTCAATCGCTTTTGCTAGATCATCCATATCACATACTCAATAACTCTGGAGGTTCCCCTAGACTCAGTACTGGTCCCTCCTCTCTCAGTAACTTCACTACTTTCATCCGTATAGTCATCATTTCTTGTCAGATTAGTCCTAGATCTATACATCTGGTCCCATTCTGCATCATCAAATACCTATTGGAGACTTTAAACTGGATATTCCATATAGAGTTAACACTCAACATATCTAAAACAACTCTGTCTTACCCTGACAAACCATCCTTCTTTATCCCTATTTCTGCCCAAGACCATCATTCCTCCAGTCCCTAGGTTTGTGGTCTTGCTGTTATCTTTGATTCCTTACTTTTTCTCACTTCTATACATCCAATCAGTTGCCAAATCTTGTAATTTATGCCTATACAATTTTTCTTACATCTGACCCTTAGGTCTTCATCACATCTTCCTGGACTATCACAATGGTCTCCTAAGTGATCTCTCTCCCTCAAGTTTCTTCCCACTCCAGTCCAAGCTGCTTGAGACCTGGAATTGTTTCATTTTTTCTTTTGTATCTCTAGCATCTAGCACTGTGCCTAGCAGGCAATAGCAATAAGTACTAGTTGACTGACCATCCCAGGACATAGCCCAAAACTATTTATGAGCAGTAATGGGTAATATGTTCTATTGCAAGTAGAATCAAGTTTTTACTTAGGCCCAATGAAAAATGAAATGATGGATTTTTATCAGAGGAATCTTAGAGATTGACTAGACCCCTCCTATCACACACATGAGAAAACTGAGTTCCAGTAAAAAAAAATAACCTGCCCAAGGCTACCCAGACAGTAAGAAGCAAAGAACCAGGTGGCCCAAAGGGAAAAACATTCTGGGAGATTGGGAGTGAGGAAGACTCTATTAGTACCCATAGCCCACTTCCTCTGAGTATGAAAGAAAAAATCATAATAATCCTGAACATGGCACCTATCTAAACATATGCCACATTTCTCATATTTTGTCAGTATGAATAAAATGCTTTCTGGAAGCTAAATTGGTTTGGCTATGAGGAAATAAGTTTCCCAGTGTTACCTTTGTGCCCCCAGTGAAGTTTATTTACCTTGCTTAGGTGGGCACTTTATTCCTGCCAAGTTTGTTTAATAACCCTGTTGTCAAACATCTATAGAACACCAAGAGAAGCTATAAATATCACTGCAGGACTAGAATAAAATAACAAAAAGTTCCAAGTGTTCTATCCCTAAAAAAACAAAACCCAGCTTGCTATAACAATCTGCTTGTGGTGGTGGTGCAGCTGTCCCATCACTTTAAACTACAATCTTCCCAAAGGCACAGGCTTATATTCTAATCAAACTACTCCTGAAATTTAGGGAGGTATTGGGAACCTGGACAGTGGTGGAGAGATTTAGTAAAGCTGTCAAAGTCATTGATGAGCAAAAACCTGATTTCTTGGTAATAGAGAACTGGGTAAAAAGGAAGCAGAAAGCTAAAAACTTTTAAGTTACATCTTTCACAAAACTTTTTAACTTTGCATATAGATAGCTCATCAAAACCACAAACAGAACAAAATTCACCATTGTTTTCCCCCTTCTATTCCTTCCCAACAAAAACATCAAATCCATACCTCCTCCTTATTTTCCTGTTTCTCTTAATAGTATCACCATTTTCTCAGTCACCCAGGCTGGAAACTATGACGTGATCATGAACTCCTTCCTGTGCTTTACTCCCTACCATCTCACTCATTATCAAATTCACTTCTTCAAAGCTTTCTGTGAGTCCTCTCATTTTTATTTCCACTGCTATCCACCTAGTTCAGGCTTTTATTACTTTTCATCCAGAATATTCAACCCAAATTATTGTAATAACCTCTGTCTACCTTCCAACTCTTCCAAATACAAGTCCACCCTGCATAACATTTATAGATAAGTTTTCCTACAGCACAACCCCAATCCTGTCACTCACCTAATTTCATTACTACCCATTACTAGCCATTTTTGAATGAACGAATGAAAACAAAGAGCCTCTTGGTGGATATAGCAAAACAACACAGACCTTAGATAAGTTGCAATTGCTCTGGACCTTAAGTCCTTCATTTATAAAATTGGGTATGAACTACCACTCCCCAAATTGTTATGATCTTATGATTAATTTTATTTATTAAACAATTCCAGATCATAATACGAAAAGATCATTAGTCTGTAGTATTAATTATGAGGGGGTGGAGTAAGGATGAGAAGTAGTTATGGGAGGAAAAAATAAAAACATACAAACATTTTGGGATTGAGGATTTTAAATGGTCCAAAGTGTCAAATCAATTCAACAATAATGAATTAAGAATCTAGAGGAACTGTGCTCTATTAAACATGAATACTAAGACAAAAATGAAATATTCCATGCCCTCAAGACGTTTCCATTCTAGGAATTGAAGGAAAGGAGAAAATATGTGCAGATATAAGTAAATGCACAATAATTGATTGGGAGGGGAGTACTAAAAACTGAGGGCATCAGGGAAGGCTTCACAGAGAAAGTGGAGCTAGAGCTGAGTTTTGATGGAAAGATTCAACAAATGTTTATTAAGCATTATATGACCAGTATTATAATATAATGTAATATAATAAATATAATATATACTGTGCTGTAATATGCTATGATGCATAATAAATAAGCATATTACATAGAATATAACATCAATTATTATAATATTGAATTAATATCATAACATAATAATATATAATTATGCTATAATTATATAACCCTATATAATTATATAACACTTTAGTAAGAAGAATACCAATACAACAGGAGCTTTCTGTGGTTTCTATATTTCTGCCTCTCAGTTCATCTTTTTATATAATCTTAATGGAAAAGGTATAGACCCTTCTCTCCAAAGTTATTCTTTTTGTTTTCTTTGGTATCTAGATACTCTTTCATCTTTCCCCTCTTCCACTTCAGGTGCTCTTACTCTGAGACTTTTCTTGCTAGAAATGCTTTCTTTCCATTTTGAAAACAACAATAATAACAAAAAATCCCTTCATATCATACTAGTGCCTCTTCAAACTATCATCTATTTCTCTTCTTTTTTCAGAGCTAAATTCCTTAAATTTCTGTCCTACACCCTAACCCTACCCCCAACACACTTAAAAAAAACACTTTTATTAATCCATTTTTAAACCACAGTCATTTCCTACTATATCCCCTATATCATATAAGCCTACCCTGTGAGAATGAAAAATAACTGAGCAAAACCAACTGACATTTTTATTGCTTATTCAACATTGCACACCCAGAGTTCCCTACCTCTGATGCAAAGAGGGACCCACATTTCACCATTTGTCCTTTGGACACAAGACTGTTCATTAAAAAAAACCACTCTTTCAACCAGGAATTCTTATCTTTCTTGTGAGTCATGGGCCCCTTTGGCAATCTGATAAATCCTATGGACCCCTTCTCAGAATCATTTTAAGTGCACAAAATCAAATGCATAAGATTGCAAAGGTGTAAAGCCACACATGAGCAGCTTTCCACAGGACTACTTCTGTGAACAGCTTTCAAGGATCTGATTACATAGCATAGTTAACTCTCTATTTATTCAATAACAAATCAGAGTAAAACATTCATAGAAAATCAAGGTAAAGCATTCAGAATATTACAACTAATCACAGAAAATCAAAATACAGCATTCACCATATCACAACTAAACAACTTATCACTAAAATAGCCACATAGTTTTCACCAAAGTAGTCCCATAGTTTTCAACAAAGTACAATTATTTAGTAACTCAATCATTCAATCATCCTTCCTTAAGGGTCATAAAGTACAAAAGTCAAAGTTATTCACCCATGGGATGCAATTAAGTTACAGCTTCAACATTCACTACTCAGTACCCTCTTAAGGGGTAGTAGAAAGTATAAAAGCCATCCACCCCTAGGTCACAAGTAAATTATCATTTCATCAGTCACTACTCAGTATTCTATTTCATCAGTCACTACTCAGACAATTTCATCAGTCACTACTCCTTACCCACAGAGAGGTATTTTTATCTTGACTCAGGGCAGGCTTTCAGCTCCCCTGGTTCCTCTTCCATTGTCCCATGCTCCTGACCAAATATAACCAACTGCCACCTGATTTCAAAGGCAGACAGCTCCCAGCTCCTTGTCCAGCTCCCTGTGAAGTTCCTGATCCACATTGGGGCTCACAGTGCCCAGTCCATCTCAAATCCTTCACAGTCTCTGTTCCTGGGAAGACAAGGCTTAACAAAGCCACAAGAACATTCATATACATTAACAAAGTCACAACAACATTTGTACAAAGTACTGGCACCACAGTCATGCTTCCTCAGCCTTTGGCAGCTCAAGCTGGCTCTCTGAAATCCTCAGCACCATAAGCTTCGTTCTCAAAATCAAAATCACTTTATCTAGCCTCCACGTGGCTTGCTCCAAGAAATTCTGTCTCAGTTCTCAATTCTCATTCCTCTTCTCAGTTCTTCTCAGTTCTTAGTTCAGTCTTCAGTCCAGCTGCCCTGCTTCCACAATGCTTATCCCAAGAAGTTTTGTCTGTCCAGCTTGTGCTCTTCCTTATATCTGGTATAGCTCCTCAGTGTTCTGCCCCTTCCTGTTACATCAGCAACTTCTTCCCAAGGTGTTTACTTCTATGTTAATTAAATAGCTTAAACAAGATGTTAACTTGAAACTAGGTGCTAAGTACCTGCTTACTTGCTAATGCAAATGCACATGGAAGATCTTCAGATTCCATTAACAATACAAAAGGAAACACATTTCATTGAAATATACTTATAAAATTATTTGTCTGAAAAACTAGGTTCCCAGGTTAACAATCCCTACTCTGAATTCTTGTCTTCTGTATTCAACCTCCTATACTCCAATGAAATCGCTTTCTCTCAGAATACCAATGGCCTCTTTTAAACCAAATTCAAAGGTCATCAGTCACCATTCTTTTAGAACTGTATACTGGACAGTCTTCTCTCCTCTGTGTTAAAAATTCAACACCGTGCAAAATCATGCAACAAAAACCACAGAGATTACTGGGAAAATGGGGTTAGGGCAGGACACTCAAAAACTTTGCCAATAATACATAAAAACATTAGAAACCTAATGTAATAGGGCTTGCTTTGCACATTCCCAGATCACCTAATATGGAGATCACCTGCTTGCCTGTATTTCCCTATTACATAAGTGGAAATAGTCACCCTTAATTGCCTGCATAGTGAAATTAGTCTGTATTTTTAAAAACTGCCAAACTGGTACAGTCACTCTCTCACCTGTGCACTCTTTCCTGATGCCACCCAGAGTTTGAAGATCCCAGTGCACCAAGTGGGGTCCACGAAAAGGAGGAAGTCTTTCTTCTTTCTCCCTGTCCTCCTTTTACCCCATGCCATGGCAACTTTGGAGTTAGGATTCCAAGCAGGATATTGCCATCAGCCAACCTAGCGGGTCAAGAACCTTCCCAAGTGGAGTCTGGAGTTAGAACTTAAGACTACGTTATATAGAAATTGAGCTAAACTATGAACTCAATCCCCTTCTCAGTCCTAGAGACTGAGGGGGTATAAGGTGATAGGGGAAGAGGTAGGGAGAGATTAAGAACACTGTTCTGTAGAATGTGTTTGCATATTCATGCTTATACTTTTTGAAGTAAATCTTGCTTTGGAAAAGCTAACCTGTTAGTGGCAAAATGGAACTGAGGTACAAAGGAGAACCCCATATTTGAGAGAACACTGTCATTGGGTGGCTGGAGTCATTGGCAGAGAGTTTAATTTGGACCCCCCATTCCCTTAAGGGTACTAGAGAATGCTGGGGAGAGAGTTGACATATAGCAGTCCTGGCCTTCAGACAGTGGGGCCACTAATAATCAGGGTTAACACTAATGAAAATGGTAGCACAATTTTATATATGTTAAATTATTAAGAAATATGTTAGGGGAGGCCAGGTGGCTCAGTGAGTAAGAGCACTGGCCCCAGTGTTGGGATGACCTGGATCAAATCCAGGCTCAGATACTCAGCATCACACCCAGAAATAACTGGCCGTGTAACCTTGAGCAAGTTACTTAACCCTGATTGCTTAAAAAAAAAAAAAGAAATATGTTTATACATGTTAAATGGCTAAGAAAGAATACAACAAATCATGACCAAAGTCTATGGCCTCAGGCTGCTATTTGGCTTGCACCTTGGTTTCCAGGTTTCTCTACTTTGTCCTCTCCTTTCTATACCAACAGTGAGCATCCCTCAGATGCTTAGCCCTGAGCTTTTCTCTCTATATGCTCACTTACTTGCAGACCTCATTTATCCTCATAGCTTCAACTACCATTTCAGTAATGATGACTTCCAAATGTGTCTCTGCCCTGGCCTCTCCCCATCTGTAAAATCAGAATAATTTTACTTCCAATACTTACCTCACAGGGTTATTGTGAGACATAAATGAGACAATATACATAAAGCATTTCATGGGTTTCAAAGCACTGTCTAAATGACAGCTCTTATTTTTACTTTTACTTACATTTCTTGGGAGACAGCTAAGTGGCTCAGTGGATGGATGGAGGAGATAGAATTCTGGGCCTGGAGTCAGGAAGACCTGAGGAAGACAATCTGACCTGATACACTTACTAAGAATATGACCCTAGGCAAGTCACTTCACCTCTCTTTGTCTAATCCACTGGAGAAGGAAATGGCAAACCATTACAGTGTGTTTACCAAGAAAATCCCATGGAGAGTATTGGCATGTTTTTAAATGCTATTTATTTTATTCTCAACTTAAGAAATAAAACAAGCATTTCCATAACATGTGAGAATAGAAAAAAATATAATTGCACATGGAACTGCAAATCTATTATACACAACTTGGTGATCCTTTTAAATTTAGAATAAAGTTATCATGTAACTTTCTTTGTTTACCTTTTTATTTCCCCTTCCCCCTATGGGGCTACTGTTAGATACAAATATGTACACGTCTACAAAGATCATTCCATATATACTTCTATTTCTGAGTTCTTTCTCTGGATGTAGATAGCCTTTTCCTTCATATGTCCTTTGTAGCTAATTTAGGTATTTATAATAATCAAAAAGATTTATTTATTCAAAGCTGCTCTTAAAACAGTATTGTTTTATTGTGTACAATATTCTCTTGGTTCTGCTCGTTTTGCACTTCATTATTTTGTTCAAGTCTATCCATGGTTTTTCTAAGATCATTGAGCTCATTGTTTCTTATAGCACAGATCACAGTCATATACCATACATATGTACTATAGTCATGAAGACTTGAGCATGACTTAACTACAACACCTTTCCCAGTCCCTCACAAGAGGGGGAGAGATCAGGTGGTAGCTAGCTAATCTTATGCACCATATTGTGCTAATGTATTCATGGATGTTCCCTTCTCTCTCCTATGTATGTGTTTTAACAGAGACCTTCTGGTTATTGTAATGGTGAGGATTTCAGACATCATATCAGGCCAGTGGAGCTTGTAAGGAGTCAGCCTCTACATAGCACCAGTCCTACTG
This sequence comes from Petaurus breviceps papuanus, assembly GCF_028583685.1. Classification (NCBI taxonomy): domain Eukaryota; kingdom Metazoa; phylum Chordata; class Mammalia; order Diprotodontia; family Petauridae; genus Petaurus; species Petaurus breviceps. Next base: position 70,107,296 of record NW_027187419.1, read on the forward strand.
AGAGGGCTAATTAATAGTAAGTAAATATAGTCTTTGAGTGATGCTACCTATGAATCATTATCTTCTCCTCATCTAACAGTATTTTCCCAGTAGTTATTGCCAGCCCTCACCTGACCTTCTTGTCCTGGCCTCAAAAATGCAGAGAAACTGTTTACAAAACAGCACCAGGCATCTTTCCTCATCACAGACACCAGGCAGAAGCTGTGATGTCCTAGTTTGCATTAAACCATTTCAGACATGTACCAGGCTATACACTTAACCTGACCCCCACTATAGACCCAGCCAGAGTATCAGAGAGACCCTCCTAGGGAGACTATGTGGTACCCTACATATTCAAAAATTAATCCCTTGGAGAGATCTGAATGGAAAATACTCAAAACTGTAGTACAAGCAAGTTGTTCTCCATGAATCTACACAAGCAATATTTGAACTAATTTTTTGTATGTGGTTCAAAAGCCAAAAAAAGTCCTGAGAAATATTTATGTGAAAGCAGATTCTCTACTCCTCCCCCCCCCATTTTAATTATTGACACTTTAGGAAATTGAAGACTTTTCTTTAATAGTCCGTTTCCTTCATGAGTACTGGGGATGAGACCAAATAGGAAGTCCAATAATCAGGAGTTTTGAGGGGGGAAATTACAAGTAACTAAAACAGAAGTTGGCTAGAGTCAACTCAGATTTAATATATTACTGCCAGTGCATTCAATGTCACAACTGTACAGAACAGTGTGAATTCATCAGAAATAATGAGTGTCCTGTTAAAAATGTTGTAGGATGAAATCTTAATGATCTATGTAGGCTGAAAAACTCAAGAATTTTCCATTTATATAGTAGGTGCCTATACAAATTAATGCAGGGACATAAATATAATGAAAAAGTGAAGAATGGTTACAGGAAGATTGGAAGTCATTTCCTCTTGGGTGCATAGTGCTGACTGGAGCTCTCCCTAACGAGTTATCTACCCCTTACCCTGTGCCCTAGGATGAAGGAATAACATCTTCCAATTACTGATAAGGTCTAGTGACTGTCTCTATAGTCATAGTCGCCCTGTGGGGCTTAAAAGAAAGTTTTGCTTCACTGAATGATAGATTTTTAGGAAGATAACTATTTAGCCAACAGTGGAGGTCTGACTATGATTATTTAGGGCAAAACATGCTTTATAATACCAAATACAAAAAATGACCTTCAATGTCCCTCTGGAAGTTCTCAGAAAAACTCAACATTAGTTCAGTGACCAAAATATTATGGTTCTTCCTATCTCAGCCTGCCACCATGCCCAAAATTTCCAGCACTAGCTTCATTATTTAAGGGTCTTCTTTAGAATTTGTACTTGCAGCCCTTCAGTCATTCTTAAAACAAAAGATCTAGGCTTTGGCATACTTACTTAAACAGAGAATTACTTGGGGAACCTCTCACCTTAACTAACTCATTATTTGTACCAAGAAGAATTGGAAACTTCAATATCTAACCCCAATGGTTCCAAGCTCTGCCCCTGGCAAGCAATTATCTAAATACATAAAAGCTTTCTTTCTATGTTATAGGACAAGAAATGAGGCCATGGCAGAAGAAAAGCCATTTCCATTCCCTCTGACCTCCCAAATCTCTTGTAATGAGCTCACCTTCTACCCAGAAATCTGTGCAGTCCCTATGACTTACAGTATTAGTTTGTATAACAACTCCAGTAAAGGAAGAGGACTTCAAGTCATTTCTTCAAAATCTGGGTTCTATACCTTATTTTTTTTTGTCAGGCATTCTTCTGTGAGTCCTTCACCCTATGGTAGAATAGCATTCTTCCATTTCCCCACAATAGGGATTCATTTTCCCTAAAAGGTAATAAAGCTGTCCCTGGGGCAGTAATGCACTGTCGGTGGAATTGTGAAATGATTCAGTCATTCTGGATAGCAATTTTGAACTATGCCCAAAGGTCAATAAAATTGTGCATATGCTTTGATCCAACAATATCATTACTGGATCTATTTTAAAAAAGGGAAGGGGATGGGGTGGCCAGGTAGCACAGTGAGTAAGAGCACCAGCTCCAGTGTCGGGATGACCTGGGGATCAAATCCAGGATCAGATACTTAGTACCACACCCAGAAATAACTGGCCATGTAACCTTGAGCAAATTACTTAACCCTGATTGCTTTAAAAAAAAATAAAAAGGGAAGGGGAGGGAAGTACCTATTTGTACAAAAATATTTATAATAACTCTTTTTTCTGGTTCCAAAGACCTAAGGATATCTGAAGACCCCAGAGTCACCTACCTTGCTCTGCTGATGTAATACACTTCCATAGAGAGACAAGGGTAGGAAGAGGTTCTGTACAGAAAGGCTGAGTGGCACTGTGACCTTGTTAAGTATCCTACCGTGTTTCCCCGATAATAAGACCTATCCCGAAAATAAGCCCTCCCCTTACTTTGTAAGATTCCTCTAAAATAAGCCCTCCCCCCAAAATAAGCCCTATTGAGATTGCTACTGTAGTGAAGGTGATCCCCTGTGCTACACACTACATTACGGTACCCTCTGTATGCACCGTTTCCCCCCCCCCCAGTGAAACGCATGCCGCGCTCCGAGCTGCATCCAATCAGAGCTGCAGCAGTGAGCGCATCATCCTGTTCTTCCCCAGTGATTTGCTTATTGAATAAAGGTACATTTTTTTGTTCACATTTACCTGTTTATTAAAATTGCTGTCAATGTTCATTCAAATAGCCCTCAAATAAGCCCTCCCCTGAAAATAAGCCCTCTGGTGTTTTTCTGTCCAAAAAATTTAATAAGACAGTGTCTTATTATCGAGGAAACACGGTAGCTCTGTCAGGGCTTGTTGCATGTTCAATAGCTCTCTGGTGCCTTGTTTTATCTCAATAACTACAAAGCTGAACAGGGTGCTGGCATTGAGTCCATCCCTTCACTGCCACTGTCCAACAATCCAGAAAACACTCTAGGTCTTTCTCCCAACTGTTTACTCCTTTTCGAATGATGCTCCTCTACTTTGTTACTTCTGTTGCCAGACTTTCCTCTCCTTTACTGGTGTCCAACACAAATAGCAGCAGCTAAGCATTTTGTGAGGATCCTGGCATCAGAAAACCACAAATTAAGATTATCTATGGTTTATTGTATTTTTATTTATGTTTAATATTTCCCAATTATATTTTAATCTGGTTCAGACTGCACTCTGGATTGTTGCAGCCTGTAACATGTTTGCAACCTCTGCTCTACTCCTATTGTCTATTCTACAGGACATACCTAAAGTCTTTAAGCAATTCAAGCTTAAAACTGCATTAAAACTTCAGGGACATTCTAGATTACTTCTCTTTCCTGTGAAATTGTGCCAAGTCTTAATCAGCAAGACCTTGGAGGAACTACACTGAAGTCTCCACTAAGAATATTGAAAGTATTTCACCCCCAAAATCAGAACACCTCTGGGCTATTCAAAACTTCTGTTGTTTGCCACCTAGGACTCATAGGCTTCTCTACACACAGAGTGTCTGCTGAAGCAGTTGGGTAATAAGTTTTGCTTTGATTTGACCTTTGGAATTAGGAGACACCTGGCTTCAGACCCTACCTTCCTCATTTATTAATTTTACAATTATGGATGGACTAGCTAAATTTTCAAAGTCTCAGTTTCCTCATCTATAATATGGGGCTAATTATAGTATTCACTTCAAATTCTGCCTTCCTCACTTATTAAGTTTTACAATTATAAATGGACTAGGTAACTTTTTTTTAAAGCAATTAGGGTTAAGTAACTTGCTCAAGGTTACACAGCCAGTTATTTTTGTGTGGGTGTTAAGTATCTGAGTCCTGAACTGATCCCAGGGCTCCCGACCCTGGGGCCGATACTCTTACTCACTGTACCACCTGACCGCCCCTTACTAAGTAACTTTTCAAAGTCTCAGTTTTCCTATTTATAAAATGGGAATGATAATAATAGCAATCACTTCCCAAGATTTTTTTGGGGGGGTGACAATCATTTGAGATTATTTAAAGTGATTTTCCTACCTTAAATCCCTATATAAATGTTAAATCATGTTTGTTATTTTCTACTTCACATTAGATAATGTTGAGTTTATCCCTTCTGCTAGGTTCTCCCTCCTCCAGAACTTAGGTGCTGTATTTCATTCCTGGTCACTACTTCCCACTCTTCAGAGGGGTCAGAAAGGCACTCTCATACTCTACAAATTTGCCTTTCTGACTATTCTATCCCTCTTGGACAATTGGAACTGGTTACGCTAAATAACCTGGGGTGCTCTTTTAAAATATTCTAAAAGAATGGGGAAATGGCTAGAGCCCCTTCTCTGCAAGTGCAAGCATCTGTATCCAAAGGGGAAGATGTTTATAAACCCTATTCTATACACTATACATAGGGTTGTGATTATGTGACTTGGCAGACATTATGTTAGCTAGCTAATATGGTAAATCTATTTAATCCATTCTCACCTAGTATAGTGGCTCAGGGAATGAGAAAGGGGGTAGAGAAAATTATATTAGAAGGAAAAGATCAGGAAAAGTAGGCATTGTTTGAGGTAATGGGGGCACTGAAGCCATGGTTCTTTGGGAGTCAAAGAACAGCATGAAGATACTGGAAATAGAGATAAAAAGGAGGGAGACTGATTTTTTCCACAATTTTACAAACATTAACCTTATCTTTTAAAAAAAATAACCCATTGAGGGGCTAGAGTGATGAGCTAGAATAGATTCCATATTCAGACTGCTTGTTCTCCTACATTGACTTTTGAAGGATGGAAATGAAGGGCATCACCAGCAACTAGAGCTGGCCACAACAGCCTGACAGAACAATAGGAAGATGTTTAATGTTAATTCTTTGGCAAACTACCTTATAGGACCTGGAAAAACAAAGTTCTGAATAAGGAGAGAACTTCGGGTCTGTTCCTTAACATCTGGGTTCTATACCCCATCATTTCTTTGTCTCATGTATGTTGGCAGTAACTAAGATGGAGCACCCAGGATGCCATCATCTTGGAGGTGGGATATATTCTTCCCAGTAATAGTTTTTCAGCCTTTCCAGTACTCTGTGCTCTACAGGGATTCTGAAAGTCCCATTCTTCTTCCACTTCCTTCACTCACTGCCACATGCTCTGCTGCCACCTTCCTAGAGACTAGAGGCTGAGATTGTTCCCCCTGAACAATGTACCACCCCATTATCCCAGTGTGAATACACTCAACCAGGGTATATTCTCATCACTCCTCCCCCTGAATTTGCCCTGAATGCCAGAATTCTTAATTATAGATCTACTGGTAGATTTCACTAACTATAGATGTGAAAGAGAACAATATCATTTAAAATCCTATTATTTATACATAGCTGGTCACAAAAGTTTCTAAGGTGAAGAGATCACATTATAGAGACAGTCTACTTCTCTGCCTATGCAACAGGCCATCCCTACTGACAAGGTTAATTACCAGTGGTAAATAAATACAGTGATAATAAATGCCATCTTAGGGTCATTTTTGTTTCTTGTCTCTTTATCCAGCTGAGCATTTTTGAGGTAGCTATTGCCAATTCTCACCTTTTCCCGTACCTGTAGTTCGGGATGAACAAAAAGTGAAGGTCATGACAGTTCATGAAAAACTCATCATAGCTGCCTTATTTCCCAACTGTCTTGCTTCAAATAGAGCATCTGTAATTAGACTAGTGGGGCATACCAATCATAACCTGCCTGTGACTTAGATCAATTTCAAGAAATTTTAGACTGTGACTAGCCAGTTGACAAGTCTTTCCAAACTTAGTGTGGATGGTCCTTGAATCATTCATGTAAATCTGTTACTGGGTCTGTATTTCAATTCTTTCCAGCTTAATAGTACCTGCTAGAGCTTGCGTTCTGCAAGCACAACTTTTAAGAAATTCTAGTTACCTCCAGACCACAATGAGACGCTGGAGTCAGAGCAGTCCTCACAAGCATCAGGCCAGAAGTATAGAAATAATTCCAGAAAGCAGAATTTAAGATCATCTTTACCATGGTGATTTCAAAATATACACTTGAATTTGTAGGAATCCTAAAAGATTTTCAGTCAAATGACACTTTAACAGAGAATGCAAGATGAAAACACAGCTCTAAAGATGCTCAACATATATGAACTTTGTGCATTCATGCAGATCCATTCATTTCATATTTCATTTTCAAATGACATGTATATTAATGGGGCCATGAAAATGTTGATGTGTGACCTTTAGGGGCTGTACAGTTTAGAACTTCGTAGCACAAATTTGAATATACACCCCATTAACAGAAGTCAAAGGACAAAAAGGCAAGTAAAAGAGAAAATGAGCCAGGGAAGCCTTTAGAGAGGCTGGCATAATGAACTGTGGAGCTATTATGGTCTGTCCTGTACCATAAACACATTTAAGATATCATAAAATCTGCATAATCATTTCTTGATAGCAATTCCTCTGCAGCCTTCACACTTAAATTAGCCTTTTTGTCAAATACAGGTTTTCAGATTATTCAAGGATCAAAATTGCCTGAATCCAGCTCAGTACCATAAAATTTAGCCAACTTACTATTCCCCAAACTTGGGGGAACTACTTTCTGTACCTGTACTTTTGCTTCGACTGTGCCACATGCCTGGAAGACACTGTTCCTCCTCACCTGGAAGTCACCTCTTCGAATCCTTAGCTTCCTTTCAAGCTAAACCCAAGTGCCATCTTCTATGGAAGGTTTTTCTGGATCTTCTAAATTGTTAGTGCTTACACTCTCTTCATATAATATTGTTTTTATTTATCTCTTTAAATTTTATCTCACTTCCCCCACCCCATGTAAGTTCTACTGATTTGTATCTTATTTTGAGGATCAAATAGAGCAAAATATTTAAGGCACTTTGTAGACCTTAGAGGCTATATAAATGTGAGCTATTACTTTTTTCTTTACATTCCCAGGACCTTGCACACAGCAGACACCTAACACATGCTTGTATTAAATCAAATTGCAGTTGCAAGAAAACTTAGAACAGAGGTATGCTGGTAAATGCTTTTTTTAAGGCTCTTTAAAACAATGTACCCCCATATCAGTTTAAGTTTTATCTGCATTATTAATATTTTCTCCATCACTTCCTTAAGTCAAAAGTTCTAGACAATCAACAAAATGATAAATCAAACCATGATTTGTATCTTCTACTATTTCTGAGGTATAACTGTTCACACCGAAAAGTTAACAATCTGCTGAGCCCAAAGCAGCTGGTTGCAACACAAAATCATCCACTCCAACCTCTTGAGTTCTTAAAAGGAGCCTCCCTCCAAGTCCCTCCTTGGGGATGTCAACTTCGGTGGCCACCAGCTTTAACTCCAAAGAATAGCAGAGAGAATAAGTAGAATTGCTAGAATTTGTATAGTTCTTATCATGTGCTGGGCATTGTAAAGCTTACCATTAGTACCTCATGGGCATACACATTGATCCAGCAATACCACTCCTAGGTCCAAAAAAAACTTTTCCTTCAAAAGAAAAAGGAACCAAGATGCAGAGGCAGGCCTGGAAGGCACGGCGTGGCCGGCAGAGGCAGGCCCAGAATGGGCCTGATCAACTCAGAGGGCAAGTCTTCCCACCAACCACAAGGTCCACTACCAGGCCTATCACCAAAGGGCTGGGACTGGAAAGAGCAAGGTAAGAAGCAAATACAGGGGCCCCTGTCCTGGATAGCAAACACTCCTGGGGTTACCACTTCATAGCCCAGAAATTTTTTTAAAAAGCCCCTTTCAAGACCTCCAAAGTCCAGGATGACAGAAACCCCCCCTCTGACCCTGAAAACATAGTAACTCTTGCCCCAGGGCAAAATCCTCTACAGTAAAGGCTTGGGATACTAGAGGAAGGGCGTGGCGAGGACCCTGCCTCAAAATGGGTAGAAAGCAGACTACAAAGACAAAGACTCTGGAATCCTACTATCTTCAGAGGGAGGAAACAACCTCAGAGGGAGACAATGTGGACTCCACACCCAAAGCTGAAACTTCAACAGGGAATGGATCCCAAGCACAGAAGGCTCTCCTAGATGAGATTAAAAGGAACTTTGAAAACAAAATGAGAGAGCTAGAAGACAAAATGAATAACTCTCTCAAAACAAAAATAGCAGAATTAGAATAACATTATAATGAGGAAAACATCTCTCTGAAAAGAAAAGTGTATGATATGGAAAAGGAGCCCCAAAAATTAACCGAGGAAAATGATTTGCTAAAAACTAGATTTAACCAAATGGAAACAAATAACTCTATGAGGATCCAAGAATTAGTCAAGCAAAACAACAAGAATGAAAAATTAGAAAATGAGGTAAAATACCTCAAAGAAAAAATAACTGACCTGGAAAACAGATCCAGGAGAGATAATCTGAGAATCATAGGCCTACCAGAAAATTATGATGAAAAAATGAGCCTGGACAACATTCTCCAAGAGCTCGTTAAGGAAAACTGCCCTGAGATACTAGAACCTGAGGGTAAAATAGAAATCGAGAGAATGCACTGGACACCTGCTGAAAGACATCCCAAACTGAAAAGTCCTCGAAATGTTGTGGTCAAACTCCAGAACTACCAGATAAAAGAGAAAATACTTCAAGCTGCCAGAAAGAAACAATTCAAATATCTAGGGTCCACAGTGAGGATTGCACAGGATTTGGCAGCCTCTACACTGAAAGATCGGAGGCAGTGGAATACAATTTTCCAGAATGCAAAAGAGCTCAGGTTACAACCAAGGATCACATACCCAGCGAGACTGAGCATATTCTTCGAGGCAAAGACATGGTCATTCAATGATATAACAGAGTTCCAGACCTTCTTGATAAAAAAGCCAGAACTCATGGAAAATTCAACCTCCAATTACGAGATACAACAGTGACTTAGAAAGGTAAACAAGGAGAACACACACACACCCTGCTTTTTGATAAGAGCAAACTGGTTATAGATAAGTAGAGGGTATGACTATAAAATACACAAAATGACAATTTAAAAAAATCTTATTAAGGGCTACAAAGGGACTGCAATGGAAGAAAGGAAATGAATGAAGTGGAAAAGGGTAAATTATGCCACATATAGAGGCATAAAAACTGTATAGCAGAGGAAAAAAAGGGAGGCAGTTGGGAAGCATATGAGCTTTTCCCTCATTGGTTCTGGTACAAGGAGGGAATAACAACCAGTTAAGCATAGGACTCTAGGGAGAAGAAATGCAAAAAGTATCATTTTAGAGGGAAAGAGGGGAGGGAGAAGAGCTTTGCATGAGATTTGTTCCTGTCACTCTTGATCCGAAGAAGAAATAGGATACTTCATTAAGTATAACAATATCCTACAGGCAGTAGGAGGGGAAAAGGTTATGAAAGGTGGGTGGGAGTGGTTTTTAGGGAGGGAAGTAGTAAGGGGAAAGGGGAGGAAAAGGGAGGGGGGCTGAAAAGGGAACACTGAGGAAGAAGGTGGTCAAAAGGAAAACTATTAAGGGGGGGAAGGGAGAAGGGAGGGAAAATATGAACATTAACAGGGGCAGGAATAGGATGGAGGGAAAGAAACAGATAACAATCATAACTGTAAATGTGAATGGAATGAACTCTTCCATAAAACGGAGATGGAAAGCAGAATGGATTAGAAATCATAATCCTACAATATGCTGTTTACAAGAAACAAATCTGAAACACAGGGATACACACAGGGTAAAGGTAAAAGGCTGGAGTAAAATATATCATGCCTCAGCTAAAGTAAAAAAAGCAGGGGTAGCAATCCTTATCTCAGATAAAGCAAAAGCAAAAACTGACCAAATTAAAAGAGATAAGGAAGGAAACTATATCTTGTTAAAAGGCACCATCAAGAATGAAGCAATATCATTACTTAACACATATGCACCAAGTGGTGTAGCATCCAAATTCCTAGAGGAGAAGGTAAAGGAATTAGAGGAAGAAATAGATAGCAAAACTATACTAGTGGGAGACCTTAATCTCCCACTCTCTGAACTTGATGAATCCAACCTCAAAATAAACAAGAAAGAAGTTAAGGAGGTGAACAGGATTTTAGAGAGGATAGGTATGATAGATCTCTGGAGAAAACCGAATGGGGATAAAAAGGAATATACTTTCTACTCAGTGGTTCATGGCACATACTCAAAAATTGACCATGTTCTAGGGCATAAAAACCTCACATTTCTATTCAGTAAGGAAGAAATATTAAATGCATCCTTCTCAGATCATGATGCAATAAAAATTATATGCAATAAAGGGCCAGGGAAAGACAGAATAAAAACTAATTGGAAATTAAACGATTTAATCCTAAAGAATGATTGGGTCAAATAAGAAATTATAGAAACAATCAGTAATTTCATTCAAGAGAATGATAATAATGAGACAACATACCAAAATCTGTGGGATGCATTAAAGGCAGTTCTTAGGGGAAGTTTTATATCCCTGAGTGCATACATGATTAAATTAGAGAAAAGGGAGCTCAATGAAGTGGGCATGCAATTAAAAAACCTAGAAAAAGAACAAATTCAAAATCCCCAATTAAATACTAAATTAGAAATATTGAAGACAAACAGAGAGATTAATAAAATTGAAATTAAGAAAACTATTGAATTAATAAATAAAACCAAGAGCTGGTTTTATGAAAAAATCAACAAAATTATAGACCTTTAGTCAATATGATAAAAAAAAAAGAAAGAAGAAAACCAAATTATGAGTATCAAAAATGAAAAGGGTGAATCTACCTCCAATGAAGATGAAATCAAAACAATAATTAGGAATTATTTTTCCCAACTGTATGCACATAAATTTGACAATCTTAGGGAAATGGATAAATATTTACAAACATACAAATTGCCCAGATTAACTGAGGAGGAAGTAAATTACTTAAATAATCCCATCTCAGAAAAAGAAATTGAACAAGCCATCAGTCAGCTCCCTAGGAAAAAAATCTCCAGGGCCAGATGGATTCACTAGTGAATTCTATCAAACATTTAAAGAACAATTGATTCCAATAGTCGACAAACTATTTGGGAAAATTAGTGAAGAAGGAGTCCTACCAAATTCTTTTTATGACACAAATATGGTACTGATACCTAAATCAGGAAGAGATAAAACAGAGAAAGAAAATTATAGACCAATCTCCCTCATGAATATATATGCAAAAATTCTAAATAAAATACTAGCACAAAGACTACAGCAACTTATCTCAAGAATAATACACTTTGATCAGGTAGGATTTATTCCAGGAATGCAAGGATGGTTTAATATTAGGAAAACCATCAGTATAATTGATCATATCAACAATAAAACTATCAGAAACCACATGATCATCTCAATAGATGCAGAAAAGGCTTTTGACAAAATACAACATCCATTCCTCTTAAAAACATTAGAAAGTATAGAAATAAATGGAGCCTTCCTTAAAATAATAGGTAGCATCTATTTAAAGCCATCAGCAAGTATTATATGTAATGGGGAGAAGCTAGAAGCATTTCCCATAAGATCAGGGGTGAAACAAGGGTGTCCACTATCACCCCTCATTCAATCTGACACTAGAAATGTTAGCAGTATCAATTAGAGAAGAAAAAGAAATAAAAGGAATCAAATTAGGCAAAGAAGAGACCAAGCTATCACTCTTTGCAGATGATATGATAATATACTTAGAGAATCCTAGAGAATCAAGTAAAAAACTACTTGAGACAATAAATAAATTTGGCAAAGTTGCAGGATATAAAATAAACCCACATAAATCCTCAGCATTCCTATATACTTCCAATGAAATTCAATGGCAAAAGATAGAAAGAGAAATCCCATTTAAAGTTACTGTAGACATTATAAAATATTTGGGAATCTACCTGCCAAAACAAACCCAGGACCTGTATGATCATAACTACAAAACACTTTTCACACAAATAAAGTCAAATCTAACTAATTGGAAAAATATCAATTGCTCATGGCTGGGTTGAGCTAATATAACAAAAATGACAATTATACCTAAATTAAATTATATATTTAGTGCCATACCAATTAATTTACCAAAAAACTACTTTATAGAGCTAGAAAAAATAGTAACAAAATTCATTTGGAAGAATAAACAGTCCATAATATCAAGGGAATTAATGAAAAGAAATGCTAGGGAAGGTGGACTAGCTTTACCAGATTTCAGTCTGTATTATAAAGCAGCAGTCATTAAATCTACTTGGTACTGGCTGAGGAATAGAGGAGTGGATCAATGGAATAGATTAGGCACATGAGATTCAGAAGTCAATGACTATAGTAATCTATTGTTTGATAAACCTCCAGACCCTGGTTTTTGGGATAAGAACTCACTATTTGACAAAAACTGCTGGGAAAACTGGAATATAGTATGGCAGAAACTGGGCATAGACCATTATCTAACACTGTATACCAAAATCAAGTCTAAATGGGTGCATGATCTAGGTATAAAAGTTGATACTGTAAGCAGTCTCCTAAAACAAGGAATAGTTTACCTGTCAGACTTGTGGAGAGGGAAAGACTTTATGACTGAAAAAGAATTAGAGAACATTATAAAATGTAAAATGGTACATGAAATTGAAAAGTTTCTGTACAAACAAAGCCAATGTAACCAAGATTAAGAGGGAGGTGGGAAATTGGGAAAAAATCTTTCTAACCTATGTCTCTGACAAAGGTCTCATTTCTAAAACATACAGAGAATTGAGTCAAATTTATAAGAATACAAGTCATTCCCCAATTGATAAATGGTCAAAGGATATGAACAGGCAGTTTTCAGAGAAAGAAATTAAAGCTATCTATAAGCACATGAAGAAACGCTCTAATTCACTATTCATTAGAGAAATGCAAATCAAAACAACTCTGAGGTACCACATCTCACCAGTCAGATTGGCTAAGATGACAAAACAGGAAAATGAGAAATGCTGGAGAGGATGTGGGCAAATTGGAACACTAATGCATTGCTTGGGGAGTTGTGAACTGATCCAGCCTTTCTGGAGAGCAATCTGGAATTATGCCCAAAGGGCTATAAATACTTTCATACCCTTTGATCCAGCAATACCACTCCTAGGGTTATATCCCAAAGAGATCATAGAAATGAGAGAAAGACCCATATGTACAAAAATGTTTATAGCAGCTCTTTTTGTGGTAGCAAAGAATTGGAAATTAAGGGGGTGCCCATCAATTGGGGAATGGATGAACAAGTTGTGGTATATGCATGTTATGGAATACTATTGTGCTATAAGAAATGAAGAGCAGACAGTCTTCATATTTACCTGGAGAGGCTTAAAAGAACTGATGCTGAGTGAGAAGAGTAGAACCAGGAGAAATTTATATACAATTACAGACACAACATATGTGTGATGACCAACTTTGATAGACTGGACTCTTCTCAGTCATGCAGTGATATAAGTCAATCCCAAAAGACTCATGATGGAGAGAAATATGTGCATCCAGAGAAAGAACTAGAAAGAATGAAGTTTATATCCAGGTGGAAGCAAAATACCTGATCTTTTTCCTTCTCTTATTTGGTTTTATGTCCTCTTTACCACTTTTCATTCCAGCTGGTACAATCTGTCCTTATAACCTGACTAATGTATAATGTGAAAGTATTTACAGATCCTATACTTGATTATAAGCCGCCATGGGGGGGAAGTGGAAGGGGGGGACAAAATGTGAAACTCAAGGAATTGTGGAATTGAATTCTGTAAACTAAAAGGAAACAAATAAATTAATAAAAAAGATTAAAAAATAAAAAAAGTAAAAGGAACCTATTTATACAAAAATATTTATAACAGTTATTTTTGTGTTGTCTAAAATCTGGAAACTGAGAAGGATGTTCGTCAATTGGGGAATGGCTGAACAAGTTGTAGTATATGATGACAATGGAATATTGTTGTTATAAGAAATCACAAGCAAGATGATTTCAGAAAACCTGAAAAGATTTACATGCACTAATGCAAAATGAATAAGCAGAACCAGAACATTGTATACAGTAATAGCGATATTGTATGATGATCAACTGTGAATGACTTAGCTATTCTGAACAATATAATCATCCAAGGCAATTCCAAAATTCTCATGATGAAAAATGCTATCCATGTCCAGAGAGAGAACTGATAGAATCTGAATGAAGATCTAAGCATACTATTTTCACTTTGTTTTCTTCTGTTGGTTTTGCCTGTGTTTTCTTTCACGACATGACTTCATATGGAAATGCATTTTGTATGATTGCATATGTATAATCCATCTATATCAAATTGCGTACTGTCTTAAGGAGTTGGGGAGGGGAGAGAAGGAGAGAACTTGGAGCTCAAAATTTTATAAAAATGAATATTAAAGTTGCTTTTACATGTAATTGGGGAAAATAAAATAGTATTCGAAAATACTTATTACCCCATTAGATTCTCACAACGACCCTGGGAGGTAGATGCCATTATTATCCAAATTTTACAGGTAAGGAAACTGAGGCACACAGAACTAACATGATTTGGCCAGTGTCACATAGCTAGTAAGTTTCTAAAGTTGAATTTGAACTCAGTTCTTCCTAACTCCAGGTAGAAAACTTTATACACTGCACCACCCAGCTGCCATTTAGTAACCTCATTCTTCTCACTCCATACTCTTAGGATGCTGAGGTGGGATTCAGTCCTGACTTTTCCCTTTGAGTTCCTTTGCATTTTGTTCTATTGGGGTTCCCAGATTTGATGCTGCAGTGATTTTCAAGGTAGCTCTCTAGTAATGAATTTCAGTCATGTTGAAGGTCTACTCTTTCAGTACCTATTACTGATAACTGACAGAACAGATGCGAAATCCCCAAAGCCCTTTATCTACATTGTAATACCAGACCCAGGAACAAACAGATATTCTGGGCCACTTGAGTTCAGGTCAGAGGAAGGTGACTCATCCTTGGATGTATCTTGATACTAATCCACTGCTGAAATCAATTGACAACCATGGCAACCAGAAGCGTGGACTCCGAGGTTTGGCTAATATTTGTACAGCTCTTAAATAGCCCCTGCTGAACTCTGCATCCAAAACACACAAAACAATTGTTGTTACAGAACAAAATGTTTCTGTTGTTACTCTTTCTTCCAAAGAACACATTGGTAATTTTAGATCTAACTTATTATGGAAACACATATCCAGGGTAGACATATTTTAAAACTTAGGAAAGGAACTGACTGGAGAAAATATGGTAAATTTCTCTCTTTCCCAAGTTAAATGCCTTCGTTGTTTCTATTTTTTAAAGGCATGTCACTGCCTAATCACTAACCACTAAAAGAAAAAAAATCAAAGTGGTTTACATATTATGAGCTTGGCAATAAAATGGCATTTTAAAAGCAGTAAACATCTTTTAAACATTCAGGACCTTTAAAAATTGTCAAACTGATTTTTGGAATGACAGATTTGAATTTGAAAAACAAAATTTTCTCCCAGGCCAGAACTTAAAGTGTTATGAACCTATTTTTACAGACAAATAATAAACCTTGGCCAGGGGTTAGGGAATGGGGGAATAAAAGACTAAGACCCAAAGCTGTGAAACCAAGATGGCCCATGTTACAGAGTTGTCAGTGTGCCCATAGCAGTTCATTTAATGTGTACATTAATCCATATGGAAGCCATGTTGATTTTTGCTATATTATTTACTGTCTTGTGTTTAATGTTTGACCATATATTCTGAAAAAGACAAACCCCGGGCAAAACAGAAATTCAGTCTGGTTAAATTCATTTTCTGGGCATATTTTCTCTGTGCTAGAAGCAGCTTACTTCTACCATGCATCTCTCTGCTACTCTTTGGGGGCTCCTCAACATAAATTCCTTCATGACAATAAGATTCCAAGATGAGCAGTCAGACATACAGCATCACCAAATGGAAAGATTGTTTCAATAGGTCAAGTTAGAACTCTTTTGATTGAATGACATCTTTTACTTTTTCTCCTAACTTGTTATTGATTTTGATCTTTCTTCTACAAGTCAAAGGTTTGTCTCTCCATAGACAGTTGATTTCAGAAATTACATTTTTACTGGTAACTAGTCATTTCCTCTCTATTAAAATATAGTCAATTTTATTTTTTGAAATTTATTCAGTCCTCTCCTTGTCTTGTGCATGATTATTTTCTTAAAAGAAGTATTTGTGATATATAGGTATGAAGCCTTTTGGCAATCTTATGAGCCTTTCATCTCATTAGTTCCTTGATTCTGTGACCTATTTTTTGACATATGTTTGTCATACTCCCCATGCTCATCTTTGCATTAAAATGACCCAGAGTCAAAATTTATGTAAATTAATTTGGAAAGTCAGTTTATTAACAAGAATTTATGACATTTTATGTGTGAGGCACTGGGCTAAGTGCTGGAGATACAAAGAAAGAAAAAAAAACCAGTCCCAGCTATCAGAGCTCATAATATAACAAATTAATTTTTTTTTTTTAAAGCAATCGGGGTTAAGTAACCTGCTCAACGTTACACGGCCAGTTATTTCTGGGTGTGGTGCTGAGTGTCTGAGCCCGGGACCTGATCCAGGTCATCCCAACACTGGAGCCGGTGCTCCTACTCGCTGAGCCACCTGGCCACCCCTAAGCAATTGGGGTTAAGTAAGTTGCTCAAGGTTACACGGCCAGGTGTTTCTGGGTGGGTGCTAAGTGTCTGAGCCCGGGATTCGATCTCCAGGTCTTCTCAACACTGGAGCCGGTGCTCTTACTTGCTGTGCCACCTGGCCGCCCCCAACAAATTAATTTTTAAATGGAATTGCAATAGATCCTTACACTCTGTAAAGATGCTGTTATACAGCAGCAGTTATATTTATGGTAGTCTTTTTGCTTATATACATAACTACAAAGTGAGATGAACAAGTAACCCCTGAAATTATATTTCTTTTTGCCCTTGAATGCAACAAAAAGATCTTCACCAACTCCTTCATGCACTTCTTCAAGGAGAACCTTTGTTTACCTACAAATTCTATTTGATTTCTGGCAAAGTGCCAATAGTTAAGTTAATGTTCATAGACAGTCTAAAAACTGGGTGATTTTTATTACTCGAGCTCCCTTTCCTATCAATCTCCTACCATAACCGTGGAAGTGGAAGGTGACTGCACAGTACTGAGACCCATTTTGTATTTGTGATTTGTTTCATTGGTTGCCATTTCTAAATAATTCATCACAGTGTCTGTCTGAGATATATGCATGGATGAACTAATCTGGGCAATATGTACTATTCATCAACTTGGTTTTTCCTGTGCTAGGCTGTTAGGCTGATCTCTTTTGAGTGGCCATGGATCTTATTGAGGAAACCCTAGAGTATTCCAGGACTTGAGGCAATCAGCACTATGTCACTAGCAAACCTGAGCATCTGGAGAACTCAACCTTTTTATAGGGAACCTTTCTTCCACATTGTCTCTTTGCAGAACAAATTCCATGAGTCTAGTCAACACTTTTGTCAGGCATGCATCAGCTTTATGCCTCACTTGATATTGATAATTAGAAGACTGCGGAACAAAGATATCTGTGCATTTAAATCTTTTAAGAAATGTTACAGACTTAGCAGATGCATGAGAAAACACAGGGAAAGCTCATAGGATTATAGATCTAGACCTGGAAGGGATCTCAGAGGGTATTTGATCCAACCCCCTCAATTTTTACTGTTGAGGAAAATGAGGCACAGTTATTTAGTTAGGTAGTGTAAGTAATTTCCTTAAGGCCACACAGGTAGTGAACATTAGAGTTAAAATTCAAACTCAAGTCCTTTGACTTCAGAACCAGTGCTCTTTTTGTCATGTAATACTGCCTCTGAACCTAGTCAAAAGAAATACTTCAAGGCTGCATTTTATTTTATTTTATTAACAAATGGTAAATCCAATGATATATTGTAATCTCTATATCATACGTATGTATATACATATAATATATAGAATAATATGTATTTTCTCTACCCTTCTGAGTCAGTGTTAAGATTGTGAAGGTCTCTGTTTTAGAAAACTGTCTTGAAAAAGCCAGCTGGTAACCTTTCCATATTTGCAACAAGGATTTTAAAAGATCATTTAAAGAAGCAAAAGAAGCATAGAGAGGCTTAATAGTTAATGGTTGTTGCTGTTCTCTATTTTCTTTTTTTTGTAGTAGTACCATTTGTGATTGTTTTGCATTTTCTTGTTATTTTGGTCTTTATTTTGACTAATCAGGCTGCAGAATGTTAACTCAGAAATTATTCCCATATAGTTAACAAATAATTTTCCTTCTACTATAATGCAATAATTTTTTAAAATAATATTGTTCAATACTTGTTATATCCAGTGTCTTTTAACTCTCTTCTTGAAAAAATGTGTATGTTATGCAGGCATCAAGCTTCTGATTAGTCTATAAGCTTTTGTTCTCTTTCATGCCTTAATCAAAAACAACATTTTTCAGTTTATTTTTTACCATTTTTTTCTACGTCCACATTTGCATTGAAGTAATTGAGTGTCAGGAAGTGTTGATTTAGATATTGCAAAAATGATCATATAATTTTAAATATTTTCTTTCACAATAGACTATATCACATAAATTAAATGATTTTAATTTAGTTTCTGCATACTATATTCACTACTAGACAAGTCAACAAACATTTATTAAGCACCTCCTACATGCCAAGAGTGCTAATGATGAGAACCTCAAGAAATGGTATTTCTTGTTGTCTTTGGATTCACTATGAAATCAACCCCACCAACTCAAGTAGTAATCACCCTAAGGAGAACCTCTGAGTTACCCTGCTACTTTGCCATGAAATCTTGATTTCCTCTGGTTTCCTTTATAGCAAGAACGTTAATACTATTGTGACTCAGTTCCTCCAGTGGAATGTTAACTCACTGTTCATTGGACAGAAGTTTCATAACTAGGATTCAATACTCAAATTTACATTTGTAGATGGTGTAAAACACTGAAGTTCTTAGCACCTCTGAGCCCTTTTCTGAAATGAAAGGAAGATTGAAGACAGTTATGTATTTTTCTTTGTTTCATGGGTAGCCATGGTCAAAGTATTCATTACTAGCTAACCAACCATCTATTGATGAGCTTCTGAATATTTAGGAAGACTAATAGATAAAAATCTGTGGATAAGACAATATCAGAAGACTTTCCAGTTTAGCAGAATCCAGCAGAACTTGCATTCCTGTAGCATAATCTTTAAAAAAATCTATGCCACAATGACCTAGTTGAGTAGTACTTTTGTGAATGGGAAACATGACAGTAGAACTTTTGTAGAGGAGAGAGACATGATGGCTATCTTTTAAAAATCAAAGAGTTGTCACATGGAAGAAGCCTTAGATTTTTTCTGCATGGGCTTGGAAAGATCTTAGAACTTGGAACAAGGTGGAAAGGAGGCCAACTTGAGTTCAATGTAAGGAAAACAGCAACTTATTGTGTAGAATGAACTCTGATTCAATAAACAAATAGTGGCAGAAGCTTTTGTAAGCTACACTAGAAAGAAGAGGAGAAAGGGTAACAACCAAGAGGGAAAGCTGCCCTAGAGGCCCACTTCTTCCTTCCGTGTCTTCCTGACATTGATCAGATTTAATTTTCCATAGGGTTATACATATAGAGCTGGAATAGACCTCAGAGGGAATTGATTCCAAGTTTAGAGATGAGAAAATTTTGATTTAGGAAGATTAAATAGCTTCCCTAGGGTCACAGGGCTACTAAAGTCTGAGGGGGATTCAAACCGAGATCTCCCAGATACTCAGTTCAGTTCTCTATTCACTAAACCACAGAAGCCCTGAGATAATTGCCTTACTCAGGTATTAGTGTTATCCTTATTCCAGGTTGGGGATTTGATATAAGATGACATCCATCTGTGATAGGGTCACTGGATGATTTCTGATCTCTCTTTTTCAGCAATCTGTGAGCCACCCTAGCATAGATTCTGATCGCTCTCTATCAACAATCTCTGAGATGAAACAGCATGAATCCTGGTCTTTTTTCAGCAATCCATTAGGGGAACATCACAGTGACAAAGATATTGGAATATAATCCTTTTCATGATTAATTTTATAGCCTGTATCTATCTTTTTCCTGGTTCATAGCACTAGGTAATGAGGCAGTTCTGGGCAAGGAGTCAAGCTCCTGGGAGATTATTGCTTTAGGACAACAATTGGTTTTATGCATTTTCACCATTTGTCCTCTGGAGGAAGAGGATGAACAGGAGTTCTAGGATTTGGGGGGAAATGCTCCCCAGGTAAACTTTTGGCTTCCTATGAAGCCAAAGAAACTGAGTTACAGAGTTATGTCAATAAAGACCTCCAGGCTTTATGTCCCCTCTCCCCCCAACCCCATCACTGACAACAATTGTATGAGTCATACTAACTATATCTTAAAATAGGATTCCACCATCTTAGAGATTACTGATCTTTATTAATCTCAGTGACTCCAAGTTTTCCCTCCTCTATTTCCTTTCTGCTATGGAATGCTGTGATTGACTACATACTCTAAGAAGTCTGAAAGGCTATGAAAACTCAGTCCGTACCTTACAAAGTCAAAGTTGTTGCAGCCTGAGCAGTCTACTCTAGTGAGCTAATATTTCTTTTCCCTTTCAGTTAGGCTACTAACTTTTTGACCCCCAGTCTTATGGACCTCATGACTGGCAATATTCTCCCTGGGTTCTTGTGGAACTGAGGTTGGAAAAATCTCCCAATAGTCCTTTGATGTTTTCTTGATATCAGTGTTTGCAAAACAATGTTTGCTATTTTTAAGTAAGTTGTTTTGTTTTACTACGATATGTGGTATAAATAATTTTCAATGTTTGGGTTTATAAGAGAATAAGAAAAGTTTCCATTGAATGTGAGCTAAGCCTAATAGAGTATCTAGAACTCAAGCCCTGAGTACACATTCAAAGTTTTGGGAAAACAGTACTGAGGGGACTACACCCATCCCTTATAAAATCAAGAGAGTAAATGCTTCTTCTTAATAGTTAGAGTGCTCCAAAAATGCAATGTGATGCCCCAACAAGTAATGTGCTCCATACCTGGGTGATTTTCAAGTAAAAGCTACATGACCACTAGATATTATGGAGGGAATTTTGTTTCAAATAGTAGTTAAATTAGATAACCTCTAAGATCTCAATCACCCTAAATTTCTATTTTATGATTCTACCTCTTAATGCCATTCTCCAGAAGCCCCTTTTGTCCACTGTCCTCATGCTAATTTAAGCTTTTCAGTATGACACATCACCCAGAATGATCCTACCCCTCAAAAGTGCTTTGTTCCAACATTACCACCCTCTTCTTCCTCCCAATAAATATAGTAGTTCTCAGATAACAGCAACAACAACAATAAGTGTTAGATGGAAAGCAATCTGGTTGAATTAATTCAGATTAATATGTAAATGGGCCATCACTGTTAATTTTTTAGAAATATTTATGTTTATGGAAGACTTTAATCCAGCAAATATTCATTGACTATTTACTATGTGTAGTGTTCTAGGTGCTAGAGAACAAAAACAATGTGAAAAATAGTTCCTGTCTTCAAAGAGTTTACATTCTATTTGAAAAAGTCTTATAGTCAGATTTTTGGGTAGCATAACTGAATGAAGTGCAGAATTTAAGGCAGTGAGGGAAGATTTTTAGGTCCATCATATATATTACCAACCTGGACTGCTCATCTATTTTGGGATTAAACTCAGTAAATCTCCTGTTTTTCACAGATTTTTCTTTCCCTCAACTTCTATACCCATAGGGTCTCTGAAAAAATTCAGATGGTCACCCTGTCCTACCTCTACCCCTAGAAACACTCTCCCACTACAGCGGGAGTAGAAACTGGAAGCAGAAGAGGTCTCAGAGGGATGTAAGGGTTGTTTGTAAATCACAGAAGAAACTTAGTAGACCAAGAGCTGAACTATACTTTGGAAGACTGCATTCAAGTCCTAGCTCAGTTATCAAAGTTATATTCCCCTGTGTGAAGGGTAGCGTGGAATAGTGAATAGAGGGCCATGCTTGCCTCTGACACCTATTGGCTCTGTGACTCTAGGTAAGTATTTTAACCCCCCAGTACCCTCAGCAGCTCTTAAGACTTGAAGTTACAGAAAAGGTGCTGACATTTATTGGTCAAGAAAATGTCAGCACCCTATGCAAACTGCTTCTTGGGTTGAAGCTTTTGTAATCTGAAAAATTAACCAATTATGATCATCTCTAAGGTTCCTTCTAGTTCTATGGTTCTTTGAATCTCTTAGAAAGTTGTGATTCCTTGAATTTATTGCATATATCATGTGTTCCCTTCCTCCTGGGCTACTTTGATTTTTTTTAATTTTTTTAGAATTTAAAGAGACCAAAAACAATTGGTTTAATACTTCAAATATTGCAAAGTACTCAAATGCAATAATTAATTTGACTCTTAGGGAAATCCTGTAACTTAGATACTGTGAATATTAATGATCCCATTTTATAGATTAGGAAGCTGAGGCTTAGAAGCATTGACTTACTTGACCATGATCAGATACCTAATAAGTACAAACTTCACCAAAATACTTTTAATAAACAAAAGTACTTGACAAAAACAAAGTTATAGATTTTGCTTCATATCTAGTTCAATATATTTAGTTCACAATCCAATTAAGCATACCAACTTTTCTAAACACATCCAGGAATATAAAAATATAGCTGCAAGTCACCTTTGGCAAATACCTTTTCTGTAGCCCTGTAATGGAATGGATGAGAATGGCACAGTACCATCTTTCAATCAACTAATTATATGACATTGGCATACCTAGAGCCAAACATGAAAGAGAAACACTAAGCTCCCATTTCTCCATCAAGTAGAAAGTTCTTGTCAGCTGGCTCACTATGTGACCCAGGCTAGAGGAATGCAAGCCAGTATGCTCAATAAATCCATAACCTTCTGCCAACATGAAAAGGATAGAGAAGAGAGAGAGAAGAAGAGAGAGATCAAAGAGCCACTTTATTTCCCTAATGGCTGCTTAAGGAAATAGAACAAAACCAACAGTACCATAAAATCATGGGGCTCAGTTAGTGTGCTTAGGGAGAAAGAGAGGAGTTTATGGGTATGTGGAGGGTTAGATTAAGGAGGAAATGAAGAGAAAAATCACAGCATCACCCAAGGGAATAAGAAGTATAAACTCTGTCAATGTCTCAATCCCCTGGGATGCCTATTGGCACATAAGGTGTTATATATGTGGTTCAAAATGGTGACTAGATCTTTTTTTTTTAAAAAGGTAAAACATTATGAAATAACCATAAATTAAATAATAGATAGGCAAAACCCAAAGAAGGGAATGATTATATTCCACCTACACAAATTTTGGGATGAACAACTAAGTTTTCCAAGAAATTTTCAAGTATTGAGTGTCTTTGACCTAAGTTTTTCTGTTTGTTTTTTTGGGGGGGGAGGAGAGGTACATGCATGTGTGGGGTGAGTGTGTGTGTGTTTGTGTGTGTTTGTCTGTGTGTGTCTGTTTTTGTGTAGGTTTTATATAGTAGAATATATATGGGGGGGGAGTTGCTTGTTTTCCTCCTCTCATTTTGTTCAACTCAGGAAAAAAAGTTAGGTTAATTAACATTTATGCAGTAATTTTACAGATGAGAAAACTGAGACAGAAAGAAAATAAGTGAAACAAACTCAAGTCATAAGAAGAACTGAAATTAGTGCCCAGGTTTCCCGGGTCTGGTTTTCCCTTTCAGATCTCTGACAGAAAGATACTACACAGACTTAGAGAAATCAACCTTAAGTTAATAATGACCTTATGTGGAGTGACATTAACTTATGGGCAAGTGTTCATTGGGTACATGCAGCTAGGCAAAATGGTGGGTGCTTGCCTTGATTTACTTTTCAACCATTCTTTCTGCAAGCATTTATTGAACAGGAGGCAATGTAATTTCTTCAGAAAAGTCCAAGATTTAGAGTCAGCAGAGCTGGGTTCAAATATGGGTTCTGTTATTTACCAGATCTATGGCCTTGGTCAAGTCATAGATCTGGCTCTCAGTGGTTCTTAACTAGACTAGACCAGTGGTTCTCATGGACTTCTTTGGCAGTCTGGTGATGTCTATGAACCCCTTCTCACAATCGTGATTTTAAATGCAAAAGACAAAGTACATAGAATTATGAAGGAAACCAATTACATTTAAATGTGCTTATCAAAAAAAAAAAGTTTGCACACCCACAGGTTAAGAATTCCTGGAATAAATTATAACTAAGCTAAAAAAAAATGACCTTATAATCTTTAGGACCTACAGGGATTAACAGCACCCATGAAACTCTGGGAAATAGACTAGTAGTTCTGATATTCATTCCAAATATCTTCTTTCTTTGCAACATCCAATATAAACCAATAAAACAAGCATTTATTAAACTCCTACAGTGTATAAGACATTGCGGTAGTCACTGAAGATACAGAGACAGAATGGAAGACAGCCCTTGCCCTCTTGTTCCTTTAGTCAGTCCAAAACAAAACCCATTCATCTTCCCCCACTCCAAACCCAACCCCCTTATGAATTGCTCTATTATTCTTATTCCCTATCCTTCTAGTTTACCAGGATCATGGCCCCAGTGTGTCACCTTACACTTCTTACTCTCACCCCACATATCTAATCAGGTGCCAAATCCTTCCATTTCTATAAAGACATAACATCTCTTATATTTGTATCCTCCACTCCCTCCATACATCCACCACTTTCATCCTGGCTGTCATTACATCTTACCTAGATCACTGGCTTACTGGCTTTTAAATGTTCATTTTTATTTCAGTCAAGCCTCCTCTTAGCTGCCAAAGTGATCTTCCTCAAATGGAGGTCTGACCATGTCATCTCCCTACTTTATCAACTCTAGTAGCCACCTGGAATCAAATATAAACATAATATAATATTTTTATTAATTAATTAATATAATAAATAAATATAATATAAATAAAAATAAATATAAATTAAATATATCCCAGTGGGACGGAAAGAAAATGAATGCTTGTTACTTGAAACAAGTGATAAAATAATTTTTCAAAAAGCTATAAAATTCCTCCACTTGGTATTTAATTCTATTCATAATCTGGCTCCTTCCTATGTTTTCTAGTTTATGGATGCATTACTCTTTTCCAAACACTCTACTGTCCAGCCATCTAGGCCTACTTGCTATTTCTCTAATATGACATGATATCTCTGTGCCTTTGAACTGGCAACCCCCAGTGCCTAGAATGTACTTTCTACTGCCTCTGCTTCTTGAAATCCTTGACTTCTTTTATCCCAGCCCTGAAAAACAAATTACCAAAGAGACATAGAGGTTATACACCAACTGTGATCTCTGAAAAATTAAACAAAATAAAATACCAAAGAGCTCAGATGGGTTATAGGCAAAAAAAAAAATCTTCTTTATTCCACTGGAGTCTGAGGAGATCCCAGTCAGTGAGGCTGAGCCTTGATACATATAGTTGTAGTTAGACAATAATAATAAATATAAAAATTAATATAAAATCAAATATAAAAATAATCAAATTACTAAGTTTGTTGTTTAGGGTCACTATATAGGTAGATACGTTATAATTCAAGAAGTAGGAAGCAAACTCTGAGAGTTAAGAGGATCATATGCCTTAGTAGAAAAATCATGAGCTGAGTCTTGAAGGAAGTTAGGTATTTTAAGAGAAGCTGATGAAAAGAGTATATATTCCAGTCATGGAAGATAGTCTATAAAAAGGCAAGGAAATAGGAGATGAAGTCCTGAGTTTAAGAAAGAGCAGGTAGATGATTTAGGCTGTACTATAATGTGTAACAAGCTTGGGAAGGTAGCCAGATTATGCAAGGTTTCTAAGACCAAACATGAATTTGTGGTGGGGGAACAATGAAGATTTTTTTTAGCAAGAGAATATAGGATGTTAGAGAATGTCAGACCCATGCTTTAGTAAAATTATTGTTAGCCATTGTATGTAAGACAGATTGGAGAAGAAAGAGACTGGAAACAAGAAGCCTAATTAAGAGGCTGTTGCAATAATCCTGGAGATAAGGAAGATCTGGCCTACAATGGTAACTGTGTAAGTGGAGAGAAGGAAGCAATTGCAAGAGATATTGTGGAAGCAGAACTGACAAGTGATTGGATATGGGGGGAGGGGGGACGGTATTAGAATGTGGGAAAAGATTGCAAGCTTGAGTAGATGGAAAGATGGTGGTGATTTCAACAGAAACCTGGAAGTTCAGAAGACATGTGGGTTTAGGGCAAGGAAGATAATGAGTTCCTTTTTGGACATGATTGATTTAAGGCCTTTAGGATATCTAGTTGGAGCGACATAGGCATCTAGAGATTCAGGACTGGAGGTCAGGATATATAGCTCTTGGAGTCTGATGGATAAAGACAGTAGTAGTTGAGTCTATGGAAGCTAAAAAACTAGTTGAGAGAAAAAAAAGATCACAGTATTTTTAGAATTGAAAGGGGGCAATAGATGGCTTTTAAAAATCCAGTTTAATCTAGTATATTTTATAAATGAAAAAGTCAATACTCAAAGAGATTGGGTAGCTCTCCCACTGGCTCATGCATAGGTGGTGTCAGAGCCTAGATTTGAACTCAGCTCTTCTTACTCAAAATCTAGTACTCTCTAATTCTCATAGAATTATATATAGTTGTGTCTCTTGTTGAAATTGGTGAACTATCTTCTTGAGCTAATATTCCTAAGCAAAGTGTAAACTAACATTTTTTAATGAAATGTTTCAGAAGATGTCATCAGCATGGGTTATCACCATTTCCTGTGAATATTCAATTGATGTAAAGACATCGCCACAGCTAAGAGGCCAAGAGGATCTATTGAGTATCTTAAACAGGAAACAGTTCATCTAAAAAAATAAAAGAAAGACATTGTAATTTAGGAAAACACTGGTTTGGAATATAAACACCTTTTCAAAATCTTGCAGAGGAAGATGGTGGAAAATAATGAGCAGTATTGCTTCATAAAACAATAAAAGCAGTAGAAGGAAAATCAAGTTTACAAAAATACTTAATAGAACTCAGTTAAGACATAATCTCAAGGACATTTAAAGATAAAACTATAAAGAGGATGTTAGACAGATGAAAAGGGAAAAGAACTGTAAAAATTTCTGTAACAAACTTTTTTTATCAATGACAATTGAACTATCACAATTTGACTATAACCTCTCTGACCCTCCATATACTATAAATGGAAGTGAAATGGCACTAAAGAAGATTAATTTGGGAAAAGTGATGGGACTAGACCCAAGATATACAAGGGAATGCATGCTAGAGGAAATATTAATTTTGAGAGCAATAAGGGTTGAATTTGCAAGATATGTAAAGGAAAATAAGATGCCAACTTGCTATGGGAAAAACACATGAATTTATTTTATTTTTTTAAAGTAATTGGGGTTAAGTAATTTGCTCAAGGTTACACTCAGTTATTTCTGGGTGTGGTGCTAAGTATCTGAGTCCGGATTCAATCCTCAGGTCATCCTGACACTGGGGCCAGTGCTATTACTCGCCGAGCCACTTGGCCTCCCCTAAGCAATTGGGGTTAAGTAATCTACTCAAGGCTACACAGCCAGGTATTTCTGGGTGAGTGCTAAGTGTCTGAGCCTGGATTCGATCCCCAGGTCATCCCGACACTGGGGCCAGTGCTTTTACTCACTGTGCTACCTGGCTGCCCCAACACATGAATTTATAGCAATCCAAAAAAAGAGAAAAAAGAAAATTGAGAGGTCATTGATAATTACAAGTCTATATTCTTAATCTTTCATTTCTATAAAAATTTTTATAAGAATGACCTATATATATATAACTTGATCCTTGTTGAAAATATGAGAAGAGAATTTGCAAGTAATAATCTTTAACCCATATGTCTAGTCAAACAATTGACCAAAAATTGCTGAGAATAGACTATCTAGTGAGTTTATTGCTTATTGATTGTTTTTTAAGATATTTAATTTGATAGAGGAAAATGAATCCTGAAAGACTCTGGCTAACAATTTATCTATAAAAAAAAATAGTAAAATCTTGCAAGATTGTTGGGTGGACAAAAGAATAGAGATAAAAATTCCATGCCATTCAAGACATGAGATAAGGAAATGGATCCTTGCCAAAGGTGTTTGCCTCTATCATGCAGAAGTCTGATTGAAGACAGATTCTTTACAAAAGATCAAGTCTTCTAGACATTACTATACGAAGATGAGGGGAAGGGAAAGAAAAGGCAATTAGCATTTCTCTAATGCCTACTATGTACCAGACATTGTGCTAAGCTTTTTAAAATTTATGTCATTTAATCCTCACAACTCTGCAAGATAGGTGCTATTATTATCCTTATTCTACAATTGAGTAAACCAAGGTAAACAGAAGTTAAGTGATTTGCCCAGGATCACACAGTTACTGAGTTCTATGAGGTCATATGGATAATCAGGTCTTCCTGACTCTAGGCTCAGGACTCTAAATGCTGTACCACTTATCTGCAGATAACATTGTACTGACTTAATCAAACTTTAGAATTCTACAAAGCCTTCTCAATAAGATCTGCAAACCCATGAAAGATTTTGTATTAATAATACACATAGAGATAACTAAGCATTTGAGGGATGAGGATGGGAAGGGAACTACTGTCATACACTTTCATGGATGGATAGCCCACTGAATTGATCTATCAGTATATAGATAGATAGATAGATAGATAGATAGATAGATAGATAGATAGATAGATAGATAGATAGATATAGATATATACATAGAAGTTATATATGTGCATGTACATGTGCATATGCATACATACACACACATATGGGGGGAGGGGAGAGAGACAGAGAGAGAGAGAGGAATATACATGGTGTCCTAAAAGTCATAGCACAGTTTTAGGTTATTAAAGCTTAAAACAACATTAAGACTTTTGGGACACTGTATGTGTATTTATGTGTGTGATTCTTCAGATATTCCACACATTAATATCTTATAAATATATTTATATATTCTATAGAATACCTGCCTATCTCTATCTAGCAATAGATACAGATAGGTATTGATGTTATAGATGAAGTGGCTCCTTGAAACAAAAGTCCATCATTTTAAAACCAATATTCTCTTGGAGGCAGTGTGATGCTCTGGATAGATATAGTCTGAGTCAAAAACTGATGTAATGGATAGAGTACTGGACTCAGAGGAAGAAAGATTTGAGTTCAGGTCCTGTGTTAGTCAATTACTAGCTATGTGACCCTGGGCAAATCACCTTAATCAGTCAGTTTCCTGACTAAGATAATGGAGGAAATAAAAGCACCTACCTTACAGGATGTGTTTGAGGATCAATTGAGATAACATATGAAAAATGCATATACTGCAATATACAATAGTTATAATAATAATAGTAGTTGTTGTTATTGTTATTAACTGAGTTAAAATACCACCTGTGCCATCTATTGACTGTGTTACCCTGGACACTTAGCTTCTCAGTGCCCCAAGCAGCTCTCTAAAACAGACTTGTAGAACAGTTAGTGGTCTGCATTGGTGAAGGGAATTTCCTCACTGGGAATTTGCCTATTTCAATTAAGTCAAAGATCCATATAAGATAAAACTCTCCTAATTATGTTATGTATCTGCAAACACAATATGGAGCAAAGAATCAAAACTAGAGGCAATCCAAAAAGTCAGAGACACGAGGTGCATGAAAATAGACTGTAGGATGTTATTAGCAATAACTTCTGTGCAAGAAGGTCCATAAAAGACATAAATCCCCTCTCTTCTCCCTATTTTATATACCCATCTCTGTCTCTATCTCTACCATCTATATATCTATATATATTTTTGATTGGAACAAAATGGACTGCTCATTTATACGTGTGATACATCACAAATGGAAAGCCTGAGTGTTTCCCTGGCATTAGTGCAATGTCAAAAGACCTAGAACAGATCTTCTGAACTGTCTTTGTGTCATAGACAACTTTGGAAGAACTAAAAGCCTATGGACTCTTTCTCAGAGAATAAGAAGAACAAAAACCCATGTTTATATAGTACTTATTTTGTGCCAGGAGCTGTGTTAAACAATTTTTTAAAATATTATCACATTTGGTCCTCACAACAACCCCATGAGATTAGGCCCTACCACTATCCCCATTCCATAGTTAAGGAAAATAAGGCAGAGATTAAATTATTTGTTCAGGGTCACACAGTTTGAAAGTTTCTAAGGCTATATTTGAACTCAAGTCTTCCTGACTCCAGACCCAGTGCTCTATCCATTAAGCCACCTAGCTGCCACAAATAATGTTTTCAAAACATTATTCTTCTCAGAATGGATTTTTTTTGGAGGGGGGAGGGCAGGACAATTGGGGTTAAGTGACTTGCCCAAGGCCACACAGCTAGAAGGTGTTAAGTGTCTGAGGTCATATTTGAACTCGGGTCCTCCTGACTCCAGAGCCGGTGCTCTATTCACTGCACCACCTTGCCACCCATCAGAATTGTTTAAATGCATAAAATAAAAAAACATAGGATTATAAAGAAAAGCTATTATAGTAAAATACAGTTATCAAGGGGTGGCCAGGTAGCACAGTGAGTAAGAGCACTGGCTCCAGTGTCAGGATGACCTGGGGATCTAATCTGGGCTCAGACACTTAGCACCCACCCAGAAACACCTGGCCGTGTAACCTTGAGCAAGTTACTTAACCCCGATTGCTTTAAAAAAAAATACAGTTATCAAAATATTGGCAAAAACAAGTCTATGGTCCTGAGGTTAAGAGCCCAAGACATAGAGAATGACCTCAAGCACATTAAGTGTACATTTCATGTAGTCCTTGTGCACAAAGGCTGCCAATGATAAGAAGGCATGGATAAGCTGTAATGTGCACTTTGTCAATGAAATCATAGTGCCATGCAGTCTTTCAAGAGCGTGTTTTCTTCTTCTATTTGAGGAGTTTCCTTTTACTCTAAAAGGCATTCAATGTTCCATGAGGAAAGAAACAGAGTTATAATCAGGAATGAGGAGATGGTTGAGGGGATGGAGGGAGAAAGGGCTGGATGGCATCCACAATGGAGGCTGAAGTAACTTTATGCCAGCACCTTGGACAGAGTCTCCTGTGCTGACTAGGCAGTGCTCTCCCTGCCCCTGACTGTGTTATCATCTAATGTTCTACTTAGCCCACAGACTTCCTAGTCAAATGACCAGATTTACCTTTAGAGTGGTGCCTTGTGAGGTGAGGGAGACCAAGAACATAATTCTGGAAATTAAGGGAACTTGGCACAATCGATCCATTGATTTTAATCACCTTGATGATTTATGTGGATTGACAAAGCCACAGCTGTCACTATCAATTGTGATTATCAGCTATGTGGCAGTTTGGCTCACTCACATAAGAGAATCAGGATTCCATTTCTGGCTTCATCACTGACTGTTCACCAGGAAGCAAATCA
This sequence comes from Petaurus breviceps papuanus, assembly GCF_028583685.1. NCBI lineage: Eukaryota > Metazoa > Chordata > Mammalia > Diprotodontia > Petauridae > Petaurus > Petaurus breviceps. Next base: position 70,138,559 of record NW_027187419.1, read on the forward strand.
GTTCACTTCCCAATGTTGGAAAGTCTTTGTAATGCATCATCTAATGTACTCTGACTAATGCTATGAGTGCATCATCAGGGAGTGGTGGTTCCTGTAAGATAGTGGTTTTAATTCACAACACATTCACATTAGTTTGCAGAGATCCCAGAAAGGCAATGTGTTACACAAAAGGAGTTAATACTCCATTTCTGATGACCTTATATATAATTATATAGTAACCCAACTATTGAAGTCCACATGTTTGTGAACACACATGGCCTGGAGGCCTACTCAGAGCAGAACCGGTCAATTTAATTAAAGCTTAAATGGCCTGGTGCCTTTAACAAAGTCTATTTTATTGGGATATTTCAAGTTTTGCCTATAATAGCTATAAATGCCATATTGTTCTATTTATTTTGGTTTCAGATATATTTGCAGTAACTGATGTCCTTTCCCCTGAATTCAACTGATGGTCTAAAGTGCCTGGAGCTAACAAATTATAAAGGCAGATTGTTTAGAGCACCTTATATGTATTCAGGACAGAACCAGCAATAATAATGGTATGTGTGTATGTGATGCTTTTTGTTTGTTTTGTTTTCTTTTTTTACCAGAGCAGTAAATGGTATCCATGCCAGCTCATGAAAATGAGACAGCCTAGCTCCTGTTTTTGAAACAAGCAGCTCTAGTTCAGTGACATATTGGAAAATGTATTATGAACTTTAGGGACTTTTGAGACTGAAGGGAGGGCCATCCATTCTTTCTTTATTCCAGATCATCAGAGCTTATTAGGTCATCTTTGGCCATGCCCCAGACCAATGCAGAACTCATTTGCAGTGGTCTAAGATGCTCACAAGTGCTTCTCCTCACAAGCAATAAGATTCCCAGCTCTTCATTTTAGGACAAAGGTTATTAGAGAGGAAGCACTAGAGATCAAGAAGAGTCTAAGGTAGAGAGAGGTAGTGCTTGAGTTGAATCTTGAAGGACACCAAGGCATTCTAAGAGATGTACAGGTTGTCCATTCCAAGAATGGAGAAATGTGTGCAAAGCCACAGACAAAGGATACTAAAGTCTTTATGAGAAACAATATGATGTTTAGTTTGGCTTGACCTTAGAGTACTTCAAGGAGGGAATTATATTTATATAGCTGGGAAAGCAGGTTAAAGCTACATAGTGAAGGACCTTAAATACCAAATGGAGCTTATATTTGATCAAAGAGGAAACAAGGAGCCCATTGGAGTTTTTTGAGTGGGGAGGGACAGGGTCCTTCCATATTCATTAGTAAATCATCACCAAAGTGGAGGGAATAATATTTGCATTGGCATTGTCATACTCTTAGATTTCAAACTAGAAGGGTTTGTTGAGCACAACCCCACCTTCCCTTTCATTGATCTATAAGCAGGCATGTTAGCATAACTTTTACCCCTCCCTTCCCTCTCCTAATTGATCCATGAGTGGGGGGTTCAGCCTAGGAAAAACATGAGGGAAATTCAAATACACACTGACTGATCACTGATTGTAGTTTCAGCTTATGTAACCTGACTATTGTAATCTCTTTAAAAACCAGCATATTGTTCATGCCAATTTGCTGTCTGATTTGGGTATGTGACCCCGACAGTCCTGTGGCAATAAAATCCACTTCCAATTTTAATCTTGGGGACCTTCTGTCCCACTCCATTATGCCCAACATAAATTGGAAGCCTTAGCGAGATCTGTGGTGTTCCAGGCACCACAAAGATCCCCAAATAAGAAGAGCACTCTGCCTCAGGAGGTAGGCATCCACTTGCCCTGATCCCTAGGGGGACTAGCCCCTGATGACATCCCAGGGCCCCAGGTCTCGAGGAGGGAAAGATCGCATCTGCCTTCCGAGTCCAACTTGCTCCTCATTTGGTCTTTCTTGGATCCTGGACCTCCAGTTTGGGGGTGAGTAAAAATCTGTTCTGGTTCTGTTCTGGAGGGTGAGGGGCTAGACATAGCCATTTGTGCAGGGGGCATCTCCTCCCTGGCAAAGTTTTGGGATGCCAAAGCCTCTCGACCATCAGTATTCTGGTTGTTAATGTTTGGATGTTTTTTTGTGTGTCCTGAGCTCGCTTGAGCTCATTTGGGGTGTAGCAGCAAGCACCCCAGTGTCCCCAGGGTGGCTGCCAACACAGGTTCTTGGATCTGCTTTGATAAAGGAAAGTAACTCAAAATGGGTTAACAAGCTTACTTTAATCAGTCAAACATCTATTGTTTACCTAGTTCAGGGGAAAAAGGTCAGCACCCCAAACTTCAGAGTATACAGACAGAATTATCAAGACAGAGAAACAGGTTTCCAAACTGTCCAACCATTACATCCATACCAAATCAACATCTGGGTTTTTTCAAAGGGGGGGGGGCTCTCAACAATGGCCTCCCAGAGTCTCATCTGATCAAATCACAGAACACTTCTCAAAGTGACCCCCAAAACAAAGCCTCAAATCAGGGTTTATATAGCCTTCTCCTGGCTCAGAGAATGTAACAACCTTCTGGACCCACTGGCCAATCAAAAAGTATCTACTGAAAAACAAGCCTCCTACCCCCAGGCTCCAGGTGCACTTTAGCCTAGGGGCAGGGAAGATCTTAAAAATTTACATTCCCATTACAAGGGGCAAAGCAAGCAGCTAGAGACTATTGTCTGTCCTCATGAAGTTTTGTCTTGAGCTCATTCTCTTAAAGCCTCCCTGTTTTTATCCTGCAAAGCAGGTATTCTAGTGGCTATCAGACAAGCACCTCCAAGGGAGTTTTTCTGATTTCCACTGGGAAGAAATATTTGTTTGTAAGACTATACTGTTTGTCTGTCTTTTCATCCTAGAACATGGGAAGATTCAGCCAGTACATCAAAAAACCCCCTGGGTTGAATACTAAGCCATTTTAGAGTAGCCTATCAGGACAGGGCAGATTATGGGGACCCTTGAAGAAGAGGAAACTCATTTCTTATAGCATGAATGACTGGCCCACGTTTGGGGTGGGCTGGCCCCTTCAGGGAAGTTTTAACGGGCAAATTATCCATTCAGTGTGGCAGGTGGCCACAGGGAATCCAGAACATCCAGATTAGTTCTCTTATATTGATGTCTGGCTAGATCTTGTCACCTATCGCCCTCCCTGGCTTAGGAACTGTTCTTTCCAAAGGGGCATCCGAATCCTTGTGGCCCACCCGCTCTCGGATACTCCTAAGACACCCCCAAATCCTACAGGATCATAGCAAGGAGTATAATTTCCCACCACCTTAGGACCCTCCATCCCCTCCCTCCGCCTCTCCATCCCCTCCCTCCGCCTCTCCATCCCCCTCCCTCCGCCTCTCCATCCCCTCCCTCCACCTCTTCTCTATCTCCTCGGGACTTCCAACCTCCCCGAGTCCCCTTTTGTCCCCGTCCCCCACACCCGGACTGGGGCACACTATCAGCCCCCAGAAGAAGCCTCTTCTGCTTCAGCCATCCTTCCCCTCAGGGAATAAACTCCAGAAACAGGGCATGAGGGCATGGTTATATCCCAGCTGGTAGAAACTGCCCAAAAGGTTTATGACAACAGGGACAGCCCCTCTGATAAAGCAGACAAGAAATTTGCCTGGGTCCTTGTAGCTGCACCTCAGACTCCCAAATGGGGTACCTGAGTGGGCTCTATACCATGTGGTACCCATACCCCTCTTGCAAGGGACTAATGCACATACTGTAAAGAGTTAGGCCATTGGAAAAATGAATGCCTCCGGGACAGAGACTCTCCAGAGTCCTCCTCAGTGAGCATTGGGAAGGTGTGGAGGTGGGCCCCTCTTTGGGAATCCCTCCCCTCTGATCAAAGAAGCAGGCAGGCTAGATCTCCTGCCTGACCAATTAAAGCCAATTAAGTGTGGAGCTTTGAGACTGGCAGATTCAAAGCTCAGGTTCAAACAGCCCACCAAAATTCTCCCTGTTGTTGTAATAATTTGAAATTTTTAATTTAGGAAATTTACAATTTTTTTTAAAGCAATTGGGGTTAAGTAACTTGCTCAAGGTTACACAGCCAGTTATTTCTGGGTATGGTGCTAAGTATCTGAGCCCAGATTTGATCCCCAAGTCATCCTGACACTGGGGCCGGTGTTCTTACTCGCTGAGCCACCTGGCTGCCCCAAAATTTATAATTTCTTTACAAAATATCTTCGCAAATTCTGAGACTTAATCATTAAGAAATTGGAAATAGAATATCAGGATTGGCTAAAAAAAGAGAAGTTTTTTAGGATATTGGGATTGCTTAAAGAAAGAAGTTTTTTGCTATCTCAGCTTGACTTGTTCCTTGAATTTGTAAAAGGAAAATTAATAGCATTTGTGAAACACTTGGTTGCAAAACATGACTGGCATATGTTATAACCTCTCTAATTTTGAATCCATGCCAGAATTGATAAAGTCAATTATTGTATAAGTCATTTGATATTCATTGTTATTTTGTTGCCATCTTTCTGAGATTGTATTGTATTTCTAAAAGTCTATTTAGTTAAGTGAATTTAGGAAACATTTTTGAAGTAGGAATAGTATTACAGCTATTTAAAAAAATTGAATTTTGTATTGCATGTGTATTGGGTTTTTATGTTATAAAATTTGTTAATTTAAATTTATATTTGGGTTACAAACAGGCAATAATAATGTTGATATTTCACTTAAAATTTTGGCTAAATTATGTAATTTGGAAAAATTATGAACTCTGATGTTAAAACTATTTTCTTGTTACTATTCTGAAGCTGTTGAGTCATCTAAGGATACACACACACACACACACACACACACATATATATACATATATGTATACACATATATATATATATTAATGTGGATGTATGTGAATATACAATGTCTTGGGAAATTTATATTAGGACATTTTAACACCAAATTAGCTTTAGGAAATTCCCATATTGAAGGTTAATTTTATAATTATTATGTTTGTCAACCTTAAGTGAAACCTTTCTTAGGTGTGAGGTTTGTGTCAGTGGCTATGGGATGAACAATTTTCTGTGCAAAGCAATTTGGAAATTACTAAATTAAGATCACCAGATTGGTAATTACTTGATTTTGGTTTGAAGTTTAAATTTAGGTACATCATAATTGTTTCTGATATTGTTACTGGTAAACATTGGTATTATGAATGTTATAATAGAAGCAGTTTGTCATACTCTAAATGCTGTTAAATTAAGAATTATATCGTCAGAGGAACAAGAAAATGATGGTGGATGAAGTACTCTGACCATGTCAGAGTATCGGTTATGATATTCTGAAATGTTGTAATTTAAGAAATCATTCACTTTTAAGTTTTTCTTTTTAAGTTTCAATTCATAAATCAAGTATTTACAATAGCATGCTTGGGAAAAACTACTTATTGGTAATTATGTGATGAAAAGACCCTGTGAGTCCTCTTCTAAGTTTTGTAAAAACCTAGAATATGGAAATGAGGGCTTAGGTGTCCCAGAAAACAATTTGTGGGCAGGACCTAGCTTCAGCCACGTTTTAGCCTCTGGCTACAGACCTAGCCCCATATGAAACAGAGACAGATCTACCCAAATGATTTTGGGTCTCAGCTGTTTAGGGGAGGAATGATCAGGTGCTTGGAATGATGGGGTACTTGGGTACCTGATATTAATTAGATTAATCAGAGTTACTTTAGTTGAGAGAAAAGAAAGATACCATTTTTATATTTAGGTTAATCAGAGTTACTTTAGTTGAGAGAAAAGAAAAGATACCATTTTTAACACCAGGTTAATTCAAACTACCTCTAAAGTCTATTTATGAAAAGCTGAACAAAGCAGATAAGAAGCTTAGGGGACAAATGGGGTTTATCCAGTTCCTCCTGTTTCCAGATAGTTGATATCAGTTTTAGAAGTATGTTGAGAGAGCATGAGGAAGTTTTGGGAAGGCAGAAAGATTTGTAACTTGAGTTTGTAATTAATAGCTCAATCAAATTTTAGATGGCCCTATCTGAAGGACACTAGTCCATATTTATTTGCTATTTAATAATTTGAGAGACTGTAAATTTTACTATTCTTCTAAGCCTTGATTGCAGGAGTCATCATAAAAGCCGATAATGGTATGGCAGAAGCTGCAGGCTGCAAAATGTTCAAGGTGGATGTCTGTGCTTGGAAAAGTTTGGGGACAACCTCGGACACTGCCCAGGTGGGATCTCTCTGATTTTCCCAATTGTGCCTTTTCTTTCTGAAAAGAAAACCTCCCACCTATTTATGCCTAAGCCTTGCTTTCAGCATCTGGTGACTACCTGAATGACTAGCGGATATGACTCATGCCTAGAATCAAACAAGGCTAAGGAAGTTTTCCTTCTGGCAAGGTTTGACTTTGTCCCTCTCTTATTCTATAGCAAATTCACTGAGAAGTAATATTCAGGGCCAAATAAATGAATAAATATAGAGATAACATCCTTCAAAGAAGGAGATGATTAGTAATAAGGCAAAAAGTAATGAAATAGATGCCTGATTGAGCAGGATAGTGAAGTTTGAGGAGAGCAACAGGATCAGGCCAGATGACCCCTGGGATTAAATACAGACACAAAAAATTGGCTTTAAAAACTTCCTATTGTGTGAATTAATGATTTGAGCATGATTGGGAATAAGATCAGAGGTATGGATTTTGGATTTTAGCACAAAGATTGTATAAGATAGTGGTAAAGGTGAAGCTAATGTTAATTTGTTAATGCATCTGTCTGATAATTTTATAAAGGGCAGATGAAATCAATTTAAAAAAAAGGTTTTTCATATTTTAAAGGACTCCTATACCAGGTCCAGGATTTAGGAAAGGTAGAAATAGCAGAAAATAAATAAATTCAAAATTCTCTGTAGTTTCAAAATATGGCACTAATCTTAAGTAATTGTACTAATTTATATTAAGTCAAAATTATCTGGTCATCTCTAGATCTGAACTGGAAAAGCAAAACTCCTTTTTAGATTCTGTAACTACATGAGGCATCTGGGATTTAAAGGTGTTGCTTAAATGAAATAGGACGCCAGGATACAAGGAATTGTATGTTAATTATGATTCTTGTATAGTTTGTATGTATGTTTTCTTGGTTATCTTGGTGACTTGTACCTAACTTAATGTAATTATGTCACTTTGTAAAATTGTGAGAAAAACCTCATTGTATTAACTGAGCCTTGCCCTGTGTGGCTAAAGAAAACTGAACTATTTGTTTGAACCTAGTCTTGCATGGCTAAAAACTGGACCTTTGTATGTAAAATTGTGTTTCTGGGAGCCCTTGTATTGTACATTTGAACTCTAGTTATGTAAGGATCATCCCCTGAGCCTTGGAATCTGAAAAAGACGATATCAGATGCAGACAGCTTTCCCAAGAATCTGGACCTGACCTCTATTGGGACAGCTTTTTTCCTGGAGAAATTCAACTAGAGGACCGATGGAAAAATGTGGCCCCCTCCCCTTAATTGAGATTATGGCCTTGGTTATAGGAAGTCCCTATTAAATTGCTAATTGTCAGGGACCCCCGCTACCATCCTTTAGGAACAGAATTGGATAACCTAGATGATGTGGTCCCAGTCATGTCAAAAGAGTAGGGAATGTTGAGCACAACCCCACCTTCCCTTCCATTGATCTGTAAGCAAGCATTTTAGCATAACTTTTACCCCTCCCTTCCCTCTCCTAATTGATCCATGAGTGGGGGGGTTCAGCCTAGGAAAAACACAAGGGAAATTCAAATATACACTGACCAATCACTGATTGTAGTTTCAGCTTAAGTAACATGACTATTGTAATCTCTTCAAAAACCGGCATATTGTTCATGCCAATTTGCTGTCTGATTTGGGTATGTGACCCCGGCAGTCCCGTAGCAATAAAATCCACTTCCTATTTTAATCTTGAGGATCTTCTGTCTCACTACATTATGCCCAACAGGTTCTCAAAGGTCATTTATTCACACCAATTTATTTTAAAAATCAGTAAATTGAAGACTAGGAAATTAGGTGACTTGCCAAGGCCACATAAGTAGTAATTATGAAAGGCAGTATTTGAACTGAAATTCTCTGACTGCAGAAACATGGTTCTTTCTGAAGAACTATACAGTCTTCTCAACTTCTCAATATGAAGCACTATATATTTGTGAATTGCCACTATTATTATGTGGAGGGGATAGGAGGGCTTTGTTAGTTAACTGTGATTCTCCATTTCTTTGACCATGTCCTCTCATAGATCAGTCTCTTCTTGAGCATATTTTTCTTCTTTTAATTCCTTGTGTTATACTATCTCATATTGAATACTCTGTATCATCCCTGGTGATGCACTGCCTTTAAAGCCAGAGTGACAGACTACATCACCTGTGCTCCACTGTTCAGTATTCCCAAGACTTTGCCCTCTCCTCCTAGCCTATTTCACTATAAACATTCATCTAATTTCTTATTCTTCATTGTCTCTACACCTGTTTAGACTCTTCCAGTTTATAAAAAATCATTCTAGCTAACTCTTGCATCTATGTTCATGATTGTTTTCACCAGATGATTGCATAATGGAGGAAATGTCTCAGGTACAGTAGACTTCCTTCTTCAAATTCTGGGCCTAGCCAGCAGAAGAACTTTAATATTTAATACCTCCATGAAACATTTAATGATGACAAAGTGATGTCCTTAAATCAAAATTAAAGGGGCAGCTAAACAGATCTACTCTATTGGCCTGACACATGGGCAGTTCAGAGGTTGGATGAAAGAAGTCATTTTAACTCATTAAAGATGACCTGTATAACTAACAAGCGGCTCTGTCATGCTCTCTGCTTCTTCTCTACTCATGAATTATCCAGGCAACTTGAGTCATGAAGATAAATGATCCTTTCCATTGTCAATACCCCTCCACACCCCCATGGAGCTGAGGCAAGGATAAGCAGACTGCTAATATCATTAAAGTTTTACAATGTATTATTCAGTGTCATGCATTTAAAAGTCAAACTTTATAAGATTGAATATTTGCCCTATCTCTTTATTTCCCTTTTTCTCTAGTGGGAATGTGAGGAGCCCCCATTTTATTTTACTATGATAGGTGACACGTTTCAGTGATTATCAGAGGATATCATATGGTGATCTGGAATACTTTAAAATTACCAACCAGGACTCCCCAAAGGATGACGACAGGAACCTGAGGTTCAATCTTTAATTGTCACATTGTAAAATGCTCTGGCTAAGAATAAAAGGCTCATTTACAAATAGTCACAATTAATTCAGCTTTTCTTGCGATCTTAGGGTTACCTATAGTCCAATATTTTCCACAGGATTGCTGCCTTGTGTTCAGGCAAATATTTAAATATCTCTGATCAAATGGTTCAATCAGTGGATGCTAGTCAAATGGAGAAATGATTTTGCACATAGGAGATAGGTGAAGGGAATGCTGCAATGATTTGTCCCTCACTGCCACTGCCACCTTATTCTTGTGGTTTCCAATCTTCCTGGACCAACTAACTGTAGCTTTTTCTGTGAGATCTTCTGCCATCAGTGGTCCTTTCCAAATAGAGCTAGAAGGGATATCAGAAGTCACCTCATCTAGCTCAAATCTGAAGCAAGAATTCCTTCTTTAACTGCCCCAACAAACATTCAATGATCTTCCTCTTGAAGACTTTCAGAGAAAGAGCGTTTACTATCTCCAAATGCAACACATTTTATTTTTGCACAATTACAATCATTAAGAAATTTTCCTTCATATTGAACTGAGATCTGCCTCTATAGCCTCCACTCTTTGGTTTGAATTCTGCTTTCTAGGTCAAACAAAACTAGTCTAATCACTATCGCATATGCTAGCCCTTCAAATATCCCCAATTCCTTCAATGGATCACCGTATGTTGTGGTTTTTAGTTTCCTCACTACCTTGTCATTCTTGTCTGAATGATCTTCATTTTATCAATGTTCTTCTTAAAATATGGCATTCAGACTTGGACAAAATACTCCAGGATAAAGGAAAAAAGCATAACTATTACGAAACCTGGTTCTGGCAATTGTACTTTTGAAGCAATAGCCTGGGAGTAGGTTTGGAGGTGATAGGCAGAGGAAGAAAACTATTTGCTCTTTCTACCTCCAACTTCATTAGGCAGATCTCCTTTTCATTAGTGATCTACCCTTTAGGGGTGGGAGCGGGTGGAGGGATAGGATAAGAAAGGAGAGAAGGGGAACATGGTCATTAAACAGGCCTGGGAAGAACAAAGAGACTTCAAAATAATTTGGAACAAATTGATTCCTATACCTTCTTTACCAAGCCTATTTTCCCCTCACATGATGGTTTAGCTCAATTTCCTTCGCCCAGAGAAATGCATGCAGCCCAGATTCATGTAACTTTTTCTTTTCTTTATTTTTTTTTGGGGGGGGTTTACAATATTACTTCTCAATTATATCTTTTTATTTCCCACTCTGGAGCTAACAAATCTTAAGACATCTTTTATACAGAGTATTGTCCATGAATTGATTGCTACCACATTTAGACTCCAGTGTCTTTAATCATCCTGACCCTGGACCACTCCCTCCCCCTTTTACTTTCCTCCCACATGGGAGAGCCAATCAGTTGAGCCTCTGACCAAAGTTGCTATTCCTACTGATTGGTCCCCTGACCTTTCAGATACAATGTCGTGTCAAACCTCTCTGAATCCCACCCTCTTGGTCCTGCCAGTTGCCTAGTTTACCTCCTCTTAAAAATCAACTATCTCATTTCTTTGTTGGGATTAGTACCCCTCATTCTTCCTTTCCATTTAAACTTAACGTAACCATAACTTAATATTTAGATTATCTCTAAATTCTAGTGCTCAAAAGATAACCTTATATTTATCCCTGACATAATATATCAGTATAGAACAAAAGAACTTCCAGCAAGAATCATTTTGAAATTTTGATGTAAATGATATGATTCTCAGAAATAGAGTGTGCCTATGTGGAAGTGGGGGTTGGTAGTAAATAGATGTAGCCTTCCATAATGTTACCATCTTCTCCCATTTTCACAGGGGAGGAGTCAAATCCTTTATCTAAGGACTGATTGGAATGCAGTATGCAGGCAACTTGCAAGCACAGCCAATGAGTATCCTCCCCCAGAAGAATGTAAACTCCTTAAGGGCAAAGACAATTTCATTTTTGTCTTTGCATCCCCAACACTAAGTACAATGCCTGTCATATAGTAGTCATTTAATAAATGTCAAATTGAATTGTTCAGCTAATCATGTCACTAATAGAGAACATTACAGCTGTCGATGTATCACATTCCTTTCATCTACCCTGTCTAGCCCTGCAATTCCTTGTCCCTCTGCATTCTTTGCTTTTGTTCTCCTATAAAAACACTTTCTTTCCACTCTTGAATATAGACTTCTATACCTAAGACTTCTATTTATAAATGTCAGATTAATTGTATCTAGTTTGATCATCCCTATAGACAATAGAGCTTCCTTGAAGTATCACACAAGTTTCAAATGTTAACATATCTATGGAAGAACCAAAAAGAGAAAATAATGGGTATTCTGCATTGAAGACAGAGTTATATGCATTATAAGCACTATAGAATACACCTAAAAATAAAAAGGGGTTAATCGACAGGCATCTAATTGTTTTAATTTTCCTCAGACTATTTCACTATACCCTCACATTTGCATGAAAGGACTATGAGGAAAGATTTAAATGAAGTTATTTTCCTAATAACATTTCAAATAGGCAGATGTTTGCCCCTAGGAGCTGTTCAAACAACAGATCTTACATAAGAACATTGTAAGAGCTGAGAATAGAGTACATATCTAGCACTCAGATTTTTTTTTCCTTAGACATATTCCTGTGTTTGGATTTTTAGTTTATGTCTGTTGAAGACAAGAATTTACCTTTGTCTCATGTTCAGCTTTTTCTACAGGGGGAAAAGAACCTAGAAAATTGTATAGGCTTACCCATTAAATTCTCCTGAGAATATCCCAAACTTTAAAAAAAATGTTAATTTATACACATCTGAACCACTCAATTAAGCTCATGCTCTGAACAGTCATCTCTGACAAGAGCCGCCTACCATCTGTTAAGTCAACTCTCTCCATTTCCAATGATCCTGAGTTCATCATTTATTCTGCTGCGATTGAAATTTCCAGTCAGTCATAAATATCATCTGTTCTGTTCCCCCATCCTTCCCCTGTATCCACTTAGGTCGTGATTTTTACTTCTTTTCTAATCAACAGATTCCAGATAGCAACCCTGCAGGAAGAATGTGTCAACAATTTTGTTTTTGTTACCTATTGCTTTGCAAAAACTGCTACCTCTCTCAGGTAGTCATTTATTGTCCCTTCCTTAGATCGAACACAGGATGCATTGGGGACTGGAGAGCACCTCAAGAAGATATCTGCCCTTATCTAGTCATACAAAACATTGTAAAGCAATTATCTACTCTAATTTCATAAATCTACAGGAAAGAAGAAACCACAATATCTAGCAGAAATGTATTATAACATTAAAAAGTCTAATAATTGCAATTTATCTTAAATTTCTTTACCAATAATTGAAAGTTCCTTTGACTTGCTGTGGCCATGAGTCATACTGGATGGGCAGGCAGGGATGGGTTGTAATTTGCATCATTTAAGGGAACATTAAAACTTATGATATCACAGATTCATTATTTTTATCTTTTTTTTCTTCAGTCAACATGTCTGTTAGTGGAACAGATTCCTATTTTTCTTAATTCTCATATACTATGACTCATGATTTCAGATCCACCAAGGACCTCAAGGGATCATCTCTTCCTGCTGCCTACCTTTAGGCAAATTAGGTATTATATAGGACAGACAACAGAAGCCCAGGAAATTTGGGAGGTTTTTTGTTTGTTTTTAAATTCCGAACTTAATCCCCAAATTAAATGGATATTTCCATATACACAGTATAACAGAAACAGTATTGTACATAAAACTGTAGAGATCTATTAGGCAGAACTTATTTTTCTATTTAAATAGATAATAAATTCAACATGTAATTTTCAAAGCTGACTTGCTTATCCAGGATTCTTTCTAGATTTTCTTCTATGTTCTCTTCTGTCTTTAACAAATATTCATATTCAAGCAAAACAAGTTCTCACTTTAGCTGTGTCTGAGAATATATCTTATTCTACATCTTGAGTCCATCACTTCTTGGTAAAGAAATTGTTAGGATGGTTCAGTATCAGTCCTCCCAGAGAGTTTGTGACTTGTCCAAGCATCAGAATTAGTAATTTTCTTAAATTAAACAGATTAATTTCATTATATTCTTTTTGAGGATCATTCCTAGTGCCACTATATGTGAAAAGGCCTTAGCCTAAAGGATCCAGGGTCTCCCATTGCATCCTGGGTCATCTCCAGTCATCCTAATGAATATCTGGTCACTGAATCCAGATGACTCTGAAGGAGAAAGTGAGGCTGGTGACCTTGCACAACCCTCCCTCACTCAAATCAAAGTCAACTGCAAGTCATGTCATCATTTCCATGATGCCATGGTCTTTGTCATGAATGAAGGACAAAACACACAGCAAATAGTTCTTCCTAACTCTCTTTTTCTGGAGCCACCTTGGTAATGGGTAAAATGGCAGCAGTACTGCATGATTAATCCCTTTTTTCTCTTCTGCTCTGAGTCCTTGATCTGTCGGTACCATGCTTATACCTAGCTGACCATTTTCTATCCTACAAGTTTTGCCTTTCCAAAAGTATTGCCCCATACTGATATATGTCAAACTTCATTCTATTTGCTACTTACCATGTCTCCAACTTGTCACTGAAAGTTTTCAGGCAAAAGCACTCAGAAAACCATAAATGTTTGCTGAAAGCATTAATGTTCAACTTGTTTAATATTCTTTTAATGTTATGTATATCCTGAAATCCATATCCTCATGATTCATCTCTGAATATAATTCAGAAATTTCAGACGGCTTCTACAGAGGACAAACCACAAATTCCATGCTATACTCAGCACTGTGCCACATCCTGACACTTGAGAATGGATCTGATTGTCATTACCGATCAAATTGTCAAAAAGATTAGCATTCATATTCTCTTTTCCATCATTCAAATTCTAGATCAAAATATGCAAGCCCCAGAGCAGCCTTCTCACCCTCTGTCTGAGGTCAGCTTTGAATAACTGCTAAATACATCTAATTAGTAGATTAATTCATCTGGTTCATTCCTTTCTGATGGTGGGGTCTCTGTGCTTACTTTTTTATGAATGGAAATGTGTATTACAAAAGAAACCTCTGAGTCAGCTGTGCATGCCTTGTTTGTTTTGACCATGTAAAATTTAAGTAGCTACTGACAATGAAAACTGGAATATATGCTAAGTATAATCCAATTATTTGCTATTTTAAGAAAGTAGTGTGGGAATTATATATTTGTAAATATATATTCACACTTAAATATGAAATTTTCTATTTCAGTATATTAATTAGGGCAATAGTAGCATAAATATTTCAAGAAATGTCAATATTTGCTATAGCAACATAGAAAAATGCCTGTTTTTATTGGTCTAGTGACAATAAGGGTGTTTTCACATTTATAAAGCAGCTAGTTAACATGGAAATGATTTATGAAAGTTTGATTTTATATTGAATTCTTCTACATCAGTACCTGTATTGTTAGCCTGTACATACTAGGAATTTTTAGAAGAACTGATTTTCTCTAATGCTTGAACATGAATACGAGACATTCAAGTAAAGTAATCCTGGACATATCCAACAATGAAAGTAGCAAATATGACTGAAAGATTTAGCTACTCTGAGTCCTCCAGCTGCTCTCCCTTTAGTTCGAAAGGTATTTAAACAGTATATCTACTGTGTTTGCCCCTACGATACAAAGACAAAAGTGACCTTTTTGTCATTTTGACCTTTTTGACCTTTGCCCTCAAAGAGTTTATATTCTACAGAGAGGGAAACAGAGATAAGAACACATAAATAAGTAAATAAAAAGGGGGTGGAAGAAGAGCCAAGATGGCAAAGTAAAGTTCTCCCAACATTCCCCTCCAAATTACTTTAAAATAAAGTTTAAAATTAAAATCCAGAGTGGCAGAGCCAACAAAAAGTCAGAACAAGACATTCTCCCAGACCAGGAAAACACAGGAGGTCAGAAAGAGAGACTTGTGACATGGGAATGGAGGCAAGTATGGAGTACATGTGGGTACAATATTAGTGGTAGGATTAGGTGTTTGTTAGGATGGTAGCAACAGTTTCAGGGAGGTTTCAAGTCAGAGCTAAGGAGACTAGGCAACTGGTCAAAAAGAGACTACAGGGACCCCTATTCTAGTACTGGATACATGATAGGATTCTGTTTGGCTCTTCCACTGCCTACACCCACTTCTAGGTCACAGTTCAAAGGAAAAGAAGAGCACTTTCAGTCAAGAGAGAGCAGGGACCCTGAGGAGCTATATTTCTACCAGTCACAAGGGAACAGCAGCCCTGAGGACAAATAGTATGGTTTTAGGTCACAAGGTATCAGAGATCCTGAGGAGGAGTGTCGTTCACCATCTGAAGGGAACAGGGCCTTGAGGAGTAATATTGATTGTAATCCCAAAGGATCAGGAGCCCTTCCTGGGTAAAGACCAGAACTCAGACCAGTTGAGCAGTGACCACACCCCTTCCCAGATCACAGCACTACAGAAGCAATAAAAATGTACAAATTCCAAGAACTAGCTCTGAAAACAGTGACATGGAAAAGCCTGAAACTTAAGGTAGTCTTCCCTGCCACATGGGGAACAGAGATAAACTTTAACATAAATTAAAAGTGAAGAAATAGACTGGGAAAATGAACAAACAAAAAAGAACTGGACCATAAAAATTAAACTATATTGACAGGGAAGAGCAAGACAAAAATTCAGACAATAAAGAAAACAGCTAAAGGAAAGCCTCAAAGAAAAATGTGAATTAAACACTAGCCCAACAAGAATTCCTGAGAGAGAGCTAAAGACTGATTTTCAAAATCAGAGTGGTAGAAGAACAATTAGGTAAGAAAATGAGAGTGAGTAAAGAAAATTATGAAAATATAATTAACAGCTTGGTAATACATACACACAAAAATACTAAAGAAAATAACACCGTAAAAAACAATTTGTCAAAAGAAAAAAGAAGTACAAAACTTCACTGGTAAAAATAACTTCTTAAACATCAGAAATGCTCAAATGGAAAAAAAGAGGTACAAAAGCTCATTGAAGAAAACAACTCCTTAAAAATTACAATTGCCCAAGAGGAAGTTAATGACT
The DNA here is from genome assembly GCF_028583685.1 of Petaurus breviceps papuanus. NCBI lineage: Eukaryota > Metazoa > Chordata > Mammalia > Diprotodontia > Petauridae > Petaurus > Petaurus breviceps. The sequence continues at coordinate 70,154,721 of NW_027187419.1, forward strand.
CCATGAAATAAGACTAAAAAAAAAACCCAAAAAGTTAAGAATGAAAAAATCAAAGAAAATATTAAATAGCTCATTGCAAAAACAAATGAGCTGGACAACAGACTAAGGAGAGACAATTTAAGAATTATTGGACTACCTGAAAGTCATTATCAAAAAAAGAGCCTAGACAGCATATTTCAAGAAATTGCAAAAAAAAAAAAAAAAAAAAAAACAACAACAACAACAACAAAACACCTCAATGTCCTAGAACCAGAGGGCAAAATATACATTGAAAGAATACATCAATCACTATCAGAGATGTCAAAATAGAAACTCCCAGGAATATGATAGCTAAATTCCAGAGTTCCTAGGTCAAAGAGAAGATATTTCATATAGCTAGAAAGAAACCATTCATATATCATGGGGTCATAGTCAGCCTCACACAAGATTTAAACTTTTTTTTTGTTTGCTTTTTGGAGGGGGAAGGTAGGGCAATTGGGGTTAAGTGACTTGCCCAAGATCACATGGTTAGTTTTTGTATTAAGTGTCTCAGGCTGGATTTGAACTTGAGTCCTCCTGACACCAGGGCTAGCCACCCTTCACACAAGATTTAGGAACTACAATGTTAAAGGAGCTTGGAATATGATATTCTGGAAGATAAAAGAGTTAGAACTGCAAGTAAGAATAACCTACACAGCAAAACTGAGCATAATCACTCAAGGGAGTCTTACAAATTCCTTTTATGACATAAAAATGGTTTTGGTACTAAACAAGGTGGGGGGGAAGATAGAGAGAAAATAAAAAACATTGGCTAATTTTTTTAAGGAATTGGTGCAAAATAAAATACTAGCAAAGAGATTACCACAATATGTCACAATGATTATACACTATGACCAGGTGGGATTTATACCAGGAATTCAGGACTGGTTAATAATTAGAAAAGCTATGGGCATAAATGACTACATCAGTAACAAAAACAACAAAAAGTATATAATTATATCAATAGATACAGAAAAAGCTTTAAACAAAATACAATACCTATTTCCATTAAAAACACTGAAAAATAATCAAGGGAACCTTTCTTAAAATAAAAAATAGTATTGATCTAAAAACCAAGAGGAAGGATTATCTGTAGCAGGGATTAACTTGAAGTCTTTTACAACAAAATCAGGGGTGAAGAAAGGATGTCCATTATCACCACTATTAGTGTACTAGAAATATTGTACTAGAGATGCCAGCTATGTCAATAAGACAAGAAAAAATGGGAAAATAAAAATAGGAAATGAGGAAACAACACTATCACTCTTTGCAGATGATAGGATTGTATACCCTAGAGAACCTTAGAGAATCAATTTTTAAAAAACTAGTCAAAACAATTAATAACTTTTTGAAAGTTCCAGAATGTAAAATGAACCCACATAAATCATCAGTATTTCTATATACTACCAAAAATAAACAAAATGAATATAAATAAAAGTTCAGAGACTCATCCAGACAATGTTTTATTTAGCAAGGCATGCAATTGCAAAACAATTTAGGTCCAATGCTTTTGGTTAGCGCAAGGACCCAGAACCTTGCTTTCCAGCTAAAGGAGTGAGAAACAGGATGTAGGGATTGAGCTACTTTGTTCCTTATTGGTAGGGAGGATCAGAAGACACTGAGGTAAGCAGTGAAGGTAGTCTTTTGACTTTCTTATCTTATGACTTTCCCATGATCAGGTGACTTATGAGAAACTGGAACTTCACAAAATGGTGGATAAAGGCAAAATTGAGTTACTCATGCTTTTATTGATGTGTGACATTCCACCTTTCCCTTTGATCTTGGGGTTTTCAGTCACCAGGATCACTTAATTAAATGCTTCATCTATTAGGAATTTCTGAACAGAGCATGGTCTCCTTAAGGGACAACAAAGTAGTGAGGAGAGAGGGAAAAAGAATACAAACAGAATTATAAAATTATGTATACCCCAAGGAGATAATCCTTAGTAAATAGACTCTATAAGCAAACTAAGTCAGACTACAAGCTCACACTACCTAGAGGCTTCTCCATGGACCAGTTTGAGAGGGGAGATTTAGATGGCACTAAGGTAACCAAGAAAACTCAGCATTAAATATGAAAAAAAAAAACAAAGTAATACAAAAACGATCCTCAATATTCAATAACATCAAATTTCCTTGTAACTTGTCCCAATGTCCATTTAATCAGCACATTTCATCTTAGGTACTAGGTGTACCAGGGAGTTGTGTGGTCCTTGGAAATATCTTCCTTTGGACATTCCAGAATAGGCTCTTTCTCAGGGCAGCCCTGCAGGGAGTTCTTCCTAAGTAGATCTGCTTTTCAGATTTCAAGTCACTTACAGAGATTTCTAGGTGATTCAGCTAAAATCTACTGGTAATAAAGCTCAGTACAATTTAGTAAAACCTCTTAAATTTCCTTTTCCACTTAATAGTGCAGGTGGTGAAAACCAGCTCAACCCTTATGGTTCTAATGCTATTAACAGTAGAGCTATAAGAAGAATGACAAAGCTAGGAATTCATAACTCACCTGAAATTTCAAAGAATTTAATTTTTGCACATATTATTTGTTCTTTATATCTGTACCTAAACCCCGTATTGCATATTGACAATGTTAACAACAGACTGAAGGAAAAATCTTAAGAAGAATCCATGATAGCCTAACTTGGAAAATGATTCCTTCCATCTTTTAAAATTATCAGATGAGGGGCGGCCAGGTAGCACAGCAAGTAAGAGCACTGGCCCCAGTGTCGGGATGACCTGGGGGATGGAATCCAGGCTCAGATACTTAGCACCACACCCAGAAATAACTGGCCATGTAATCTTGAGCAAGTTACTTAACCCCAATTGCTTAAAAAAATTATCAGACATATTTCAAAGTAGGAAAATGGGCACAGACTGACCTGACATAAGCCATAACAGGGGGATAAGTTATTTAGCTTTGTTTCATTCTAGACATGAGTCATATCTGACAGTCAATCATGTACCAAAATTCCACATTATTCACAAAAGTCAGGTTCAGAATTAACTAGGTGAGAAAAGTTCTGTTCAGAAAAGAAATAGCACAATGAGGAAACAGAATCAAGATGATCCTATTTTTGCCTACACAAGCTCATCCCCCAATTTTCCTAGACATAGACATCCACCTGTAGCACTTCTCAGATTTTTCTCTTTGGGCAGAATATGATTTTCCCCTTGATTGGTAGACTATTGATTCAGTGACAGTTCAGACAATCCTACCTGAAATTAAAACTCAGAATATCAAATTACAGTCCCAAGAGATTTTACCTCAAAGAGCAAAATTTCACTAATCACAGTTTAGAGCTCAGTTATTATTATTTTTCTCATATTGCAACAATAGTTAACAATGAGAATATAAGGACATTTTATTTATCCTTCATTTGTAAATTAAAAATAACCACATTCTAGAGTTTCATATCTACAGTGAATACATGATAGTTCACCCAAGATCCCAGAAAAATTGTAGCCAGTATAAGCCTCTGGACTATATTGCCTATTAATCCCTAAGGCAAAATGAAATCTTTGAACTTAAGGTCTATTTTTTACTAAGTTGTTTTAAAAATGTAACTTCAATATATAATATTTATTAACAGGTACAATTTTATAACTTTCCTCAATAAAGGTCACATAACCTCAAATAAAGCTCACTCTTTACCATAAGCAAATTTGTAAATCCCTCTCCCCAACTCTGACCAGATGTAGTTCTCAAGTTTCTCAAACTTGCTGTAGTTCTCAAGTTTCAGGTATATTTCTCAAGTTTCTCAAACTTGGATACTTTAGAATTTTATCACCTAAGGTCAGCAGGGCCGCTAAGATTGTATAACCCTACCCAAATAGAAAATCCTAAAAGTTTCACAGATAAAGACAACAGTATTTTTCAAGCAGTAAGTTTTTATTATTTTCCATTGCAAAGCAAAATATACCCCACTAAATATTTAAGTTTCTCCACATTTTGACTACATTCTCTAGCAGTTAAATTCATATCTAGGGGCGGCTAGATGACTCAGTGAATAGAGCATTGGCCCTGGAGTCAGGAGGACCTGAGTTCAAATCTGACCTCAGACACTCAACACACTTACTAGCCATGTGACCTTGGGCAAGTCACTTAACCCCAACTGTCCTACAAAAAGCAATAATAATAATAAATAATAAAAGGCTTGGGGCGGAGTCAAGATGACAGAGTAGAAGCATGACCTCCCTGCTGCTCTGGATCCCACCTTCCCCAATCCACGTAAAAAGGGGACTCAACAAACTTTGGACCTGCAGAACCCACAAAATGACACAGAGAAGCTAACCTCCGGCTGAGGAGAGCCTGGGAGCTGAGCCCAGACCCACTCCGAGGCTTTAGCCTCAGGGCAGGCCTGACCAGCTTCCTGCAGGAGGGCCTCCAGATCAGCAGCAGCTGTGGCCATTTCCAGATTTATCAACACATAGATACTAAGGAAAAAGTAAGAGGTCAGTGTATTCTGGACTTTGGGACCCAGTATGTGGGAGTGCATGGCTTTTACCCCCAGGGCGAGAAGCTGCTGAAACACCAGCTCAGCCAGCCAGCCCCACATGGCAGCATAAGCTCCTGGCCTGCAGAGTGTAGGGGGACCAAGCACCAGTCTCAGGCATAATCGCTCCTGCTTTAACTTTTTTGGATCTGGATTGCAGTCTAGGGTAGAGGTACTGGGGAGTGTCCAGCTTGCCAGAGCATGTGGAGACCTCAGAGAGGGCACCCATTTAATACCTCCGGCAGCTGAGAAAACCCCAGAATTTGGGACAAAAGCTCCCCTGTCTGGTGGCAGAATCCTACTGTAGCAAAAAGCCCAGGGGTCAAGTGATTGAGGGGCAACATGACCAGGCAAAGGAAACAAAGCAGACAGAAGATTCCAACATTAGACTCCTATTTTGGGGACAAAAAGGAGCAAAGCATGGAACAGGAGGAAGACAGTGAAGTTAGAACTCCTGCACCAAAAGCTTCAAAGGAAAGTACTAGGTGGTTACAGGCCATAGAGGACCTTCAGAAGCAGATAAGAGAAGTGGAGGAAAAATTGGGAAGAGAAATGAGAACGATGCAAAAAAAATATGAAATGAGAGTCAACAGACCAACTGAGGAAATACTACCTTAAAAAATGGACTAACTCAAATGGCAAAAGAGGCTCAAAAAGGCAATGAGGAGAAGAATGCCTTAAAAAGGCAAATTTTCCAGATGGAAAAAGAATCTCAAAAGCTCAATGAGGAAAATCATTGCTTCAGAATTAGATTGGAGTAAATGGAAGCTAGTGACTTTATGAGAAATCAAGATGCTGTTAAACAGATCCAAACAAATGAAAGAATAGAAGGCAATGTAAAATATCTCATGTGAAAAACCACTGACCTGGAAAATAGATCCAGGAGAGATAATTTAAATAATATTGCACTACCTGAAAGTCACGATCAAAGTAAGAACCTAGAAATCATCCTCCAGGAAGTTCTCAAAGAAAACTGCCCAGATGTTTTAGAACCAGAAGGCAAAATAGAGGTTGAAAGAATCCACCCATCACCTCCTGAAAAAGATCCCAAAAAGAAAACTCCTAGGAATATTATAGCCAGGCTCTGGAATTCCCAGATTAAGGAGAGAATATTACAAGCAGCCAGGAAGAAACAATTTGAATATTGTGGAAACACAATCAGGATAACCCAGGATCTGGCAGCTTCTACACTGAGGGATCGAAGGGCTTGGAATATGATATTCCGGAGGTCAAAGGAGCTGGGATTAAAACCAAGAGTCACCTACCCAGCAAAACTGAGTATCATGTTTCAGGGGGAAATATGGTCATTCAGCGGAATAGAGGACTTTCAAGCATTCTTGATGAAAAAAACCGAGCTGAATAGAAAATTTGACATCCAGATACAACTGTGTTTCCCCGATAATAAGACCTATCCCGAAAATAAGCCTTCCCCTTACTGTGTAAGATTCCTCTAAAATAAGCCCTCCCCCGAAAATAAGCCCTATTGAGATTGCTACTGTAGTGAAGGTGATCCCCTGCGCTACACGCTACATTATGGTACCCTCTGTATGCACCTTCCCCCCCCCGTCCCCCCGGTGAAACACACGCCGCACTCCGAGCTGCATCCAATCAGAACTGCAGCAGTGAGCGCGTCATCCTGTTCTTCCCCAGTGATTTGCTTATTGAATAAAGGTACCTTTTTTGGTTCACATTTACCTGTTTATTAAAATTGCTGTCAATGTTCATTAAAATAAGCTCTCCCCTGAAAATAAGCCCTCTGGTGTTTTTCTGTCCAAAAAAAATAATAGGACAGTGTCTTATTATCAGGGAAACACGGAAGAAGCAAGAGAAGCATGAGAAGGTAAATAGGGAAAAGAAATCAAAAGGAACTTATCAAAGTTGAACTATTAACATTCCTACATGAAAAATAACAATTATAACTTGTGAAACTTTTCTCAGTAGTTGAAGGGAATAGAAATATATATATGTCTTTATATGAGGGTATATGGGCATATGAAGATATATGTGACTGTGTGTATATATGTTTACAGGTATATATATTCCCCCATAGATAGAGGGCACAGGACCAATTTAACAGGAAGGGACTATACTTAAAAGGTAAAATTAAGAGGTGAGAGAGGAATATAATGAGAGGAGATTGGGAGAGACAGAATGGGGTAAACTATCTCATACAGAAGAGGCAAGGGAAAATGGTTAAAATGGAGGGAAGAATAGGAAGGCAAAAGGGAACGGGTCAACCTTATTCCCATTGAATTTGGCTTGAGGAGGGAATGAAATACACACTAAATAGGATATCTCAATCTCCAGGATAGTAGGAGGGGGAGGTGATGAGAGGGGGGATGATGGAGGGAGGGCAAGCTGATGGGGAGGGAAGTTGGAAGCACCCACTTTTGAAAAGGGACAGGATCAAAGTAGAGAATAGAACAAGTGGGAGGTGGGATAGGAGGGAGGGAACTATAGTTAGTGTTTTACAATATATCTACTATGTTATTGTTTTGCATTAGCCACACATGTACAACCTATACTGAACTGCTTATCTTCCCAGTAATTGTGGGTGACAAGGGAGGAAGGGAATGAATCCAGAATTCAAAGTTTTAAAATCAAATACTCAAATATATATATATATATATATATATATATATATATATATATATGTATGTATATGCTATTAATAATACTATTTTACATGTAATTGGTAAAAAAAAAAAGATATACAGGCACTGGGGTGTGGAGATCCACTGGAAAAGTCAAAAGGGCTATGGGAGAAAATATGGGAGAGAGCATATTGGAGGAGGGGATATCCTGTGGGACTGCTATTTTGGGGCGGTGGGTAGGGGAAAATAGGGAGAAAATTTGTAACTCAAAATCTGGAGGAAATTAATGATGTAAATCAGAAGTTTTTGAAAAAAAAGAAGCATTTGAAAAAAAATAAATTCATATCTAACAGCATCCAATTTAAAAGGGAAGTTACTTTTCTAACAGTATTTCTGATGCAATGGTTTCCCAAATTTAGCAATATAAGAAAAATTTTAGAAATGCAATAATAATGTATACAATATCATGTATTTAAAAACATTAAACAAAACTTATTACTAGTCAGATGACATCAGTTCAGTGTAATGCATTTTCAATTTATCTTACAAAGAAAATAATTTATTTTATCATTTTTGGGCATTCTACATTGACTCCATTCAAGACCAATATAGAGTTATTACATTTACTGATATTTATATAGTTCTTACTGTGTGTGCTAAGCACTTTACAATCATATGATCTTTTCCACAATCCTGTGACATGGGTGCTACTATTATTCCTTTATAGATTAGGGAACTTCAGTAAACAGAGATGAAGTGGCTTGAATAAAATCATATAGCTAATAAATTTCTAAGACTGGATTTGAATTCTGGTTTTTCCTGATCCATATATTTTCCCAGCATATTTCTTTAATACTAAATAGCAAATGTATTTTACACTGAGTTCTGATACACCACAATTATCCTAATAGGAGAACACATCTCACTTTAAGTGAAACTCACATTATTATGTAGTTTCAGGAAAAATTTCAGCCAAGTTACATCAACTCTGGTTTTATAATTGAGATCTTGAATTATATAGTATTTCCATCCAGATTACATTTCCATAAGAAATTCTGTTTTCTTTCAAAATCAACCAATGAGCCAAATCAATTCCTTTGTGTTCTTAATCTGACCCCATCTGGATTCTTTAAGAGAGTGGATAAAGAGCAGGCAGGTCTTGCTTTTCTCCCAGACTTTTGAGCTTTAACCCCAGGAAGCACCAGATGAAAGATATGGAGAGGCTTATTTTATTTCTTATTTTTCCTTTAAAACAAATTCTGCAGAGTGGTACCTCAAAACTCACTAAGATATTTCAGCATTTTTAAAAACATTCAAACTACAATTTAGAAATTTATAGTAGAAAAATTATATATCTGTCACAAATTTAATCTCTAAGTAGTGTATATTGCCATAAACTCCTATAAACTGGGGCAAGGGAAAATTACCTTCCCTATTATCTGTGGTGAGTTGGCCAGAGTCAGAAAAGCAGAGAGAGAGACTTTTGTTTTTTTAAGGCTTTGAAAATTCCACAGAAATGTTTTCATTTTTTTTCCCACCCTTTTTCCTTTGGCTGATCAGCTCATAGGAAAAAGTTAATTTACCAAGATACAAAACACAGGCAATACAAGAAGACAGGGACATAGAAGAAGCATTTGCTGGCAAAGTTTTCTTCCTTATTTCTCAATGAAAGTTTAATCAAAAAGAGTGTGAGTATTATTGATAACTGGGAGAGCCATTTTGAAACTCTACCCTCTAAATTTCCTACAAGCAGGGTTTCTAAAGAATGCCATGGTCCCTTCTTCAGGTCAAATTTGAGACTTGGTAAATAGGCACTAAATAAATGTTTGTTTTCTTCCCTTCCTCCAATAACATGGAAAATCAAGGGACTGCTTGCTTGAAAACAGATAAGTAAAGAAAAAATTTGAGGATGGAGAGACACTAATGGATCAAAAAAGTTTTTCCAAAGGCACTGGAGCCTGAACTTAAAGAAAATGCAGAATGCTAAGAGGCAGAGGAAAGGAGGGAGTACATGTCAAACATAAGGAACAGTCTGTGTAAAAGAACAGATGTGTGAAATGGAATAGCACATAGTCTGATTTGAATGGAATATATTACGTGAAGGGCAGTAATAAGAAATGTCTGGAAAGGTAGATGAGTCAGGTTGTACAAGGTTTTAAATACCAATAGAGGGGAGGCTAGGTGGCATAGTGAATAGATCACTGGCCCTAGAGTCAGGAGACCTGAGTTCAAATCCAGCTGCAGACATCTGACACACTTACTAGCCATTTGACTTTGGGCAAGTCACTTAACCCCAATTGCTCTCCAAAAAGCAATCAATCAATCAATACCAACAAACCTAGCAAATTATCATTTGGCCTTTAAATTAATATCTCCAGAGATAGGCAATTTATTGTTATCCAAGCTGGTCCATTTCATCTTCCTTACTTGGAGCCGATCTCTCCCTCATTCTATCTTCCATTCATTGCCCTAGGGCTTTTATCTGGGACCAAGCAAAGGTGGTTATTTCCTCTTCCATATGATAGCCCTCCAAAACTTTAAAGATGCTTACCATGTTCCCCAAAGTTTTATGGTATATTCTCTACATTATTTGGCATCCTGATTACCTTCCAATGAAAGTTCTCTGGCTTATCATAAACCTAAAATGTTTCTCCCAGGACTGAAAACAATACTAGAGATATTATCAGCCAGGAAAGAACACAGGGAGATAATCACCTTCCATCTTCTGACTACTACACATCTCTCTTTTCTTTTAAAGCAATCAGGGTTAAGTAACTTGCTTAAGGTTACATGGCCAGTTATTTTTGTGTAGGTGCCGAGTATCTGAGGCCGGAACTGATCCCAGGTCTCCCAACGCTGGGGCCGGCACTCTTACTCACTGTGCCACCTGGCTGCCCCTACTACACATCTCTTAACATAGCATAATAATACATTTGTTCTTTTGACTGCCACATCATATGATTGACTCACACTGGATATAAAATCAATTAAAACTGACACATTCCTTTCACAGAAACTGCTATCTATGTATGACTCCCCCAAGTCACAACTCCTCCAACAAAATTTTCCCAGGTGCTAATATCAGGAAAAAGAAAAGTCATATATTTGGACTCAATATGCCTGAGCTAACAGGAAAATGGGCATTCTTGCCTCTCCCAAGACTTGATCCCATACTTCAACCTCTTTTTTTAGTCAATAAGTATATATATATATATATACATATGGCATATTTATTATGTTTTCTGCATTTAAGGCATCTGTGGAGATACAAAAGAAACTTAAGAGATCGTGTTTGTCCTCAAAAACCTTAAAATCTGATTGGAATGACACTAATGCTCAAAAAATGACCAGGGAGAATTATAAGACTTCAAAAATATAAATTTTAAAGAATAGAAAAATAGTTGTTGCATTGTAGTATGTAGAAGAAATGACAGGCATAGAAGCATGAAGAGAGTGTAAGATAGTAGGATATGCCAGGGAGAACTTGTTCACTCCTGGATAACAAGAGCAGAGCTATAACTAAGGAAAGACTGCAGAACTTTGTCCCAGGGTGCCAAAATGTAGAGTGTTTACAGTCATTTAAGTCAGATGTGTAAAAATAAACTGAGCTTAGATGGCAAGAAAGGGTAGGTGAAACAGAAAGCTATGACATGACTGTTGTAAGGAGCGCCACAGGTGAGCTCTTCCCCTCCCTGAGAAGCATTTGAGGGCATATTTCATGCTACTTTCCCAAGAAACAAAAGTTTCCAGTAAAACTCTACAGAAAGTAGTATAACGTCAATAACTGGCACTCATGAGGATAAGAGATGGCACTAATAGGAAGGATGATGAAAAATGCTAAATTCCATGTCCTATCTAAGCAGACAACATGTAATGTCACTAACTGGTTCTGTGAAATCTGTTCAAGGCTCTGCAAAAAACATGGCATTCTCTAAAAGTTACAGGAAAGTTAGTCACATATGAACAATGTTGAAGGTGGGTACTTGGACAAACAGGTTTTGGCACATCAAAATGATGTCTGACCTTAATTTAATGGTGACCTAATAGCAAAAGGACATTGACTGTGTCTATGTTATGCAAAATATGCCTTCACAAGTAGGTATATGATATTCTTAAGAAACACTGAAATCATGAGAAAAATAGAAAAAAATGTATATAACATATATCTTTTTAAAGGGTGCCTTCAGAATTTGCCAGTTAGGAAATTTAATAGTCAGAAACAACAAACATAACCATGACGTCAAAGACATAAAATAAATGGTGGGTAAAGTGTAATGAACAGTTCTCTTATTTTGTGATAATTAAGGAACACTATAACCCCATCATTGTGTCTAAATATGAGTGATCAGCTGCTAAAATTACTGTTACTTTGTGAAACCCCTTTAAAATATTAATTATTAGGTGGGGACAAGAAAGTCATAAAGAGAAGATATTTTATTAGGAAATACCCTAGTTCATAAGATCTGGGCCATCATTAAGACACTGGCAAGTCTGAGCTGATGATTAGGAAGTTCACCAAAGGAAGACTTAAATAGGGTGGTGGCTCTCTAGCTTTTCCAGTACTTCCAACTGAGCAAGCTTTCAGTATATCTATTTTAGTGCATTAAAAAATATGAGATCTACAATTCAAAGTTATAAAATACACTGCTAGGTTTACTCCCTAAGTCAATAAAAGCAGGTTTTGAAAGTAGAGTTTTTGTAGACCTGAACTTAAAAAGTTGTTTCTCTAGCTACAATTCCTGGGAAATAATCTAACATCAAAATGTGAAGAAACAACCTTTGAGTTAGGTTTGACAAGGTGTTATACTGAGGCTCTAGAAAAATAAACACAATCCCTTAGAAAACCAATGCTGCTCTTTCTAGTAAATAAAGCTGCAGGCAGGTGGATAAGAATTTATGGGAAGAAAGAGCTGTTTCAAGAATTGCAGCAGGACTTTATGCCAAATAAATGTCTTACACAAAAATCACGTTTGTGACATTCCACAGAAAAGGCCAAAAAAACACAGAAGTTTCTCTGGTATGATTAAATTGGTAAAATAAGCAGTGCTTAAGTCCTTGTGTAACCTAGCCTGTGCTATCTCTCCCTACCTTCTTCTACAGGTTTGCAGTAAGACTTAGATTATGGGATTTCAGTAGTCAGAGAGTCTTTGGGGAGTTGAACAGGCAGGCCTACCATAGCTCTGTTATACTACCATACACCCTACAAGTAGCTACCAGACCTACACTATCTTGGAAAGAACAAACATCAGTTGCTATAGCTTGGTCTATTCATTACAATTTTTTGTAACTTTGCTTTGTTACGTGTTTTCCCCATCTCACAAAGGCTAGTAGTACAATGGCTATTCCAGGGCCTGATCCCACTATTGATGTGCACAGGAGTTTTGGCTGCTCTGTTTCTCACCTGGGTCAGTTGGTCCCTCCTGAGGGTGAGGGAGCCTATTGCACACTTCTAACTACTTGTTCCCCACAGGATTCACCATATTGGCACCAGATTTAGTGCTGACATCTAATAGCCTTAGCCTACTTGTAATTCAGAATTCCCAAGCCCAAGAGATCCAACAGCCTCAGCCTTCCCAGTTGCATGGATTATGTACTTGTGCCACAGTATCTGGCTATTCATAACAATTTAAAAGAAAAAACAAATGATTTTGGAAAAAAAGCCAAAAATTTTCTCCCATCTCTCCTCCCACTTACTAACATTCATTAACTACTTTATCTGGACAGAGCTGCCCATTTGGGGCAATGGTGAATGTATAGTGGTTGGTGTGTTGGTATCATTCTTAATGGAAAGGGAGATTTTGCTAGGCATTCAGCAACAGGGACAAATTAAAAATCACAAATCTGCATGATATTTCATTTTTATTTTTTTTATCAAAAGCTTTATTAACTTCTAGTTTACATCATTCATTTCCGCAAGATTTTGAGTTACAAATTTTCTTCCTGTTTTTCCCCCTACCTCCCCCCCCACAAATAGCGATCCCACTAGATATCCCCTCCTCCAATCTGCTCTCTCCCTTATCTTCTGCCATACCCCCTCTGACTTTCCAGTAGGGCACTGTGGATCTCTATGTCCCAGTGCCTGTATGTGTTATTTGCCAGTTACATGTAAAATAATATTAATAATAATATACATATATATATTTTAAAAATTTGATTTTAAAGCTTTGAATTCCAGATTCATGCCTTCCTCCCTTGTCACCCACCCTTACTGGGAAGATAAGCAATTCAATATAGGTTGTACGTGTGTAGCTATGCAAAACATTTCCATAGTGGATATATTGTAAAAGACTGACTATATTTCCCTCCCTCCTATCCTACCTCCCACTTGATCTATTCTCTACTTTGATCCTGCCCCTTTCAAAAGTGGTGCTTCCAACTTCCCTCCCCCCCAGCCTGTCCTCCCTTCCATCATCCCCCCTCTCATCCCCTTCCCCCCTACTCTCCTGGAGGGTGAGATACCCTATTTACTGTGTATGTCATTCCCTCCCTAAGCCAATTTCAATGAGAATAAGGTTGACCCATTCCCTTTTGCCTTCCTGTTCTTCCCATGCATTGTGACCATTTTCTCTTGCCTCTTCTATATGAGATAGTTTACCCCATTGTGTCTCTCCCTATCTCCTCTCATTATATTCCTCTCTCACCTCTTAATTTCACCTTTTAAGTATCATCCCTTCCTATTCAATTGGTCCTGTGCCCTCTATTTATGTATACCTGTAAACATATATACACACATTCACATATGTATTCATATGCCCATATACCTTCCTATACAGACATATATATATATATGTATGTATGTATACACACACACACACACACACACATTTGTATTCCCTTAAACTGTTCTCATACTGAGAAAAGTTTCATAGGTTACAATTATTGTTTTTCCATGTAAGGATGTAAATAGTTCAACTTTGATAAGTTCCTTATGATTTCTTTTCCCTGTTTACTTTCTCATGCTTTTCTTGCTTCTTGTATCTAAATGCCAAATTTTCTATTCAACTCTGGTTTTTTCATCAAGAATGCCTGAAAGTCCTCTATTCCACTGAATGACCATATTTCCCCCTGAAACATGATACTCAGTTTTGCTGGGTAGGTGACTCTTGGTTTTAATCCCAGATCCTTTAACCTCCAGAATATCATATTCCAAGCCCTTCAATCCCTCAGTGTAGAAGCTGCCAGATCCTGGGTTATCCTGATTGTATTTCTACAATATTCAAATTGTTTCTTCCTGGCTGCTTGTAATATTTTCTCCTTGATCTGGGAATTCCAGAACCTGGCTATAATATTCTGAGGAGTTTTCTCTGCATGAGATTTCAAAGAAAACAAATTGACTGAGTGATTGAAAATTTCTGATGGCCACTAGATTTCATCACACCTTTTTTCTAGTTTTATGTCCATAGTTTACATCCTGTTTTCCAAAAGTGTATTGTTAATCTTAAGATTATTTTTTTTTAAAATATAAGCCCAGGCTTTGGCTTTTTCCTAAATACAATTTGTACTTTTCAAAAGATGTACTTTTCTAAGTTATACTAGACTGACTTCTGGCACCTTTTTTTTCCTCGAACTTATCTTTTCAAACTAATCAGCCTCCATGTTTTTTTTCTTTCTAACATGAACATCAGAATGGGAAATCAGTTTGTATGTTAAGTGAGAAATATACTTATTTAGGTAAGAGATTTTACTGGGAACTCAGCTTCATCCTCTCCCTACTTCTCTTCTAAAAACTTGTTTGTCTGATTTTTAGACTGTGTACCCAATAATCAAAAAGAATAGTTTAGCATAATTAATGCCTTTTGAAGTACTGTCTGTTTTTTTTTTAATAGCTCATTTATTGTGTACAAGTCGAGGGTGTTTATTTTCAATTACTCATCAAGGAGTCTCAATTTTCCAACCCATTGTTTAATCATGGTAAACAAACTTCAGAACCTAACATCACCACCATTAAGTCTGCCTTGGGAATACAGTGTCTTACAAGTCTGCATGGATTGCTGACTAGCAGCTGCTCTTTGGGTGAGATGCCTTAGGCACCTACCTTTCACTGTAGCCCTGAGAGCTGCTACAACCAGGCCCTAGGGACATTTCAAGTCTTTCTTTTGAAAATGTAAATTAGCTGTCTTCGGATAAACACCACTGCTAGGGTTCCAGCACTGAAAAATGCCACCCAGAACCAAAAAACGAGTCCCCAGATGGTGGTATTACTAGGAAAGACTTTTTTACAAAAAACTCGTGGAACAGGAAGTGAGGTTTTATTGCATATTTCTCTGGTCTTAGGCAGAGAAATAAAGAGTGTACTCTACCTTTTAAGGAGAATTACAAACATATATGCATATATACGTTGTATATTCACGTATGTCTTTGTGTATACATATTAACATATTGTGCAATGTATGTGTTGCTTGCATGAATGTGTACATATACACAGAAATGTATATGCATGTATGTTTTGTGTGTATATACATAAATCAATCTGTACATATATATGCATGTGCGTCTACATACACACACATCCTCCCTTAGCACCACAATAAAAACAGCTTTGGCCTTACTGACAATATTTCAAAGAAATGGGTCATAATAATGCAGCTCTCTTTTTTTTAAAAGCTTCTCTGTAAGTGTATGGACAGAATAGGTTAGAGCTAGGCTATGTAGCCTTAGCTCATTCTTAAGATGATATCTTAGAGTTACCATAGCAACTCATCAAGGCCCCATTTTAGAAAAAAAAAATAGAACTGTGGAAAAAACACAGAAATTTCACCTCTCCCTACCCCAATTCCCATCATTCTCCTGAATTTACCATTTCTTTAACAATAGATTTGCTTTGATGTTGATTCTATTTAAAATGCAATGAACACCAAACTCTGAATCAAATGATATGAAATCTATCTGACACCTTTTATTATGGGCTTTCATGAAAAATTATAATTTAACACTTAAACATAAAAAAGACACTGTCCCCTCCACCTCACATTTCTTGCTTGCTTCTTCCCATGAACTTTTCCCCTTTTAGCTATAGGCACAACATTGGCTGCCAGCCAGCTAACTCCTCCCTCATCCCTGAGTCTCCAGGGTTAGAAAATCCATTTATTTGCTTGCAGTCTTGAGGAACAGGGATCTTTGCCTCCTCTGAACTGCTACTGAATGTGTTTTCTGTACAAATCACTTGAAGTTTTTCATATCCTATCTCAATGTTGTACATCTTCTCCCATGTGCATATTTTGTCTCTCCCAAAGAGATTATAAACTCTCTGGATAGGATCATAGACTGAGAGTCAGAAGGGACCCCAGAATGCTTTTAGTTAAACCCATTGGTATGCAGCTAAGTGGTACACCGGATGGAATGATGGAGTCAAGATTTGACTTCGAATCTCATCTCATATACTAGCTGTATGATCCTAAACAAGTCATTTAACCATTGATCCTCAATCTCTCCATGTGTAAAATGGGAACAACAGTAATACCTCACAGGGTTCATGTGAGATTCAAATGAGAAATGTAGGGAATATTTTGCAAATCTTAAAAGCTCTATAGAAATGTTCGCTAATATTATTATTGTTGTGGGCATTATTATTATTAAAGTCACACACTGAATTTTAACCTAGGTCCTCTGACTCCAAAGAAATTTGTATTTTCATTGTATCTTTGCTATTACACCCCCTTAAAATATTTTACATTTGGGGCGGCTAGGTGGCACAGTGAGTAAAGCTCTGGACTCGGAGTCAGGAGAACCCGAGTTTGGTTCTGACCTCAGACATCTAACACCCACACAAAAAAACTAGCTGTGTAACCTTGGGCAAGTTACTTAAACCCAATTGCCCTCCAAAAAAGGCAAAAAAAAATTTACATTTTATAGAATATTTTAACTGAAGTTTAGGGATTAATCCAATCAAATGCAAAAATGTGTAAGAGGAAGAGACTAGGGCAAGAGCTATCAATGAAATCATTCTCTCCAGTGTCTCCAAAGACCTTTTAATCGCTAGGTCTGATGGGTTTTCTTTTAATCAGCCCTCCTCCTTCAAAATCTATCTGCTGTATTTGACACTTTTGCTCTCTTTCTCTTCCCTGCCTGACACATAGTAGGTGCTTAATAAATATTTGTTGATTTATTGACTTTTTATGATATTGCTCTCTCTTGGTTCTCCTTTGTGTCTGACAAGTGTTTCTCTGTCTCCTTGCTGGATCATCAGCTGGATCATGTCCCTGTGATTATTTCCCAAGACTGAACTTCTGCACTCTGAGCCCTCTTCTGTTCTCTAAGTCATACAAAATGAGGCTGCTTGGTGACCCAGTGAATAGAGCACTAAGCCTAAAGTCAGGAATATCTCAGTTCCATTCAGCCTCAGACAGTTAACATCTGTGTGATCTTGGGCAAGTAACTACACCTTTGCCTCAGTTTTCAATCAATAAAATGGGAATAATAATAGTACAGTGCTTATCACAGAGTTGGTGCTATAGAAATGATATTATAATTATTATTATGCCTCCTCCTTTCTGGGTAACACCCACAATACTTCTATAATCTGTGAGACCAGTAGTAGACACTCTCTCCACAGAAATAGCTGGGGGACAATCTCTCAGCACCTTGGGAGGTAGTCTTTGTTAAGCTGCCTGGGCTCAGGAAATGTATTCCTCAGTAGCCATTCTTCTGGTGATAAAATCTCTTGGAAGTTAGGCAGGCTGATTGTCAAACAGCATGAGCCTCTCAAGCTTGATAGAAACTGCCAGTGCTTATACTTTAGGACAGAGCCATTAGGATACTGGGAAATGTTTAACAACTGGCTCTGGGGGTGGGAGGGGAGTATGCTCATAACAAACTTTTAAATTTAATCTGCATTGTTAACATTTTCTCCATAACATTCTTAAGTCTAGACCATCAACAAAACAATAAACCAAATCCTGATTTGTAGCAATTGCCTATTTCCAAGGCATAAATGCTTATAATGACAATTTAACAACCGACTCTCAAAAACCAGTTAAAATTGGTTCAGGTGCATCCCTGAACACAGTCTTCAAAAACTCATGGTCCCCTCTCCTTTCTGATGATGTATATGTTTAAGACTTTTAGGGTAATATCTTAAAGTAAAAGTCATAATTATAAGTTCTAGTTCACAGGCCCAAGATGTAAAAAGATAGTGAAAAGCATTCAATTAGAATTAAGCAAAGGATCGAAACAGAATTTTGAAGAAAAACCCTTTCCTCTGCTTCTACTTTGTCATCTGAGTTTTATGGGAATCTGTGTTTGGAGCAAACCTTTTGCATGTGTATTTACTTTAAGATAGATACTTGTGCTACTCGGATAAGAACGTGAATAGTTCTATTCATAAAGAAACAGGAAAAATAGGAGGAGCTTGGGATTATTATTTGTGGAAGGACCTCATAAAACTTTTGCAGAGCCAAAATAACCTGTTGGTTCAGTGATCTTTTTTTTTCTTAATGAGAGTATGATGTAACCTTCAGCAGCTCCTTTTTGCTTCTAGAATAAAATACAAAACATTGTGCAAAGTGTTTATATGTCAATGGGGAGAATTCTCAGTTAAACAAAAGACAGAAGTAGTGACAGAAGATGACATGGACAATTTTGCTATTGAAAAATAAAAAGCTTTTGCTTGAACAAAATCAATGCTGGTACAATCATAAGAAGAGCTGTTAATGGGGGCGGGGGTGGAAATCTGTCTAGCAAATATATGTAGAAAAGGGCTGATCTTCAAGATATGTAGATAGTAGATATAAAAGTATATGAACATAACAGAATAAAGATCAAAGGATATTAAACAGCAGTTTTCAAAAGAAGACAAATAAGCTATCATTAACCCTATTAAAAGAATGCTCCAAATCACTAATAATATGATAATTGAAAATTAAAATAACTTTGAAGTTTTACCTCTTACCCCAAAGACTGATGAAGATACCAAGAATAAAAATGTGGCAAATGCTAGAGGGGCTATGGATCATTTGTAAATTGGAAACACTACAGCAGAGACTGCCTCCATTTGTCTTATTTTATTATTACTTTACAGAAATTGCAGGGAGTTTATAATCTATGGGTGATTGGAAATCAGCACTGAAGGCAACTATGTGCAAATTCTACTTAAGTCTTTCAGGTACATACTCCAATGGGTATCGAGCTGCTTCCCCTCACTATTAGAAATACATGGGGGAGCTCTATTTTAAAGACTGGGAGAATGCCTAGATTTTTCCGGGCAAAGTCTGAGACAGACCTTTTATTTGTAGCTGAACCATGTGAGCTCTTTATTGTCCTCATAAATCTTGGGTAGACATCAGTAGGCATTACCAGAGTACAGTCTTATGCTTCACTAATGACCCAGTTCCAGCAGTATTCTTTGAGGAAGTCACAGAATCATAGGTTTAGAACTGGGAGGGAACTTAGAAGTGATTTAACCTAAGCCCTTCATTTGATAGACGAGAAAACAGGTAAAAATCACGATATTCTCTCCATCTAAGATAGGATCATTGGTTAGTGGTACTGTTAGAGATTCCTTTTTTCCATGAAGGGCTGCACTATCCTGTGCCAAGTTTCCAGAGGAAGAGAAGAGGGACAATAAATCTCTGACCACAGAGAGTGCCAGCTCTTTTCTTTCTCACTGAGCAAAGGAAGAGGTGGGGTGAGGGAGCAGTGAAGAGGTCTATTCTGCCTCAGACAATTCAGAGCACAACTCCATGTAAACATGGGCACTTAGTAAATATTATTCAATCTTAAAATTCTACTAATTGTTGTTTTATTGATCTAGATACTTTAAAGTGATAGGATAATTAAACCTTTTTATTTTTATAGAGAGGTGAAACAGAAGACACCAACTACACAACTACAAACAAAACAATAAAGTCTGATTTTAGTATTATGGTTCCAGAATGCATTTTGGTTAACAACCATAACCACTGGCTTTAGCTTCTGTTGCAGTAAGCCACTCTTCCTCTGAAGCAAGAAGCACGTTTTTTTTGTTTAGCTGTTCTACCTTTGATTACTTCAATATTATGACATCAACTGTTAGGTGCATGTATATATGTGTTTGTGTGAGAGACAGAGACAGACAGAGAGAGACACAAATGACATATTAATATTGTTTGAATACTAAACACTTATCAGGGAAATTTGATACAAAATATTTTCTCATTTGGCCACTTCTCGTCCTAGATCCATTAATTTTGTCAGTGCAGAAGTTTCTCAATTTCAAATAATCGATGTTTTCTATTTTATCTCTTAAAATTACCTCTATCTCTTGTTTGGTTAAGATAACATCTCCTACCCATAACTATTAAGAGGTATAGAATTAATTTCTCTTCTAATTTTTTATAGCATGATCTTTGATATTAAGGTTGTGGATCCATTTAGAATGTATTATAGAATATAGTGTTAAGTGTTGGTCTAAGCCTAATTTCTGCCAGATTGCTTTCCAGTTTTCTCAGAAGCATCTACCAAATAAGTAGTTTTTTTCTGAGATAATTTCTGTTTTCTACTTTATCATATACTATGCTATTGAGTTCTATTTTTTTCTGAATCTTCCTTGTCTAGCTTGTTGCATTATCTACCTCTTTATTCTTTAACCACTACCAGACAGACTATTGCTTTATAGTGTAGTTTGAGGTCTAGAAATATTATTCACCCTTCATCCTTCTTCTTTTTATAATTTCACTTGATATTCCAGATCTTTTGTTCTTCCAAATTAATTTTGTTATTATTTTGTGAAATTCTGTAAAGCATTCTCTTGGAATTTAATTGGCATGCCACTAAGAATGTAAATTTATTTTTGTAATATTGTCATTTTTATAATATTAGCAGTCTAGCCACAAGCTCTGAATATTCTTTCAGCTATTTAAGTTCTGTATTTCTTTAAGGAGAACTTCATAATTGAATTTATACAAGTCTTTTGTGTGCTTTAGGAAGTTTATCCACAGATATTTTATGCACTTTGTAGTGATGTGGAATGAGATTTTTCCTTTCTATTATTTCTTCTTGCTCTTTGTGTTTTGTTAGCTTAACTATATAGAAATGCTATTGATTTTTAAGGATTCTTTTTGTAGCTTGTAACTTTGCTAAAGCTATTAATTGTCTCAGTATCTTTCCTGATCCTCTAGGATTTTCCAAGTAAACCACCATATAATAAACAAAAAGGGACAATTTTATTTCCTCTTCACATATCTTTTTTCCTTTAATTTCTTTTTCTCATCTTATTGTTATTGCTAGCATTTTCAGAACTGCATCAAATAGTAGTGGGGAGAGTGGGTATCCTTGCTTCATTCTCATATTTACTAGAAAAGCTTCTAGGGTGTCTCCATTACATATTCTTGCTTTTAGTAGTTTTAGATAGGCACTTTTATGACATTTAAAAAGACCCTCTATGCTATAGTTTATAGGGTTTTTAGCATAAACAAATATTGTACTTTGTCAAAGGCTTTTTCTGCATGTATTGAGATGATCATGTGGTTTTGGATATGTTTGCTTTCCAGATGCCTGTGGTTCCAACTCACTCTTCCCAATGTAAAATGTATAGACTTTTCCAGCTTCAGATTCCCTAGGTCTCAACTATTATAAGGTCATCATCTCGGTTCACAGACCATCTCTCTTTACCCACAGGAACATTCAGAAGTGGAACATCTCCCGTCACTAATGTAAAGCTGTATTTCTTTCCCCTCCTTTTTTTAATACTTCTGCCCTCCTCTTCACCCACTCCCCTGCAGGCTCTTCTATTTCCCAGACCACAGAGGTTACCTTCCAGCAAGAAATATTGTAAGGTTGCCAATGAAGTTGCTTCATACTAGCCAAAGGAAGAGGCAGTGTGTTTTGAGCCTTTAAAATAAAACAAACAAAAAAACAAAGCAAAAATTCTCCACTTTTATGACACAACGAACTAGAAACTTAAAAAAAGGTACATCAATGAATAAGAGGTAGGCAACTGGAGCAGTCAATAAAGTACTGTACTCCCAGTTATGAAGATTCATGTTAAAATCTTTCTTCAGATAGTTACTAGCTTTGTGACTCTGGGCAAGGCACTTACAATCTCTCAGGCTTAATTTTCTCATCTGTAAAATTGGGATAATAATGGCATGTGTATTACAGGGCTGTTGTGTAGAACAAATAAAATCACATATGCAAAGAGCTTTACAAATGTTAAAGAATTATATGAATGCTAGCCATTTTGATGGTTGTTATTGGTGGTGATGTTAATGATGATGAAAGACAAATATATATATATGCATATATATGCATACTGACAGACATACCTTGTTTTATTGTGCTTTGCTTTATTACACTACTCAGACACTGCATTTTTTGCAAATTAAAACTTTGTGGCAACCCTGAATCAAGCAAGTCTTATCAGTGCCATTTTTCCAACAGCATAGACTCACATCATATCTCTGTGTCACATCATGGTAACTATTAAAGTATTCCAAACTTTCTCATTGTTATTATGTCTGTTATGGTGACCTGTGATCAATGATCTTTGATATTACAATGGTAATTGTTTGGGAACACCAAGAACTGCACACATATAAGACAGTGATGTTAATTGATAAATGTTTTGTGTGTTCTGACTGCTCCACCAATTGATTATTTTTCAGTAAATCTCTCTCTCTCCTCAAGCCTCCCTAACACCTGAGGCACAACAATATTGAAATTAGGTCAATTAATAACCCTAAAATGGCATCTAAGTGTTCGAGTGAAAGGAAAAATCAATTGATAATCCATGTAGCAAACTTAGTTGTCTTATTTCAAGAAATTGTCACAGCCACCCCAACCTTCAGCAACTACCACCCTGATCAATCAGCAGTTATCAACATCAAGACAAGACCTTCTACCAACAAAAAGATTCTGACTCACTGAAGGCTCAGATGAAGCATTTATTAGCAAAAAAGTATTTTTAGTTGAGGTATGCACATTTAAAAAAATAATACTATTGCACACTTAATAGACTACAGTATAGAGTAAACATAACTTTTATATGCACTGGGAAACAAGCAAACAAACAAAAAACCCAGGAGATTTGTTTTACTGTGATATTTACTTTATTGTGGTGGCCTGGAACTGAACCCACAATATCTGTAAGGTATGCCTGTATATATATATATATTTATATGTATGTGAAAAATCAAAGTTATCTACAGTCATATAAAAATGTTCTAAATCACTATTGATTAGAGAAATGCAAACTAAAACAATTCTGAGGTACTCCCCATACCCATCAGATTGGCTTACATTATGGAAAAGGAAAATGACAAATGCTAGAGAGGATGTGGAAAAATTGGGACACTAATGCATTGTTTGTGAAGTTGTGAACTGGCTCAAACATTCTGGAGAACAACTTGGAACTATGACCAAAGGGCTATAAAACTGTGTGTAGCCTTTGACCCTAGCAATACCACTACTAGTTCTGTATGTCAATAAAATCAAAGAGAAATAAAAAGGGCCTATGTGTACAAAAATATTTGTGGCAGTTTTTTTTGTAGCAGCAAAGAATTAGAAATTGAAGAACTGCCTATCATTTGGGAATGGCTGAACAGTAAATGTTTATGATAGAATTCTATTATGTTATAAGAAATAATGAATAAGATGATTTCAGAAAAACCTGGGAAAATTTATATGAACTGATGTAAAGTGAATATAACCCAGAGAACATTGTATACAGTAACAGAAGTGTTATAAGGATGATAAGCTGTGAATGGTTTAGCTAGTCTGATTAATACAACGATTCAAGACCATTCCAAAGGACTTGTGAAAAATGCTAGACTCCAGAGAGAGATTTAATGGAGTCTGAGTGCAGATATAAGCACTTTTAAAACTGTCTTCTTCTTTAAGTCTCTTCATTTTTCAAAAACCGTGTTTTTGCAACATGTTTAACATGGAAATGTTTTGCATGATTTCATATGATAATTGATATCATATGTCTTGTCTTTTCAATGGGTGGGGAGGGTGTGGGAGGGAGAGAATTCAACACTCAATATTTTTAAAAATCAATATTAAAAAATAAATTTATTTTAAAAAAGAAACAAAGTCACTGCCTATCAATTTGGGAAAGTCTAAACAAATTGTGACACATAAATATAATGAGACATTACTATGCTATATGAAACTATGTGTGATAAATATAGAGAAGCCTGAAAAAATCTATATGAATTGATGCAGAGTGAAAACAGCAGAGCCAGGAAAACAGCATACACAATAACTACAAGAATGTAAATGGAAAGAATAATTTACTTATCAAAGAATTAAAAGTAAATGTAACAAAATTAAAAAGATCAAACAATTCTAAAATAAAGAGATATGAGAAAACATCCCCAACTTATCCCTTTTTGGAAGTATGAGGTTCATTAATGTTACATATTACATACATTTTCAGAATTTAAAAAAATGTAAGTATTGGGGCAGCTAGGTGGCACAGTGAGTAAAGCTCTGGCCCTGGAGTCAGGAGGACCCGAGTTCGGTTCTGGCCTCAGACACATAATACCCACACAAAAATACTAGCCATGTAACTTTGAGCAAGTTACTTAACCCTAATTGCCCTCCAAACAGCTAAAAAAAAAGTGTAAGTATTGATAATTTATGGGATAACTCTCTGGGAGAAGTGTGGGAGATGATGTAAAGAACTAAAAATATAAATTAAAATACATTTTTAAAATTACTTAACAAACTAGTGGTAGGATTAAAGTATATTTACCTTAATGTGGCATTTTCCTCAATCTGCTAGTTTTAAATTTTTTAAATTTCCATAGAGGTGTTCAAGAGCTGAATGAGTCAGACTTCTTATCTAGATCAGAATAGAATCATAGATTAGAGTGCACCAGGTCCAGGCAGGAAGTTGTTGCTAAAGAAGCCACAGCAACAATTATAAAACCTTTAAAAAGGTAAACAAGTAGGAGAAGGGTATCTCTCAGCAGGGAATGAAGTGTCCCCCAAATATCTCATTGTGGTTCAGTCTTGGATGGCATTGTAAAACAAAAATTTTTATATGGCCAGTGGAATTATGTTTACCTTTTAGCTTGTCTGGAAATAGAATTCTTTGAAGCTTTCAAATTCTGAACCCACCAGTAAGTCACATTATATATCAGACATTCCATTCTGGTCAACATGGTCTTCATTACCTCTTATTTTTTTCAAAGTATATTATTCTTTTTCAAAAACAATTTTTAAAATATTAATGTTTTGAATTGCTTTTAGTTAGATGGGTTTGTCTCTCTCCCTCTCTTTCCATTCCTCTCTTTCCTCCCCCCAACCCTTTCTTTTTTTTTCTTTCCCTCCTGCGTCCTTCCCTCTCCCCCATACTAATGGTACTCTCCATAGTATTATATCTCCTTTTCATTAGAGATGAAAAATTCTATTTTATCTCTTTGATCCCATGGGCTTAATTGAACTTCATCAGCATTTTTGTTGAGTTTATCTTTTCCCTCCTTGCTTTAAGGGTTGACTTACTGTTTGTACTTTCACATTTCACTCCCAGGATGCCTTTTTCACAACCCTAAATAAAGTCACACAGAATGTTTTTAGGCTTGTTTTCAAATTCCTTTGTCAGAGAAACTCTAGATAGTAACATCTCAATTGTGTTTTGATCAATCTCATCTTTTTTTATTACACTTCAACCTGCCTCCATCTTGCTTGGGTTTTTTTTTTTTTTTGTCTTTGTCTTTTTTTCCAATGACTCTTAGGAATATCTCACCAATGCACATCAGAATAGGCATGGCTTATAGTCTAGAGGTTTACCTGTAGAAAGAGAAGTTAAATGATTTGGACACTGTCATACAGCTAGTGTGTGTTAGAAACAGGACTTGATTCCAAGTCTTTCCAACACCAAGACTAGCTCTCTTTCCACTAGATCCTGCCACCTCTATATTCAAGTATAAATATTATAGGGAAATATTAATATATGGAAATTTTGTCCCCATTCAGTTTTATCAGTTATCATTACCTGCAAATTACTGATGACAATGAATTGCATTGAGTAGTTGATATATATATATATGTATATATACGTGTGTGTGTATACACATATATGTTGTTATAGCCTGTCTACTTCTTTCTTTCTTCTCCTAGAATCCTAAGTATAATCCTAAGTATAATGTGTAACTATTTAAAAAGTCAAAGGAAAGTAAAAGTGTCCTGGAATTGTGATTTGTTATCATGACCCATGTAAAGAAGAAAAATGATTTTCTATTCATTCTCTAAATTGCATCGTAACTATGAATAATAAATATTTCCAGAACTGACAGCCATTGACAGTTGGGATTGCATTTCTTTCCAGATATAATGCTGTAGTCATCTTTTGTTCTTTGACTTAATTATGATGCACCCAAGGTTTTAATACCTTATTTAAAACTAGATGAAACAACTACTTATGACTTTGATTGCCTATTTTTTATTCAACTCAAATCTCATAGTCTTCAAAGGGAGTTTGCATTATATAAATGAGATGAACCATTAAAAGAATTGGCAAAACTGGATACAATTTTCCTCCTAGGTTTTTGGTTAATTTATGTAAATAGTAAATTCTTGGTTCAATGGTCAACAATTTGGTACAATTCAATAAGCATCTGTTCAGCACCTACTATGCACATTATTTTATCATCCCAGCTGACCTATCTCCCTCCTGCTTCCTAAGGATGAGAGATGATAATTCCATCATGTGTCTATCTCCTGACACAGACCCTTCCTATTTTCAGGGGAGCAGGGAGACATCAGTCCTTCATGAATTCATGATGTTTCCCCAAAAGAATCCCCATTTAAATATAAAGAGATGGCATGTCTAATAGATTTGAATCTTTTTGAGTCAAGAAGATTCCAGACAAAGAAAACTTATCCACAAGGAAAGAAAGTCAGTTCCCCTATAAACCACAATGACTACACTGGCTCATCACATCAAATACTCCATTTGCTGGCCCATTTGCACTTGCCCTACATCGCATTCTACTGCCACAGAATCATGTAGCCACTTTTAAGCAGCCTATATTTAATTACTGCATTTTTGTAACTTTGTAATTAATTTTATCTATAGTATTTTACATTTTAAAATTGCATTTCATTAAAATATGAAAACTACATGAGTAACCAGGGGCAACATGTGGCACTGGGAAAAAACAACAACAATGGAATTCGATCCAGAAGACCTGGGCATTTAGTCATTATTTTTCCTACATGTATACTTATATGCATGTATGTATGTGTATGCATATGCCTCTCCCTCCCCCCCCTCTCTATATATATGTGTGTGTGTGTGTGTGTGTGTGTGTGTATACACATATACACACATATATTTTAAAATATATACACATACATACAAACACATGCATAAAAATATATACTGTAATTGTGATTTAGATATATATGCATGAATGTATAGGAACACATAGGTATATAGGTGTGTATACATATATAGGCATATACACATATAGATGTCTATATATACATACATATCCATCTCTTTATGTATATATACACATGTATCTATAAATAGGTAGACAAGACTCATTCTAGACATGACATTTGTTCCATTGGAGTCCATGGAGACAGGGTTTGTGTCAACATCTTATAAATTGGCCAGTAATGAGTTGAAGTATAGATAAGTACCTTGAAACACAGTTCTTTGTTTCTAACTAAAATCTCCCCCTTTTCCATGAGGACATGTCTACTCTAGATGTCTTGGGCTCTCACATCTTCCTTTCTCCACAGGATGTCAAAATAAATTACATATTTGAAGAGGACATTTAGCTCCCTAAAAACTAGGTGTTATATAAATTCAAGGTATTGTTTTCATAGTTATTTTTAAGAAGAAAGATAATACATAGTACATAATAGGCATCCTACAGAGGCTTGTTAACTCAGAATAATAATTACTTTTCTTCCTCTTTTATTAAAGAGATCTTCATCTTTTATAGCTGCCTTTTAGTGATTAGCCCTATATGTCATCAAATTGCTAACCTGTTTGGATATTTTTCAAATCTTTTATGGGCCATTTTAGATTGCTAAAAGTATACATTTAGAAAGGTATTGCATAAGCATTAATTGTTTTAAATATGTTCTTCTTAAGTTTTGAAATCAGTATGCCCGTCTTTTAACATATTCAGTCATAGCATTTTCCTTAAAAACTCTGTGATCAGTGAAGTTAACCTTGCATATACCAAGGTCTATATTTGGTAAGGCAACTAATGCTCTCATCTCTTATATTCAGAATGATAGAATAAGACATACATCTGAGAGGAACTAGTAACATGTTTTGCTATCATGCCTGTGCCATTGTAAAGGTTTTAAGCCAATAATTTTAGATTATATCCACCATGACCCTTTCCAGTTTAGCAGAAAAGTTATAGCTTCAGTCACCTCCTTCATGATAACCCTTCATGTAACACCTATATAGGTGTTACAAAAGCTTTTTTTCACATTTTCATTATATAGTACCTATAGCACCCTCTCTGGGCCAAGCACCTCTTCAATTTTCACTTGCACTCATAACTTGGCAGGTTGCATAACCCAGAGAAGTGATTATTCTCACAGGATTTAGGCCCAGTTTGTGGGTCCAAACCCCTAAAACTTTAATTCATGAATCCCAACAGTGAGTTTGCATTTACTAGTAATCCAGTAGTCACAATTATTTCATAATAAAGATATTTACTAAGATAGTATAATAAAAAAAGTTTCTCAAAAAAAAAGTTCTCATTGACCTGTGGCAAACTCTCCTACAGAAAATACACACATACACACACACACACACACACGCAAACACAAACACACACACAACAGTCTTAGTGGGAAGAGTTGGCCATACAAAAATTCATTGGTAATGATATATATGCATCAGGAATACATGTGATCAGATTAAAACTCTGATACTGGAGGGTTCTAAGATCTTCCCATTTCTCATGATGTGCTCAAAATATTCCCTTCCAGGCAAGTTGCTCAGACACTAGACTAGGCTTGATTCTAAAAGCTACAAATTTTCTATTGGAGGAACCACTCAGTTGGCCTCCCTATGCTTGCTCTTCTCTGGGAAGAACTGTCATTTCCACCATCTCCACCTCCAGCTTCTGGCTCAATCAAAATTCTTTTTTTTTTTTTACAGCCTAGCACAGTACCGGGCATCCAAAGGGCATTTAACAAAAGTTTATTGATTAACTGACAGTCAAGACATCATGATCTCTATTTAGATAGTCCAAGGAAGAAACTCGATCAAAATTCTTAAATGGCAGTCGTCACCAGGATGATTTCTTTTTCATTTTTCAAATGCTTTATTAACTTTTTTTTTCTAAAGCAATTGGGGTTAAGTAACTTGCTCGAGGTTATGCATGGCCAGTTATTTCTGGATGTGGTGCTGACTTTCTGAGCCCGGATTCAATCCCCCAAGTCATCCTGACACTGGGGTCAGTGCTCTTATTCGCTGTGCTAGCTGGCCACCCTGAATATTTTTTTTTAGAGGGGGAAGGCAGGGCATTTGGGTTAAGTGACTTGCCCAAGGTCACATGGCTAGTTTTGTGCTAAGTGTCTGAGGCCAAATTTGAACACAGGTCCTCCTAAATCCAGGGCTAGTGCTCTATTCACTGCGCCATCTTGCCACCCCTATTAACTTCTGATTTCCATCATTCATTTCCTCCAGATTTTGAGTTACAAATTTTCTCCCCATTTTTCCCCTACCCACAGCCCTAAAATAGCAGTCCCACAGGATATCCCCTCCTCCAATCTGCTCTCTCTCATATCTTCTCCCATACCCCCTTCAACTTTTCCAGTAGAACATGGTAAATCTCTATGCTGCAGTGCCTGTATCACTTATTTCTCAATTACATGTAAAATAGTATTAATAAGAATATATATATGCATATATATATTAAACATTTGATTTCAAAACTTTGAATTCCAGATTCATTCCCTTCCTCCCTTGTCACCCACCCTGAGAAGATAAGCAATTCAGTATAGGTTGTACACATGTAGCTAATGCAAAACATTACCCTAGTAGATATATTGTAAAAGACTGACTATATTTCCATCCCTCCTATCCCACCTCCCACTTATTCTATTCTCTATTTTGATCCCATCCCTTTGCAAAAGTGGGTGATTCCAAATTCCCTCCACCCCCAGCCTACCCTCCCTTCCATCATCCCCCCTCTCATCCTCTTCCCCACTACTCTCTTGTAGGGTGAGATACCCTATCTAGTGTGTATTTAATTACCCCTGAGCCAAATTCAATGAGAATAAG
Source organism: Petaurus breviceps papuanus (assembly GCF_028583685.1). NCBI lineage: Eukaryota > Metazoa > Chordata > Mammalia > Diprotodontia > Petauridae > Petaurus > Petaurus breviceps. The sequence continues at coordinate 70,185,013 of NW_027187419.1, forward strand.
GTTGACCCATTCCCTTTTGCCTTCCTATTCCTCCCCTCCATTGTAGTCATTTTCTCTTGCCTCTTCTATATGAGATAATTTACCCCATTCTGTCTCTCCCCATCTCCTCTCATTATATTTCTCTTTCACCTTCTAATTTCACCTTTTAAGTATCATCCCTTCTCATTAAATTGGTTCTGTGACCTCTATCTATGTATACATGTAAACATATATACACACATTCACATGTTTTCATATGCCTGTATACCCTCGGATATAGACATATATGTATATATGTATGTATATATATATATATATATATATATATATATACACACACACATATTTCTAGTCCCTTCAAATATTTTCATACTGAGAAAAGTTTCATCAGTTACAATTATCATTTTTCCATATAGGAATGTTATTAGTTCAACTTTGATAAGTTCCTTATGATTTCTTTCCCCTGTTTACCTTCTAATGCTTCTCTTGCTTCTTTTATCTGAATGTCAAATTTTCTACTCAACTCTTGTTTTTTCAGCAAGAATGCTTGAAAGTCCTCTATTCCACTGAATGACCATATTTTCCCCTGAAACAAGATACTCAGTTTTGCTGGGTAGGTGATTCTTGGTTTTAATCTCAGCTCCTTTGACCTCTGGAATATCATATTCCAAGCTCTTTGATCCCTCAGTGTAGAAGCTGCCAGATGCTGAGTTATCCTGAATGTGTTCCCACAATATTCAAATTGTTTCTTCCTGGTTGCTTATAATATTCTCTCCTTAATCTGGGAATTCCGGAACCTGGCTATAATATTGCTAGGAATTTTTTTTGGGGGGGGGGATCTTTTTCAGGGGGTGATCTGTGGATTCTTTCAACCTCGCTTTTACCCTCTGGTTCTAAAACATCAGGTCAGTTTTCCTTGAGAATTTCTTGGAGGATGATTTCTAGGTTCTTTCTTTGATCATGGCTTTCAGGTAGTCCAATAATTTTTAAATTATCTCTCCTGGATCTATTTTCCAGGTCGGTGGTTTTTCCCATGAGATATTTCACATTGCCTTCTATTCTTTCATTTGTCTGGATCTGTTTAACAGCATCTTGATTTCTCATAAATTCACTAACTTCCATTTACTCCAATCTAATTCTGAAGGAATAAGTCTCCTCAGTGAGCTTTTGAGATTCTTTTTCCTTCTCGCAAATTCAGCTTTTTAAGGCATTCTTCTCTTCACTGGCTTTTTGAGCCTCTTTTGCCATTTGAGTTAGTCTGTTTTTTGAGGTGTTATTTTCTTCGGTCAGGTTGTTGACTCTCATTTCATAATTTTCTTGCATCATTCTCATTTCTTCCTCTACTTCTCTTATTTGCTTCTTAAGGTCCTCTATGGCCTGTAACCAGCTCATATTTTTCTTGGAAGCTTTTGGTGCAGGAGTTCTGACTTCACTGTCTTCCTCCTGTTCCATGTTTTGATACTTTTTGTCCCCAAAATAGGAGTCTAATGTTGGATTGCTTTGCTTGGTTTGCTTCCTTTGCCTGGTCATTTTGCCACTCAATTACTTGACTTTGGGGCTTTTTGCCACAGAAGGATTTTACTACCAGACAAGGGAGCTTCGTCCCAAAGGCTAGGGTATTACAACCTAATAGAGGAGACAATATGCAAATAATTTGGAATAAATATGTTATGCCCAGGATGAAATAATCAGCAAAGGGAAGTCCCTAGAATTAAGAATGAGTGATAAAGGAGCGGCCAGGTAGCACAGCGAGTAAGAGCACCGGCTCCAGTGTTGGGACGACCTGGAGATCGAATCCCGGGCTCAGACACGTAGCACCCGCCCAGAAACACCTGGCCGTGTAACCTTGAGCAAGTTACTTAACCCCGATTGCTTCAAAAAAAAAAAAAGAATGAATGATAAAGCCTTCACATAGAAGATGGAATTTTAAGTGGAACTTGAAGGAAGACAGAAATGAGCAGAGAGTGCATGCCAGACATAGGGGGCATCCTATGAAACTGACCAGAGTTGGGAAATGTAATGTGTTGTCTGAAGAACAGCAAAGAAGCCAATGTCACTGGATGAAAGGATCAAAGAGTGTGTGTGTGTGTGTATGTGTACATATACATATACATACATATATATATACATATATATATATATATATATATATATATATATATATATATATATATAGGCAGATGTAAGGAATTAGGAAGGAGGCAGTTTATGAAGGTCTTTAAGTACCTGGGGATTTTAAAGAAGAAAAAGGCAATAGGAAGCCACTAGAGTCTATTGAGTAGAAGAGTGATGTGGTCAGTCAGACCTGTGCTTTAAAAAGATTACTTTGACAACTGGATTGAGGATGAAGTGGAGTAGGGAAATACTTGTTGGCAGACCAACCAGCAAGTTTTTCTGATAGTCCAGGCATGAAGCAATAAAGGCCTGCACCAAAGGGGTGTCAGTGTCAGAGGAGATAAGGGAATATATTTAAGAAATGTTACAATGCTACAAAACTAAGAAGGTACAGTTGACAGCTTTGTCAACAGATTGATTGTAGGGTTTGGTAGTGGAGAGAGACAGAGAGAGACAGAGACGGAGAGTCAAGGATGACACTTAGGCATAAGCCTGGGTAACTGGGAGAATTGTGATATCCTCAACAGTATTAAGTAAGTTTAGTAGGGGATACAATATGTGGAGAGGAATATAAATAAGAAGTTCAGTTTTGCACATGTTGAATTTGTCAAAATATTTTGGAGATACCCAGTTTTCCAAATCTAAGGCCTAGCAAGCAATCTCTGCAATGATCTTGGCATAACAATAATCTTTTACACTCGTGATGATATTACCCTCTGGCAAAGTGTATTGCTTGGACCAACACCAGGTGTTCACTGGGGGACTTAGCTCCCCCTATTTCTATCCATCACATATTCACAATCCCTGTTCCTTATCACTGACAGTACTGCACTGCTGTTCCCATCCCAGAACTCTGATTCTGTATCCAGTAAGTAATCACAACTCCCAAGACTTGAGACAATACTCTGTACAGTGTTCACACAGAACCTGTGAGAACCATAACTCAAGAACTAAAAATTATTATGTCATGGCCCAGTCCAGTTGTGATTTATATGTATATAAGACCTGCCTTCGTTCCATCATGTTAAGCCTTCCTTCTTAGGAGGTAGGGCTTCTTTTTGCAAACATCATTTCCCTCACTTTGAAATTAATTAAGCTTCTGTTGGTATCCTAACTCTCCTGTCTCTAACCTGCTTTGTTTTGGTTCTAGCCACCACCAGGTTAGAGGCTAGTTCTGGTCCAGTTCAGAAGTTTAAGACATCTATGGGATATAGTTTGAGATATTCAATTGAAAGTTGAATACCAGCAGTTAGCAAAAAGTTTAAGGCTAAGCATGAGAAGCATCAGCATAGAGATGATAATTTAATTCATGGGTGCTGATGAGACTACCAAGTGGAATAACATAAAGGGATAAAAAAGAAAGCCCACAACAGAACCTTGTTGGATAGACAACATAGGTAGGTGAAGAGCCAGGAGAGAATTATGTCCTAAAAATCCGGACAGAAGAGAATGTCAGGAAGAAAGTGGTTGACAGTGTCAAAAGTTGAAGAGAGAGCAAGAAAAATGAGGAATGAGTAAAGGCCATTAGATTTTGCAATTATGAGATTATTGGTAGCTTTAGAGAGTTGAATTCAACTGCATGATGGGAATAAAAGTTATACTGCAGAGAGTTAAGAAGAAAGTCAGAGGAGAGGAGATGGAGGCCTGTACTATAGGCAGCCTTCTTAAGGAGTTTAGCCATGAAAGGGAGAAGAGATACAGCATGAAGCAGGGATGGAAGCATCAAGTAATGGTTTTTTGAGCATAGGGGAAACGTGAGTATGTTTGTAGGCAGCAGGGAAGCGTACAGCAGAAAGAGAGAGATTGAAATTAAATAAGAGTGTGAGGATGATAGAAGAAGCAATCTGCTGGAGAAGACAGGATGGAATGGGATCACTTGTTCATGGAGAAGGGTCGGTTTTATCAAGAAAAAGAGTTAGTCCTTTGAGGGAGACAGGAAAGAAGGAAGAGATGGTGGCAGAAGGCATTTAGGTGATATGAGATTATGGAGGAGACAAGAAGGAATTCTCTGGGAATGGCCTCACTAAATATGAGGAAAGGGTCTTGGTTGAGAGAGTAGAGGGATAGAAGCTGCTGGAGATTTAAGCAGAGATGAAAGGTTAAGAAGAACCATCTTGACAGGTGAGATAGCATATTAATTAGGGAGGTGAAAAAACTTTGCCTTTTAAGGTGAAAGAGCTCCCCTAATTTATGCTATCTAGTACATTTCCCAAATTACTATAGATGTTTATCATCACCACTACTATCATAATCATCATCACTACCACCACTATCATCTTCATCACCATCATCATTATTATCATTCTCATAAAATTGTAGTGACCATGACTACCTACTATGCCAGTAATCTGCCTTCAAATAAAGACACTTCTTTCATTCATCTTGTGATGTAGAAGCGTTAATCAATTGATCAATAATTTTTATGGATATGTTTTGGGCCCAGAATTGGATTAAATGCTGTGGATGATATAAAAGACATATATGATATGATTCTTTTCTATGAGAAGTTCCCAGCTGAGTTGGGAAAAGACTCAAGAATGTATTCATTCAAAAAGAGTTAAGTACTATATGGGGTGGTACTACTACTACTAATGATTGGGGTGACTCAGATCAGGGAGAAATCCCCTTGGGCTGTAATAATCAGAGAAGAACAGGCACAAATGTTCAGAGGTAAAAATGAGCATGGTAGCTGCAAGAAATGCAGGAGCAAGGAGTGAACTGACCTGACTGGAGTAGAAAGTACTCATCAATAAGTAAGGTTATAGTCTCTTGAGCAGGATGATTTGAAAAACATCTCTTCTTTCCTCCTCCACTCTCAGAGGAAGAGGTGGCCCTTCCCCATTTGCCAATACCAATCCCTTTTATTTGTGTTCTTGATCCTCATCCCCAAGTTCCTCTAAGAGCTTGTCCCTTTGTTTAGCCACTTTCTCTATTTAGTTTTCAGACTTTCCTTCCATATTGGTTACTTCCCTACCAGTTATAATTATGCCCAGATTTTTCTATCCTTTAAAAACATCTTCACTCTATTGCACCATCCCCTCAAATTATAAATAAGTGTTTCCCTTCCCTTTCGCAGATAAACTCATTAGAAAAGCTCTTAATACTCATTGCCTTCAATTTTTCATCTTTCTCTCACTTCTTAACCCCTTAAGATTTTTCCTCAGTCATCTGAAACTGCTCCATTCAAGAATAACAATGATCTCAACTGCCAAATCCAATGACAATGAGAGGAACTGGTTTTGGGAGTGGAAATGGGATGGGACCCTTGATGGAAAGTGACCACTCCATTCTAGAATTTATGATAGATGGAGGAAAATGGAATATACATTGACATGTACCTTAAATTTTAGGAGAGAAGATTTCAATAGGTTCAAAGGAAAGATCCCATGGACTAAAAATATTCAGGGAAAGTTAGTTCAGGAGGGCTATGAAATTCTTGAGAATGAAATTCTGAATGTACAAAAGAAACACTGAGGAAACTCACTGACTAACTTACACAACAAACTCATTCGGATCACTAATTATCTAAATAACAGTAGTATTATCCCTGTATAAGGTAAAGAAGTCCTAGACCAGAAAGTCAGCACTGGGAATGGAAAAAAAATTAGCAAGTCCAAAAAGAAAGAACTTAAGAAGAATTAACTTAATGTGAACTGACATTTATTTAGATTTCAAAGTTTGCAAAATGCCTTACATACTTTATCTCACTTGAGCCTTACAACAATTCTACAAAACAAGTATGATGATGCTCATTTGAAAAATGAGAAGACTGAGGTTGAGAAATTAAATGACTGGTCATAGGGTGAGTATCAGAGGTAGGGTTTGAGCCCAGGTCTTCCTGACTCCACAGGCAACACTGTCTGGACTATACCATACTATTTCCCAGATAACCATTTTGAACCTTGGTGAGCTCAAATGGGCTCTTAATATAGACACTTGATCAACTTTAGCCATATTATAGCTCAGAACTCTCAAATTCAAGCTATCCACAATCCTCAGCAGCAGGTACTACAAGTATATACCAGCAAACCAGGCCAGGCTTTCTTTTCTACATTTTAATAAATCATATGTTTCATTTCCATATTCATTATTTCACTCACTCATCTAAGCACTGAGCTAAATGTTGAATAAGAATCTATTCTGGAGTTTTAACAGGGACTGCCATCAAAGTATCTTTGTACAGTATGCAAAATGAAACTTTTTCCCCTTTCTGAAAACTGGGATAACATTTGCCCATGTCCAACTCTGCAGTCTTTCCACTATTTCTCAAAGATACTAACAGCAGCTATGATCACATCTGCAAATCCTTTTAGTAGCTTGGTATATAATTTATCTGGTGCTGAGCACTTAAATTCATTTGAAGCAGCCAGGTGTACTCTCCTATCTTTGGTTTTATTTCTCTCTTAAGGATGTTTGTCTTACTCTTTCCAGGTTGAAGAATGTCCTACTTGGTTTGGAAATGAAGTCAAGTAACTCTCTTTTCTCTCTACCATCTGTTAATATTACCCCATAGATTTAGAAAGTCATAGATTTGGAAAGACCTTTAGAAGTCTTGTGGTCACACCTGTTACTAAAGGGAATCCCCTGACACAACATCCCTGATAACCTACTTAAAAACTTCCACTTGGAGACCTTCAGCAAAAGGAGCTGTATACCTACCCACCTAATCCATTCAAATTTCACATACTTCTAACTCTGGAAGATTTTGCTTAAATCAAATTCAAATCATCCTCTTTGAAATTGCGCCCATTGTTCCAAATTATATCCCCTGACATTAAGAAATGTAAGTCTAATCCATCTTTCACAGGGCCCATCTTGTCAATGTTGTTGTTATTCAGTCATTTCAGTGATGTCTGACTCATCAGGCCCCCATTTGGTGTTTTCTTAACAAAGATACTGAATGGTTTGCCATTTCCTTCTTCAGCTCATTGTACAGATGAGGAAACTGATGCAAATGGGGTTAAGTGACTTGCCCAGGGTCACATAGCTAGTAAGTGGCTGAGGCCAGATTTGAACTCAGGAAAATGAGTCTTCCTGATTTCAGGCCCAGCACTCTATCCGCTGTGCTATCTAGCATTTTGTCAATGGCTTTCCTAAAATATGCTACCTGGAAGGTAATTTAACTCAATATGCATTTATCAAGCATTTACCATGCTCAAGGCACTGTACTAGATGCTGAAACTGAACCTAGCAGTGCATATGTGATCAGCCCAGGGAGAGCATAGCAGGATTCTATTACATCATACATTCTGTATAGCATACTTCTTTTAATTTCTTAAGCCTAAAAATCAGTAGGGTTTTTTTTCTTATCAAAGTATTGTCAGAGTGAATGCAAAAGCTACTAAAATATCTTATGTATTTTTCATAACTGCTGCCTAGTCACACAGTCAGTTCACAGTCATTTAAGTGCTTCCTATGTGTCCTCAGCTCAATATTTGTGCAATTAATTTTTAACTGAAATGACATTTATTCCCATTAAATTTCATCTTATTCATTTCATTCTTATTTATTCAGTTAAAATCGCTTGTTTTTCAAAAAGCCTTTCCCTACCCTCCCTTAATGTTGATGCTTTTTCTCTGAGATCACCTCCAAATTGCTCCATCCATGTCTCGTTTGTAGCGAGTGGTTTGCCTGTTGTCTCCCCAGTCGACGGTGAGCTCCTTGGGAGCAGGGACTCCTTTACTTTTCTTTGTATCTCCAGAGTTGAACACAGTGCCTGGCACGTAGAAAGTGCTTCATAGTTCCACCTCCCCCATTCATGGAAAAGGGGACTCTGATCAAACTTTGGAGCTGCAGAACCCACAAAATGACACAGAGAAGCCAAGCTCCCGCTGAGGACAGCCCACAGGCTGGCAGCAAACAGCCAGCACAGAGCTCTGGGAACCCAGCCCAGCCCTGTGAGATCTGGATATTTTAGCCCTTGGACAGGCCTGACCAACCACCAGCTGGAGGGACTTCAGATCACCAGCAGCTGTGGCAGTTTCCAGAATTATCAACACATAGATGCTAAGGACAAAGTGAGAGGTCAGTGCAGTGTGGACTTTGGGATCCAGTAGTTGGGAGTGTGGTTGGCCTTTGGCCCAGGATGAGAAGCCGCTGAGGGGCTTGGCCTGCACCCATGCCCAAGTGGCAACTTCAGCTCCTGGCCTGCAGACTGTAGGGGGACCAAGCGGCCAGTCTGAGGGGTAATCGCTCTTGCTTAACCTGCTTGGATCTGGATTGCGGTCTAGGGTGGAGGTCCTGGAATGTGCAATTAGCTTGCTAGAGTATGTGGAGGCTTCAGAGAAGGTACCCAACTAATACCTTCAGCAGTTGAGAAAACCCCAGCCTTTGAGAGGAAGCTCCCCTGGCTCGTGGCAGAGTCCTACTGTGGCAAAAAGCCCAGGGGTCAAGTGATTGAGTGGCAACATGATCAGGCAAAGAAAGCAAAATAAAGAGAGCAACCCAACTTTACACTCCTATTTTGGTGACAAAAAGGATCAAAGCTTGGAACAGGAGGAAGAGAGTGAAGTCAGAACTCTTGCACCAAAAGCTTCAAAGAAAAACATGAGTTGGTTACAGGATATAGAGGACCTTAAGAAGCAAATAAGAGAAATGGAGGAAAAATTGGGAAGAGAAATGAGAACCATGCAAGAAAATGATAAAATGAGAGTCAACAATCTGACAGAAGAAAATAACACCTTAAAAATAGACTAACTCAAATGGCAAAAGAGGAGGAGAATGCCTTAAAAATCCAAATTTGTCAAATGGAAAAAGAGTCTCAAAAGCTCACTGAGGAGAATCATTCCTTCAGAATTAGATAGGAGCAAATGGAAGCTAGTGACTTTATGAGAAATCAAGATGCTGTTAAAAAGATCCAAACAAATGAAAGAATAGAAGGCAATGTGAAATATCTCATGGGAAAAACCACTGACCTGGAAAATAGATCCAGGAGAGATAATTTAAAAATTATTGCACTACCTGAAAGCCATGATCAAAGAAAGAACCTAGAAATCATAGTCCAAGTAATTCTCAAGGAAAACAGAAGTGATGTTTTAGAACCAGAGGGCAAAACAGAGGTTGAAAGAATCCACCCATCACCTCCTCAAAAAGATACCAAAAAGAAAACACCTAAGAATATTATAGCCAGTTTCTGAAATTCCCAGATCAAGGAGAGAATATTACAAGTAGCCAGTAAGAAACAATATTAATATTGTGGAAACACAATCAGGATAACTCAGGATCTGGCAGCTTCTACACTGAAGGATCAGAAGGCTTGGAATATGATAATCTGGAGGTCAAAGGATCTGGGATTAAAACCAAGAATGACCTACTCAGCAAAACTGACTGTCATGTTTCAGGGGAAAATATGGTCATTCCAGGGAATAGAGGACTTTCAAGCATTCTTTCTGAAAAAACCAGAGTTGAATAGAAAATTTGACATTCAGATACAAGGAGCAAGAGAAGCATAAGAAGGTAAACAGGGAAAAGAAATCATAAGGAATTTATCAAAGTTGAATTATTTACATTCCTACATGGAAAAACGATATTTGTAACTGATGAATCTTTTCTCAGTATGAAAATAGTTGGAGGGAATATATATATATATATATATGTATATATATGTGTGTGTGTGTGTGTGTATATATATATACACACATATGTATATATTTGTCTATATAGGAGAGTGTATGGGCATATGAATACATATGTGAATGTGTGTATATATGTTTACATGTATTCATAGATAGAGGGCACAGGACCAATTTAATAGGAAGGGATGATACTTAAAAGGTGAAATTAAGAGGTGAAAGAGGAATATAATGAGAGGAGATGGGGAGAGACAGAATGGGGTAAACTATCTCATATAGAAGAGGCAAGGGAAAAATGGTTACAATGGAGGGGAATAACAGGAAGGCAAAAGGGTATGGGTCAACCTTATTCTCATTGAATTTGGCTCAGGGAGGGAATGGCATACACACTAAATAGGGTATCTCATCCTACAAGAGAGTAGGGGGGAAGGGAATGAGGGGGGGGGTGATGGAAGGGAAGGCAGGCTGGGGGGGAGGGAAGTTGGAAGCACCCACTTTTGAAGAGGGAAAGGATCAAAGCAGAGAATAGAAAAAGTGGGAGGTGGGATAGGAAGGAGGGAAATATAGTCCATCTTTTATAATATATCTATTATGGTAATATTTTGCATAGCTACACATGTACAACCTATACTGAATTGCTTATCTTCTCAGGGTGGGTGACAAGGGAGGAAGGGAATGAATCTGGAATTCAAAGTTTTAAAATCAAATGTTTAAATATATATACATATATTATATATACACTATTATTAATACTATTTTACATGTAATTGGGAAATAATATATACAGGCACTGGGGCATAGAGATGCACCATGCATGCCCTACTGGAAAAGTAGAAGGGGGTTTGGGAGAAGATATGAGAGAGAGCAATTTGGAGGAGAGGATATCCTGTGGGACTGCTATTTTGGGGAAATAGTAGGGGGAAAATGGGGAGAACATTTGTAACTCAAAATCTGGTGTAAATGAATGATGTAAACCAGAAGTTAATAAAGCATTTTAAAAAAATGAAAAACAAAGAAAGTGCTTAATAATGGCTAAACAATTTATATGGAATATTATTGTGCTATAAGAAATGATGAGCAGATGGACTTCATATTTACCTAGAGAGGCTTATAGGAACTGGTGCTGAATGAGAAGAGCAGAAACAGGTGAAATTTGTACACTATTACAAACACAAGGAATGTGTAACAACCAGCTTTGATAGACTGGACTCTTCTCAGCAATGCAGGGTTATAAGACATCTCCAAAGGACTCATGATGGAGAGATATGTTTACATCCAGAGAAAGAACTAGAAAGAACAGAGTTTGAATGCAGATTGAAGCAAACTACTTGCTCTCTTTCTTTTTCTTGTTTGGTTTTGTTTCCTCTTTCCCATTGTTCATTCCATCTATTACAATCCTTCTTTATAGCCTGACTAATGTCTAATGTGAAAGTATTTGCAGATCCTATACTTGATTGTATGCCACCATGGGGGAGGGGTGAGGAGAGGGAGGAGGAGAAAATTTGAAACTCAAGGGATTGTGGAACTGAATCTTTTAAACTAAAAGTAAACCAACAAATTAATAAAGACAAAAAAAAATTTAAAAAAATAAAGTGCTTAATAAGTGCTTGCTAGCTGACAGTTATTAGATTTTATCCATTTATCTAATTTTTATCAATCTTAGTTTTTGTATCCAATTTCTTTGTGTTACTTCCCAGTTATGTGTCATCCCCAGATTTGATGGATATGTCAAATGTACATTTATCCCAGTTACTAATCATTGCTTTTCTAAATGGGGCCAAAAACAGGCATCACAAAACTCTCAGCGGAGACCCCTGTCTGATTTGGCACTAATTTATTAATCACATTTTTGCATCTGGTCATTCAACCAATTCAAAATCTATCTAACTACAATCATCCAATCCCCATTTTTTCTAGCACAACATCTCTCTTCCTTGTTTATCTTTCTGTTTCCTCTATAACTTTTAAAAATAAAAATTTTGTAGTCTTCAGCAGATTTTCAAAGGTCTCATTTTTTTCTAGATTTTTACCTTCCTAGGATTCTTCTTCTAAATTCATGTGCTTTCTCTTTCATTTGTCCTTGGTTACATGCCCTTTCCCCAAAATTTCTAACACTGCTACCGCCTTAGTTCAGACCCTCATTACCTCTTGCCTGAATTCATGAAATGTCTTCTCCTTCTCTTGTGCCTCCACATTCCACTCCAATCCATTTTCCACACAGATTGCTGAAGTGATTTTCCTTAAGTGCAAATTTTCCCAAGTGGCAGAATCTCTGCTTAATAAACCTCCTTGCCTCCCTATCATCTGGAGGACAAAGTATAGATTCTTTTGTTCAGCTTTTAAAAAAGCTCTTCACAACCTGGCCCCAAACAACTCTTCCAGCATTATTATGCATTACTTCCCCCCTTCAGCACTCTATGGTCCAGTCAAACTAACCTTCCATCTCTTCTTCATACATCTCTTATCTCCGTCATGAAAACTAATCAAAAACCACATCTGACATATATTTCTTCCTCATCTTCAATTCATAGAATCCCTCTCTTCCTTCAAGACATAATTCAAGTACCATCATCCTCCCCATACTTGTCCTGACCTCCTCAATTGTTAGGGCATTCCCTTTGAAACTATTTTGCATTCATATTATATTTGCTCTGTATATACCTATCTTTGTGTATGTGTATGTGTGCATGTGTGTATATATACATATGTATGTGTGTGAATGTATTACATAAAATATAAACATGTTGTTTCCCCAAACAGAATATAAACTCCTTGTGAATATGTATTGTTTCATTTATTTTTGTCATTGTATCCCTGGTATCCAACTCATTCTCTAACAAACAATGACTGATTGATTGATTTTCTATATCTGACAAATATATTTTACTACCACCTTCATCCTTCAATGTTTTAATGGGAGACCTGAATTTATCTTGAGATTATTGAGACTTTCCAATTAATCATTGGAAAGAACTGCCTGAATTTCAGAATTATGAGGCAGTGAGCCACATTATCAAAGAAAGCTATAGAGTTTTCTATGGAGATATTTTTCTGGGATGATATAACTGAAATTGTATCTAGAGGCAGAGGAATAGAATGGTTTGATCTCTTGATGTGCTTTCTATGACTGCAAAAATAGAAAACTACAAAGGTCTATTCTTTATGGGGAAGTTCTCAAAGAGTATTTTCTGCCTTACTTATTCAATTAATTGAAGTCAGTAAAAGGCTTCTAAAATTACCAATTGTAGGAGGATTCATAGGGTTAATACTTTTCCTCGGACATTACCCAAAGTAGCATTTTAAAATTTAAAGGAATTTAATCACTTAGAAAGAGAAAGATCTCAATAAAAATGGAATTGGTAGCATTTTGTGAGAATGGGAACCTAATACTTGACATTTATAAAGGGCTTTGAAATTTGTAAGCCAGTCCTATTTTTCATGCACATCACAAGAGCATAGATTTAGAGCAGGAAGGGGCTGTAGAGAAGATTAGGTCCAACCTCTTCATTTTGTAGATAAGGAAACTAAAGCCCAGGGTCACACAGCTCTTAATTGTTTGAGGTAGGATCTGAACTCAGATTTTCCTAAGATAGCTAGTTCTGCTCTAAAGAAAATGACAAGGATGGGCTTTTAAGAATAAATGGTATATAAGACAATTTTTAAGCATAACAATATTCCTTGAGATACAAAACGTTTAACTTTTCCTCCCAGACTACATTATGTTTTGCTCTTTCAGACCAGATATATGTCTGGGTCTCTCCTTTAGCTTTTCCCTTCCTCACTAATGATGGAATGTCATAAATTGCTTTCCAGACTCTGAATTTACTGAATTTACCATCTACCCAGAAGAGAATATTTGATGCATTGTCATCACTCACCTCACATACACCATCTCTAGGGTTTTAATTTTATTTTTTTCCAACTGGTTGGTTTCAAATAGCCTTTCTTTTCAGGTTTGCTGAAGTCAGAGGTATTAGCCTGCCTTTGATCATGGCTTTTTGAACTGGTTAAGTAAGTGGCTGAAGAAAATGGTCTTTTTTGTCATTATTACTCAAAGTATACTGAAAGTTGGTATTGACTTGCCAAAAACAAAACTCAAGGGTAAGTAATAAAATATTGTCCATCATAGTCAAATATTTACTGAGCACCCATAGGATACATGGTAGTAAAGAGTATTTTGGGACACACAGAATGTAGATTTAAAACTGCCCCTTTCCTCAAAGAACTCTAAATATGTTCTCTCTAGATGTTCCTGGTCACTAACTGAGCACACATAGATGTGGGCATATTTCTGACATTTGAAAACAGAGCACCACTCTTCCCAAAGATCAATGGAGCATTGGACTGTCAGGGGGTTAACTCTCTTCCTGAATAGAATATTTCATTCAGGTGTCTGCATTAATATATTGGCAGTAAGCCTGGCTGAAAAAGAAATGTATCTGGGCTTAGTTGAACTAAAGTACCATGATAGAAAGGATTATAGAAGGAACAGAGTTCTGTTTAGTTTTGTTTGTTTATTTGTTTGGTTGGACTTTTTTTGGTCAAGTAGGGAATCAGACATTCTGAAATGCAAGCCATGGCTTCTGCAAAGAAATCCTTTTATATAATCATTGTTTATTTTAAATAGGATTTCCATAGTGATATATTCTACTCTTGAGTTTACTTTACCTGTAATAACATATCAGATCACAATTAAACCCTTTTTTCAAGTTCATGAAATATGGGAATTAAGGTTTTATGCTCCCTTGTTTAGGATGGGGTGTGGATAGACACATAGTGTGATGGAAACAGTTCTAGAACTGGGTTCAAAGTTTAGCTCTCCCTCTAGCTATGAGGCCTGGGGAAGTCAGTTTACCTTTCTGGCCCCACTTTCCTGTTCTGTAAAATGACAAATTTGGGTTATAACATTTAAGATCTTTTTCTGTACTAAATCTATGGTCCTATCAAGAAGAAACCTTCAGCATATCAAGAAACTTGCTCATTTTAATCTGACCAAATGGAATTATAAAGTAACTATGGATGGAAATTTGATTTCATAAAATGGCTAGCCCAAATAAAGGGAGAGAAACCTGTTTTGTTAATTATAATTCATTACTCATAAATCTGAATTTTTGCAGAAATTAATTCTACCATATAAAAACCACTTGGAACCACCTAGAATAACCATTCCATATCTCAGGAGGGAAAAAAAGATGTGATTTTTCAAGCAAATTGACTAGTGCTGCAATCTGTTTTTACTTCAACCTCTAACTTTTATAGATCAAGCATGGTTGAATTGACTAATTAAAGAGCCCAACATTGACTACATTATTAAATATATAATTAAGACAAAACTGACCTTTTGGAATAAACTGCCACCATAGTTACATATGATTTTTTATAAAATAAAACCACATTCAACACTTTCGATTTTTTCTTTGCTAGGTCCAAATCTGGCATCTTGATTTGCCTATAGGAAATTTGGGACTCATTTACAAAGCAATTCATTTGTGAAGTCTGAAGGTGAATAACTCAATAGCTTAAAAGTATAAATATGTCAGGAAATAGAGGAATGAATTAGATGGCCTCTCCATGTTCCTATGAGTGCTTTCTGACTCTAAAAATATATGGCCAATTTTAATGCTTAGTGAGGACTTCAGAATTAGAACAGAAACTTGGCATAAATACAGTTAGATATCTTATATTACACGTTTTTTTTTTCATTTCATTACTTCAAGATATTGATTGATCACTGACTATATGCTAGATGTTGAGGAGGATAAAATAATACAAGATTAGGCAATTGAATTTAACCATATAGCTAGGAAGACAAAAATATATATGTAAAACATGTAAGTCACAGTGTAGAACTACCGTCTCAATTAGGTGCCAAAATTTAATAGCACTGCTCAGTTTTTCTTCTATTTTTAAAAGTTGTTAACCACTGTACATACACTATAAATTTTAAGTCTGAGCATGTATAATCAGAGTTTAGCTCTTATCCAATAAAACTTATATGAAATTAATAGAAGGCATATTTAATTATATGAATAATGATTATTGTACTACCAAGTGATTAAGTATAACTGTTCCGCAGTTCTCTTAAATTGCTGGATTACTTTTTTACCCAGCCAAATTTAAAAAAAAAATCTCTTCTTACTTTATTAGGCTTTTTAAATACCTGGAATCCATGTCAACAGTTTTCTGTGATGTCACATTTCGTTTAATTCTCACTTTAAATTTGTATACACATTTAAATCTCTCTACATGTTCAAAGATAAAGATCCTGAATCTTCCCCAGGAACTGAGATCCTTTTTCCTTCTTCCCTATGATATTACTGTAGTAATACACAAACCTCATCAGTAACCTCTGTTCCTATAAAAGCAGGGAGAATTGAAGCATAACCTTCATTTAAGAAGAGTGCCCAAGCTAGACATTTCTTTATTCCCACCTGGCTGTATTCCCTTGGTTTTCTCTATCACACTCCTGGATGGATGGCCCCACCCTCCCTTTCAGCTTCCTTCTGTGTGTTGTCTTCCTCCATTAGATTGAAAGATCCTTGATTGATTAATTAATCACCTACTGTGTACACCTCCCTACCAAGAGGTCTCTGAATAGTACATCTCATTCTTCTCTACTCCCCATCCCATTACTCTAGGTACTAGAGGTCATAGGAATCCTGGAACTATGAATCTGTGAATTAGCTGCATGGAAAACGGACATTATGGGTCATGACTCTTCAAGGATGAGATGGAGATGATCCAGGCAGGGCAGACTTCTGCACTGGCGTTCACTCATATTTCTTAGTCCAAGTGACCTCATTGGTATTACCTTGACATAATATTTCATGCCCCAGCCTTTGTGTAGCCAGTTCCCCAGGTCTGGAATGTACTCCCTCCTGACCTCTACCTCTTAGAATGTCTAGTTTCCTTCAGTGCTCAGTTCAAGAGCTACCTCCCAAACAAAGTCTTTCCTGTTCTCCCCAGCTATTAGTGACCCCTCTCCTCATTACTTCATAATTTCTTTGCATATATTTTTGTACTCATTCATATGTGTACATGTTGTTTTCCTCTATATAATTTGTTTTTTATGGGCAATCACAGTTTTGTTTTTGCCTTTGTATCCCCAGTGCCAAGCATGGAACATGGCATATAGCAGTAACTTAATTGCTTAATTAAGCAATTGATTGACATAGATAATGCATTTTGGAGACTCTAAAGTGATATGTAAAAGTCAATGATGATGAATAATGTAGCACCCAAATGGAACAAAAATGACAACCGAGGATACATGATCACCACTTCCTATGGTGCTGATGATGAGCAGAACAGATAACCATAATGATAAGTATCGCTTGCAAGCCAGCATAATGACAAAGAGAAAGAAACAGAAAAAATGTATAAAATACTTTACAAACTTGTCCCAATTAAGTCAGCATCTATCCTGATACTAGGTGGCTACAAAATGAAGATGGGCATAGGAGAGGATGTGTGTGCGTGTGTCTGTGTGTGTGCATGCATGTGTATATGCAGATGCATAACTCTATCAAATAATATATTCACCTTATTGTATGTATCATATATATGAAATATATATAAAACTTTTATTGAAGAAAATGTCATATTGTGAGTATAATATTATAATGCCATGCACAAGCAGCTTTCCCGAAGAATGCTGTAAATAGCTTTTAAGGTTCGGAACACTCTATTTAATCAGTAACAAATCAAAGCAAAGTATTCACAGAAAATCAAGGTACTGGGGTGGCCAGGTAGCACAGCGAGTAAGAGCACCGGCTCCAGTGTTGAGAAGACCTGGAGATCGAATCCCGGGCTCAGACACTTAGCACCCACCCAGAAACACCTGGCCTTGTAACCTTGAGCAAGTTACTTAACCACAATTGCTTAGGGGCGGCCAGGTGGCTCAGCAAGTAAGAGCACCGGCTCCAGTGTCGGGATGACCTGGATCAAATCCGGGCTCAGATATTCCTCACCACACCCAGAAATAATAACTGGCCGTGTAACCTTGAGCAAGTTACTTAACCCCAATTGCTTTAAAAAAAAAAAAAAGAAAGAAAATCAAGGTACAGCATTCACAATATTACAACTTATTACAGAAAATCACAATATAGTATTTACAACAGCTTGACATTAAAATGGCCACATAGTTTCCACCATAGTGGCCACAAAGTTTTGAACAAAGAACAACCATCTCAAAGTACAATAGTCAAAGTCTTTCACTCATGAGGCACACCAAGTTAACTCAGTCACTTATTCAGCAATCAATTACTAAGCACAATCATTAGAAAATACACAGACCCTCCACCCCTAGGTCACTAGTAAACTAAAATTTCATCACTACTCAGTACCCATGGTACTCAGTCTTTTCATCTTGACTCAAGGCAGGCAACTCCTACCTGAATCCACCAAACAGTCACCTGGATTCAAAGGTAGACAGAAAGCTCCCAGTTCCTTGTCCAGCTCTCCATGTAAGTCCTCCTCTGCACTGAAGGTCACAGGGTCCAGTCTATCTCAAATCCTTCACAATTTCTGTTCCTGGGAATTCAAGGCTCAACCAAGCCACAAACAGTCTTAGCATACCGATCATGCTTCCTGAGTCTTCTGAAGCTCGTTCAAAAAATCAGAATTACCTTATTTAGAGGAAAGGGAGTAGGGCAGGGGGACCTGTGCTCCTGGGCTCCTCTTCAGAAGAAGCCCCACCACCACAACTTCTTAGGAAATTCTGACTCAGTTCTCCATTCTCATTTCTCTTCTGTAGCAACTCTGCCTCCAGATCATGGTCCCAAGAAATTCTGACTGTCCCTTCCTGGGGAACCCACAGCATTAGCTTCCTGTTTCAGCCAACCCCTTCCTGTTATATCAGCCACAGGAGACAGGAGTTCATACCTTCTGTTTCCCCAACAGTGGCTTGATCAATTACTAAGTGCTAAGCACCTGCTACCTTTGCCAAAACAAAGGGATCTTCAAATTCAAATTGATTACCATTACATTTATATACAAATTGTCTTCATATTTTCTTCAATAGAAGAGAGTTGTGCATGTACACACACACACACACCATCCTCTCCTATGCCTATCTTCATTTTGAAGCCACCTAGTATCAGGATAGATGCTGACTTAGGATAATTTTGTAAAATTCTGTATTTGTGTGTGTGTGTGTGTGTGTGTGTGTACAAACACATACATAATATGATAGATGTTGTTCAGTAAAAGAGAGTTGGAAGATACTAGATGAGGGTGGGGGGAAGGAAGAGAAGGAGGACAGGAAATAACTGGTTACTGATGAAATAATTTCCAAATCAGCTGGCAGTATATAGTCAGATCATTGACTAGTTAGAGGAAAAGTCAAAATCAAAATTATACAGTAAGCCAAGGCAAACGCTCCCAGAAGAAAAAAAAACACATATCTAAAACATTACAGCAGAGGATTATAAAAGATTATGAACATCACCTTACACAACAGCTAAAAGGAAAATAAGCATGTGGAAAACTTGGCATGAGAACCAGCCATGCCACATCAAATAAAGAACATTTGTAAATGAAACTAAATGGAGGGAAAGAAATAGTCATGAAATTGAACAGTGATGCCATTACTCCTATAGCAAGCTAGTTTGGGCAGCTCTAAGAGTAGCACAGTTGCATTTGCAGTAGATCATGTTAATACCTGGTATTTTATTTGAGGAAGTAGCAAGATCATTTAGGAAGAGGAGTCACACAGAGCTGCTTGCCTTGATTAAATAGATACAGAAGAAATCTATGGATGATGGTGAAGATGCTGAAGATGGTGATAGCATTTATGCAGTACTTTAAAGGTGGCAAAGCACTTTGTGAATATTTTCTTATTTTATTCTCACAGTAATTTGGGGGGGAGGAGCTATTATTATTATTCCCATCTTAAAGATAAGGAAACTGAATACAGATAGCATCTTTCTTCATATATCCTTTATAGTTAATTTGGGTGTTTTTATGGACAAAATTAATTATTTGTTCCAAGTCATTCTTAAAACAATATTGCTGTTACTGTATACAACATTCTCTTGGTCTTCTTTGTTTTTCTCTTGAGTATATCATGCAAGTCTTTCCAAGTTTTTCTAAGATCACTGAGATTATCAGTTGTTGTTTGTTTTGTTTTGTTTTTTGGCTTTTTTTTGGAGGGGGAGGGCTGGGCAATTGGGGTTAAGTGACTTGCCAAGGTCACATGGCTAGTGTGTCAAGTGTCTGAGGCCAAATTTGAACTCAGGTCCTCCTGACTCCAGGACTGGTGCTCCATTCACGGAGCCACCTAGCCTCCCCTTGAGCTCATCAGTTTTTATAGCACAGGAGTATTCCATCACAAATCACTTGTTCAGTCATTCCCCAATTGATCTTCATCCAGAGAAAAAGAAGGGAAGAATAAAAAAAGGAAAAAAAACAGAAATTTACATGATAAATTTGATGTATATTTGTATATTTGAAAGATAAGCAACTTGTGCATAGTAGATTTGTAGTTTCCTGTGTAATCACCTTTTTATTGTACTATGTTATAAAAATGTTTATTTTATTCCATAAATTAAAATAAAATAATTTTTTTTCAAAAATGAAGAAACTGAGGCAGACAGATGTTAAATTACTTGCCCAAGGTCACACAGAAAGTGTTTGAGGATGGATTTGAACTCAGATCTCCCTAAATCCAACCTCAGAGCTCTATCAAATTTTCAAGACATCTTGAATGAAGAAAATTCTGGAAAAAAAATGAAAAAAAAACCACATACAGCATTCTTTTTTTTTTTTTAAAGCAATTGGGGTTAAGTAATTTGCTCAAGGTTACATGGCCAGTTTTTTTGTGTGGGTGCTAAGTATCTGAGGCCGGAACTGATCCTGGGTCCTCTTGGCTCTAGGGCCAGCAATCTTACTCACTGCACCACCTAGCTGCCCCCAGCATTCATTTTTTTTAAATACCACAAAACACAAACAGCTACTTAACTATTTGTCTAATTTCTCATCCTTACAAATTTTTTCTGAGAATGGTCTAGGCTTACATCAAACCATCTCTAGGAAAGGGGAGGGGGAGGAAAGAAAAGAAAGGGAGAAAAAAAGACTGTTACACTATAACTATTATATGTTGAAAAGGAATAGCAGGTTGTACATAATAGATTTGCAGTTTCATGAACAATAATCTTTTTTTCTATTCTATTTTGTGGAAATGCTTGTTTTATTTCTTGAGTTCAGGATAAAAATAAATAAAATTTTAAAAAACAAATATAATGAAGCACGGAATATAATTATGAATAAAAATATATTTGTCAAAATCTATGAAGGGCATTGGCCATTTTATAAATGATTCTCTTAATTAGACCAATATTCACACTAAAAAATTGTCTAGCTAGTATATAGAATACAAAATCCTTCTGGTTATTGTTTGTTGAGTATTAAAAAAGGATCTGACTCCATAGAAGAGTCTTATCATGCAAAGTATCTCCCATTCATACGCTAATATCATCTTCTTCATCACCACCACATGAAATATTCAAATAATCTAAGAAAGGTCTCTCATTACCTGAGTGAATCTTCTATGGAGCATTTCTGAACAGCACAAATGTGAATCACACAGGAGGAAAGAGAATACATAGGCTTCAATATGTATCCAGTGGCTCTAAGATAGAATATAACCTTCTCTGTTGGGTATTTGAAATGATTAACAACTTTGCTCCAACCAACCTTTTCAGCCTTATTATATATTACTCCCCTTCCTGAGTTCTCCAGTCCAGCTAATCTGCTATTCTGATGTCCCTCATGTTTTATCAATGTACTTTTGCATTAGCTGTCCCCTGTGCCTAGAGTGTGTAATCCTTCCTCTTCTCCACTTAGAATTCCTTATTTCTTTCAAGACTCAGCTTAAGCACCTCCTTCCTCATGTCATCTTTTCTGATTCCCCCAGCACCTAGTGCATTCCTTCTCTAAATCACCTAGAATTTACTTTGTACCTATTCTTGCATTTATGTAATCTAAAAATTATTATCACTTATTTATGCACATATAGTCTCCTTTAATCAAATGTGAAGCTCAAGAGAAAGAACTGCTTCTTTTGCCTTTGTATCCCCAGTGCATTAAGTAGGCACCTAATCAATATTGATGATCAGTAGAGGGAGTTCCTAACCTGAAATCACAGATTCATCCATGTCTTGGGGAATCTAGCATTACAGGATAGGGTAGCTTGAAGACTAGAAGTAACAAGACCAATGGGAAGTTAAGCTCCCTCCTCAGAAAAGAGAAACATTTTTTTTTTCTTACTTGAGTGACTGGTGAACTTTATTTAATAATCAAGTATTACAGTTAATTCCCCTTTTTAAGGCATTCCACTGTCTTATTTCAGTTTGAAATTCTGTTTATTTGACTGTACTTTTCAACAACCAAAGACTGAGTTTAACCTCCTATTTGCAGCTACTTGTAATGCTGGGTCCTGTGACACTGGACAGATAAATAATATTCTTCTTGATTATCTCATCTGTCTTGTTTTCTTTGGAGAAAACAAGGGGGAAAGACAGAAAATATAGCAATTAGAGACCAGTATATATGAAATAAGAGAAGTAATCTTTAACTAGTTAGGGCGGTTATGTTCATAGTTTTGACTTAGCTAGTTCTAAGTCAAAAAAGAAAAGCATCCTTTCAATAAATACACCATCCTCTTTTCTTTCTATCTTTCTGCTGGTTTATACCCACTTATAGGCCTCTTTCAAGCCATGCAGAACAGCCTCCTGTTTACCTTGGTATTTTCCTTCCTTAATAAGACACACCATTGAGTTGCCTTAAAGGGACCTTAGCTGTGCTAACCTTTAGACACATCAGTTAGACAGACTCTTTGTCTGGTTTTTAATGTAAAACAATCCCAAAAACATACAAAGAAGAATTCTCAGAGTTCATAGAGGATATGAACTGAGTATTTTCTGCAGGTGGAAAGTTCTACAAAGGTTTTACAGGGAGTAAACAGGTTCATAAAGGTCTACATAAAAGGTCCAAATAAATCCTGAATATCCCTGTTAGCTAATCCTTTTGAGAACATAAGGTCCCGTGACCTTCATCCATCAATCATCAATCTCTCCTGTGCCTCTTTAATCTTTCCCTTCAACACATATGTTTAGGTTTCCTCTATACTTTAAACACCCATACACACACACACACACATGCACTATAAAAACCTTCCCTTGATCATGCTAATCACTTAAATTATTGTTCTCTCTCTCTCTCTCTCTCTCTCTCTCTCTCTCTCTCTCTCTCTCTCTCTCTCTCTCTCTCTCTATCTATCTATCTCTCTTAAAAAAACTTCTAGAAAGAGTAGGCTGCAATTTCTACCTCTTCTTCCTCATCACTCACTCTCTCTCCAGACCCTTACAATGTGGATTCTGTCTCAATACCATTCTATTGAAATAGCTCACTATAAAGTTGTCAAAAATTATCTTATTACCAAATTCAAATGTTTTTCAGTCTTCATTTTTCTTGAGCTCACCATATAATATTTTTCTTACCTCCATGACACTATGCACTCAGAGTTCTCCTCTTACCTCTCTGATTTCTCCTTCTTTGTCTCCTTTTGTGATTTCTCATCATCCTATCTTTTAAATGTGGATTCTCCACATCTACTCCTCTTTTCTTTACAAATTTCTTATTACAGTTTGCCTAGGTCTCTTCTGTGTGTTTATCACATTTTGATTTCATGATAAGCATTTGTGTACCCATAAAATTCCTTTTGGCATACTTAAAGCAACTTGATGGAATGGATAGTTTGTGACTTGCTTCATCTCTGCATTCCTAGCACTTTGCATTGTACTTAGTAAATATTAATTAAATTAATTTGTTGAATTAAAATTGATAAATATTATAAGACTGAGTAAAAAAAACAAATACTCCATGCCATTTTAGTTGATACTTTAACTAGGTGAGTACTTGTCTCAATCAATCAACTAAAAGCAACCTTATACTCAGTGCAAATATATCTTAGAACTAGAATGACAGCACAATAATCATGTTCAAATAGGCTGATAAAACCTGATCATGGCCCAGCTATTTTCTATAAATTACTAAATGAGTTGAGAAGATGGGAGTGAGGATCTAAAAAATTAGAGTATGGAATTCTAGCTGAACTCCCTAAGGAACCACCTGGGTATGGGAGAGGGAAGGAGATGCCCTGGCTTCATCCAGCGCTCCTTCCCTCCATCTTATGACTAAAGAAGGACGTTACCAGCTTCAAAGGGTCTGAAGGATGTTGGATCACACATCTTCCCATCAGTGTTCTAAAATAACACTTCTGAGGTAGCAGTGGCTACCATCTTCCCTTCTGTATCCTCGGTGGCATTCAAGATCAGCTGGTATCAATAGCCCAGGACAGATTGGACTCAGCAAAAAGTCCAATAACAAAGACACTACAATATGCCCAAGAGGAAATTCTTGAGTACCTCAAAAACAAGAAAAGAGTTTTTCCAGCAACTGGGAGCTGTGAATTACCCCATTACCACATATGATCTCTAAGCTTGAGCATACTTTCCACATGACTCTGTATATACTGAGGAGAGAGAATGTCACAGAATTGGGGGGAAGGGGAATACTTTGCACAGCTATTTTTATTACACCATACCAATGAATACCCTTCTTTAAAAAAAGAAAGGCAGGCTGACTAAATCACTAAATAGTCCTCAACTGATAATCTTACAAGAGAAGGAAGCACTCTGGTGGGGGCTCAGACCAATGACATTAGAGAATCAATCCTAACTCATCAAGACTCTGCTTAGATGACCAAGGGAGAGATTAAGAACACTTACATGTGAGAACCCTACTTGATAGTAGGAGTGGGAGTCAGGAGAATGATCTTCAGAGGACCTGCTAGACTGCTATACTGGAAATCAGGGACATAGGTTCTAATTTCACTGCCACCATTAATTGGTTGTTTAACCTTGGACAAATCCCTTCACTTCTTTGGGGATCCAGTTTTCATCCTTGAATAAAAGAATGAGTAGTATAGATTTATTCTAAGATTCATTCTTCCCTTCCAGACCTGAAATACATATCCATAAGGAATAGAAGAAATCCATAAGGAATGGTTCATGGAAACCAGTTTACTGGGAATATTTTCCCCAATATTTAGCAGATAAAGGAATGATGGATAATTAAACTTTGTGAAAGCAATCCCTTGATGCTAAAATCCTGGTTTGAATCAACCATTAATCAGTCCAAGTATTTCCAATGTTAAACATTAATGTCATGGAACAGAGCTTCTTAGAGATGAGAGAAATGCTGGGTTAGAGATTTTTAAGGAAGGGATACCTAAATGGATTTTTTTTCAAATGCTTTATTAACTTCTGATTTATATCATTCATTTCCACCAGATTTTGAGTTACAAATTTTCTCCCCGTTTTTCTCCTACCCACCTCCCCAAAATAGCAGTCCCACAGGATATCCCCTCCTCCAATCTGCTCTCTCCCATATTTTCTCCCATACCCCTTTTGACTTTTCCAGTGGATCTCTATGCCCCAGTGCCTGTATATCTTATTTCCTAATTACATGTAAAATAGTATTAATAATAGTGTGTATATGTGTGTGTGTGTGTATTTTGATATTTGATTTTAAAACTTTTAATTCCAGATTCATTCCCTTCCTCCCTTGTCACCCACCCTTCCTGGGAAGATAAGCAGTTCAGTATAGGTTGTACATGGGTGGCTAATGCAAAACAATAATATAGTAGATATTTTGTAAAAGACTAACTATGTTTCCCTCCCTCCTATCTCACCTCCCACTTGTTCTACTCTCTACTTTGATCCTGTCCCTTTTCAAAAGTAGGTGCTTCCAACTTCCCTCCCCCCCAGCCTGCCCTCCCTTCCGTTATCCCCCCTCTCATCCCCTTCCCCCCTACTCTCCTGGAGGGTGAGATATCCTATTTAGTGTGTATTTCATTCCCTCCTCAAGCCAATTCAATGGGAATAAGGTTTACCCATTTCCTTTTGCCTTCCTAATCTTCCCCTCCATTGTAACCATTTTCCCTTGCCTCTTCTATATGAGATAGTTTACCCCATTCTGTCTCTCCCCATCTCCTCTCATTATATTCCTCTCTCACCTCTTAATTTCACCTTTTAAGTATCATCCCTTCCTGTTAAATTGGGCCTATGCCCTCTATCTATGTATATCTGTAAACATATATACACATATTCACATATGTATTCATATGCCCATATACCCTCATATATATATATATATATATATATATATTTCTATTTCTATTTCTATTTCTATTCCTTTCAACTACTGAGAAAAGTTTCACAAGTTACAATTCTTTTTTTCCATGTAGGAATGTTAATAGTTCAACTTTGATAAGTTCCTTATGATTTCTTTTTCCTGTTTACCTTCTCATGCTTCTCTTGCCTCTTTTATCTGAATGTCAAATTTTCTATTCAACTCTGTTTTTTTTTTTCATCAAGAATGCTTGAAAGTCCTCTATTCCACTGAATGACCATATTTTCCCCTGAAACATGCTGGGTAGGTGATTCTTGGTTTTAATCCCAGCTCCTTTGACATCTGGAATATCATATTCCAAGCCCTTCGATCCCTCAGTGTAGAAGCTGCCAAATTCTGAGTTATCTTGATTGTGTTTCCACAATATTCAAATTGTTTCTTCCTGGCTGCTTGTAATATTCTCTCCTTAATCTGGGAATTCTGGAACCTGGCTATAATATTCCTAGGAGTTTTCTTTTTGGGATCTTTTTCAGCAGGTGATTGGTGGATTCTTTCAATCTCTATTTTGCCCTCTGGTTCTATATCAGGGCAGTTTTCTTCGAGAACTTCCTGGAGGATGATCTCTAGGTTCTTACTTTGATCATGGCTTTCAGGTAGTCCAATAATTTTTTAATTATCTCTCCCACATCCATTTTCCAGGTCAGTGGTTTTTCCCATGAGATATTTCACATTGCCTTCTATTCTTTCATTTGTTTGGATCTTTTTAACAGCATCTTGATTTCTCATAAAGTCATTAGCTTCCATTTGCTCCAATCTAATTCTGAAGCAATGATTCTCCTCAGTGAGGTTTTGGGATTCTTTTTCCAACTGGCAAATTTGACTTTTTAAGGCATTCTTCTCCTCATTGCCTTTTTGAGTCTCCTTTGCCATTTGGGTTATTCAGTTTTTTAAGGTGTAATTTTCCTCAGTCAGGCTGTTGACTCTCATTTCATAATTTTCTTGTATAGTTCTCATTTCTCTTCCCAATTTTTCCTCCACTTCTCTTATCTGCTTTGTAAGGTCTTCTTACAAACAGCCTGTAACCAGCTCGTATTTTCCTTTGAAGCTTTTGGTGCAGCAGTTCTGGCTTCACTGTCTTCCTCCTGTTCCATGCTTTGCTCTTTTTTGTCCCCAAAATAGGAGTCTAATGTTGGAATCTTCTGTCTGCTTTGTTTCCTTTGCCTGGTCATGTCACCCCTCAGTCACTTGACCCCTGGGCTTTTTGCCACAGTAGGACTCTGCCACCAGACAGGGGAGCTTTTGTCCCAAAGGCTGGGTTTTCTCAGCTGCTGGAGGTATTAGATGGGTGCCCTCTCTGAGGTCTCCACACACTCTGGCAAGCCGGACACACACCCCAGGACCTCCACCCTAGTCTGCAATCCAGATCCAAGCAGGTTAAAGCAAGAGCAATTACCCCTCAGACTGGTGCTTGGTCCCACTACACAGGCAAGGAGCTGAAGCTGCCACGTGGCACTGGCTGGATGTGCAGGTGTCTCAGTGGCTTCTCATCCCAGGGGCAAAAGCCATGCACTCCCACTCACTGGGTCCCAAAGTCCAGACTGCACTGACCTCTCACTTGTCCTTATCATCTATGTGTTGATAAGTCTGGAAACGGCCACAGCTGCTGCTGATCTAGAGTCCCTCTGGGCAGTGGCTGGTCAGACCCACCCTAGGGCTAAAGCCTTGGTATGGGGCTTGGCTTGGCTCCCAGAGCGCTGGATGGCCAATTCTTGCCAGCCTGCCAGGCTGTCCTCAGAGGGAGGTTAGCTTCTCTGTGTCATTTTGTGGGTTCTGCAGCTCCAAAGTTTGTTCAGCGTCTCCTTTCTACATGGATTGGGAAAGGGGGAAGCTGGAGCCATGGGGAGGTCTTGCTTCTACTCCACCATCTTCACTCCTCCCATGCCCTAAATGCATTTTAAATCTCTAATAAGTAACCATCTCTATTCTGTGTAAACATTTGCAATAATGGGGAACTCACTGATTTCAAGGGCAACCTTTTCCATTATTAGAAATTTCTTGTATCTGTCTGAAATCTACTACTCTACAATTCCAATCATCTGTTCTTGCTCTGTATTCTGGAGTGATACAGAATATTTAAATACTCCTTCTTGTACATGACAACCTTTAGAATATTTAAAGACGGATGTGTCACATTTCCCCTAAATCTTCTCTCTGAAATTTTTTCAGCCATTGCATATATGTCATGGTTTATAGATCTTCACTAGTTTGATTAATATCCACTGGACACTCTAACTCAAGGGTTCTTAACCTGGGTTCCATGAACTGCCAAAGGGTCCATGGACAGACTTCAAGAGATCTGTGAACTTGGATGAGGAAAAAAATATATCTTTATTTTCACTAACTTCTATCTGAAATTTAACATGTCTTTCAATTATTTAAGAGTATTATTCTGAGAAGAGATCTACAGGTTTTTCCAGAGAGCTGAAGAAGGCTTTGAGACAAAAGGAGGTTAAGAAACACTCTTCTAGTTTGTTAGTTGTCCTATTGAAAAGTAGTGCTCAAAATTCAGCACAGTATTCCAGATGTCATCTGATGAACACAGAATATATTAGCACTATGACTCTGTATGATTGGAAAATACATCTTCATTCCATCTAAAAGTGCATTAGATGGTTTTTAGCATCTGGATCATATTGTTCAGTCACACTATTTTTATAATCAATCAGAGAACTCAGCCTTTTTTCCTAGGAACTACTGGGAAACCCATTCAGTGTTTGCACAAATGTCTGATTCTCTCTCCTCTTATCTTCACCCCAATGCTATCTACCATTCTTGCATTCTCAGTTTCATGGATTTTTGTACAGGTGAATAATTTTATTACCTATATTATCTTACCTTCTTTTCCCCTCTGGTAGACATTCCTTTTGTATAGGGCATAAATTTTCATTGCCATTATCACATATCAGTCATCAATCCCTTTCAAAAAATGTTATTGATACTATAAGATTACTTACCTCCTAAAACTTTTTGGATTTTGTTGTTGCCAGCACTTTATATTAATATATAAGGATCTGAGGTTACAAATAACATTGCTTTTTTCATTGCTGTTATTTTTACTTAAAAATAACTAATCACCACCACTACTTTAAAGATTTCTTTCTATGACATAGTCATCCACTTAAGCCAATTTCATTGTTTTATTCCTGCCTTTTTCTCCCCCAGTTGAATTGATCAAATTGGTAAATCTCTAGCCAAACATACTTTTCCCAGTCAGAGTGAAATGTATTCTTATTCTTAGCAGGATTCTGTCATTTTACTATCACAAGGTTTGGTTCCTGATGAATCAGATACTTCTCCTTATCAGCATCCATGGAGCTAGCCAGTCATTATCCAGATTTCTCTCTTTTCCATAATCAAGATAACCAATTGCAATGAATGATGAAAACACTATCTGTATTCTAAAGTGCTTCATTTTTCTGCCTGCAATTTCAAAATCTTTACAGATTTCTTTACCTTTTGTCTATCTTTTCATATCTACCTGTTTGATGCTATTGCTGAAAATACACTGGGTAGGGAGAGTATAAAAGTAAGCTTTAATTGCTAGTTTGCTGCTTAAATAATTCTGCCACACTAAGAAAGTCATTTTACCTACCTCTGATGCACTTCCTTATCTGTAAAATGATGGGGTTCTTTCCAGTTTTAAACACTATGTTGTGATAATTGATTAATAGAAGTGAGTACTGATCTTTGGGTTTGATGAATTTTGGTGGGTTCCCCAGAAAATCATCCATGTGTGATCCAGGACAGTAGCATTCTACCCCCAGATTTCTCTACAGAAATGAGCCCCTAACTTCTATTATTTTTATTTCTATATTTCTTCTTTGCTCCTCTGTCATGTTCTGTGGAGTATGCTGATTATCACTTGAGATTCAAACATGGAAGGAATGGCAACCACAGTCTTTAGAGTATACCAGAACAGTCACATCTTCCTACTGAACACTTTCACTGTCTATCTTCCATGCTCAGAATTCCCTCCCTCCTCATCTCTACTTCCTGGAGAAAGTCTCCAGAAAGCCTTTGCAATCCCCCTTCATTCCAGTGCTTTCCCTCTGCTGATTATTTCCAGTTTATCCTGTGTATATCTTGTTTGTACCTCTTTGTTTGCATGCTGTCTTCCCAATTACACTGTGAGCTCCTGGCAATCAGGGACTGTCTTTTTCCTTTCTTTGTATCCCCAGTACTTACCACAATGACTGACACATGGAAGTCACTTAGTAAATGCTTGTTGGCTTGTCTTAACACCTAGCAGCAGAAAACTAAAATCAACGCATATATTAACCATTGGCAATAGTCCATGAACCAGGAACACCATAAATAGTCAGCAGGGGCAGGAGCAGAGAATGTCTCCTTGCCACTAGTTAAACATCTCCATACAATCTTCCTTTCCACACACTCTCCCTCACCACTCACTCCTAGTATATTAGGTTGTTTCACTGCTAGTACATGAAATTAGTTCTTTCTTGGAGCCCTGGTACCCAAGCCTTTATCTTCCTTTCACATAAAATGTTATGTTCTCCCTTGGGCTTAGGCCTTAGATAAGTGTGTCTTATCTGTGTCCCTAGAGTTATATGGCTCCCTTACAGATTGCAGGAGGCAGCCCACTTGTCTATTCCTGTGCTGAAGGCAAATGCACCTCCTCTCGTGTTATCTTTAGCAGGACTAACTAGCTCTAGTGATCCAACATGAAGTCTTTGGAGGCTATAGGCTAAGTACCTGAGTCCATGTCCATTGGGTATCAAATGGGTACTGGACCTAATAATTAAGATGAGGAGGAGGATAGCTACCATCTATATAGCATCTTACAGTTTGCCAAGTACTTTATAAATATTATAGCATTTTATCCTCCCAACAACCCTGGGAGAAATGTGCTTATTGTTATCTTCATTCTACAGATGAGGAAATCGAGGCAGGCAGAAGTTAAATGACTTGACCAGGGTCACACAGTGAGTAAGCGTATGAGGACAGATTTTGCTTCAAATTCTCTTGATTCAATGCTTTATCATTTAGTTGCCTCTCTATCTGACCTAGATTTAGTGGGAAATAACATGGTTAACAGAGCTCTGAAACATTGCTTCTTTGTCTGACTGTCCATAATCACCCTCCCCATAATCACTTTGACAATAAGATTGCATACACTGTAAAATAGATTTTGCTCTTTGGTCTTTTAGATATAGTAAAAGTATAAGAAAATAAAAGTGACTCGGTCCATCCAAAGCATGAGCAAAGCCTCCACTAAAGAGGAATCTTACATCCCTTCACATTGTTCACATAGCTGTGAACCTCAGGAATCCTCTTTTTCTACAGTACCATATTCTTCCAATCACTCACAGTGATTTCCTCTACTTCATTTTCTTTCTGCCTTACTTCCTGTCCCAGAACCCTTCATCTACTCTAATAGGTGAGTGAGCCTTGAAAGACATTCTTCAAGCCCTTTCATCTTCTCTTCTAGCAGGAAGATGAGCTTGCTGTTATGAGGTACATATAACCATCTCAGGTAGAAACTCAAATGGAGCATATACTCTGACAGCTTTCTTGCTATGGTTGTTTCCCAGTGCTACGAAAAAAACTAACAGATATTCCATGCCCCCCTCAATATCTAGCCTGTGAAATGGGGGAAGGAAAAAGAATAAGTACTTTAAGTACCTACTCTGGGCAGGGGCAGCTGGGTGACACAGTAGATAGAGTGCCAGGCCAGAAGTCAGAAAGTTCATCTTCCTGAGTTCAAATATGACCTCAGTTACTTACTAGCTGTGTGAACCTGGGCTAGTCACTTAACCCTGTTTGTCTCAGTTCTTCATCTATAAAAATAAGCTGGAGAAGGAAATGGCAAACTTCTCCAGTATCTTTGATAAGAAAATCCTGTGGTCAGGGTCAGACACAACTGAACAAAAACAGCTATGTCTGGGCACTGTACTTTTTACAAAAATTAGCTGACTTGATCTTCACAACAATCCTCTGAGGTAGGGGCTTTTGTTATTCCAATTTTATAGTTCAGGAAACTGAAGCACAAAAGTAACTTGACCAGGGTCACATAATCACATCTAGGGCTGGACTTGAACTCAGACCTTTCTGACTCCAGGTCTGGTTCTGTATCCACTGTGCCACCTGGCTGCTTATACATGTTTCTCTCAGCAACCAGGAGGGCCAATTTAATATTTACGGAGCTCTGCCATTGACCCTGTCTGTTAATTTGCAAAGTTGCCATGGAGTGTTAACAATTGGCAAGCTCTGACTATTAATCCTAAAACATAGCTATACACAGAACACCTAACAGAATCTCCTAAATCTCCTACTTCTCACAGGAACTCAATCCAGATAATGGAAAAATAGAGTCTACTCACCTGATCTCACCTATTTCATCACAGCTTTCTTGGTACTCCTGATCTTTTTATGTCTAACCCCCAATTCAATGAACTCTCAACGAGATGCCAATCAACAGGGAATGTCTTCTCTGGTCCCTTTGTACTAACAAAATCAGAGCAATGCTGATGGTGGACAAAAACAGCCAATAATAATCATTGTTGTTACTATGATTGCATTACAGATTTAGTTTCATTTTATCCTTGTTATTTCTCTGGCAGGTAGATGTTCTTATTATCCCTACTTTATGATGAAGAAATTTAAGTCAGAGAGGTTAAGGGCCTCAGTCAGGGCCACACAGTTAAGAAGTGAGGTCTATCCACCAAGCCACAAGGCTATTGCTTTAAGGATAAAACACCAATATTTTCCATTTTTATTAAAAGGTTCACTTGCACAGACCCTAATTTCATTTAGGCATAGAGCCTAGAGACTGATGCTAATTTTCCAAGATGCTGGAATATTTAGTAAGGACCTGCAATTGACCAATGAATTTTAATAGTTCTTCCTTTATTGATTTCAATCCCCACATTAAAGTGCCTAATAAAACTGCAGTGGATAGGTAAGGAGACAGAAGGACAACAGAAATTTTATAGCTTTGTCCAGCTCAATTGGGAAGGAGCAAAAGGTTTATTTCAACCATACATAATAAATTTGTTCAGCAGGACAAGTATTGACTGCATTATATGTTAAGGATTTCCTCTGGATAAGTTTACCAAGGGTGCATGATCTCATATTGATGTGACTGAGCCCATTCCCCAAAAGGCTCCAAGTGCAACCCTTTCCAGTTGATGGGTTTGCAATCTAGGAACTCAAAGAAGCGTATCCAGGATAGTCTACTTTTCACCGCTCTGTGTAAGTCAGAAAAACCAAAGTGAAATTCTGTCTCTGCTGCTTGTTACTTTGTGAGCAAAGTATAGTGGAGCATAGGATCTGGAGTCAGAGAACCTGGATTTAATTCATTCCAATTCCACTCGTTACTGCTCTGTAGTAAGTTATTTAACATCTTTAGGTCTCATTTCCAGTATGTATTTAATCCCTTATCTTATCTACAAATGGATCTCAGTCCCAGGTAGGCCTCCACTCACCCTGGTTATTTGTCCTCTTAAGAACTGCTGAGAAATTGTGAGCTCTCCACAATTACTAGAGATTCAGCCGCCTCCTTAGACTCACCTTTGCCTTTCACTTTGTGGAGACACTGACTTATTGTCAAAAGGTGTGAAAGATTTTTTTTGCCCACTCAGTAACCAGTTCCAAATTCCTGTTCATTGGCCATATCCTGCATTTTTTTTTTAAATTTTTACTAGGTGGATACTAATCACGTGCCTTTGACTTTCCACATAAGCAGACAAATAGGTTTGGATTAGTATGCAGAATTTAGATTCATAAGCTCAGAGATTTAGAGCCAGAAAGGATGTCAGGGGTTATCAGGTCCAACCACCTCATTTTATAAATTATGACATCGAAGCTGGAGATGCTTAATTAACTTGCTCAAGGTCACATAGAAAGGAAGCATCAGAAACAGTTTTTGAACCCAGGTTTTCTCACTCCGAAACCAATTTTTGTTCCCTTATATCATGATGCATATCTAATAACTAGAACAAAAGGCAAAATAAAACAATAAAATATCTGAAAAACAGCTGCAAGCCTGTTGCTCTCCTAAACACTAGCAGTCTCCTCAAGACGTGGGATTGGCCCACACTCAGAAGTCTTAGTAAATATATGGTTTGAGTTTATCTAGTTCCCCATGGTTGCAACCTTGTAAGATAACAAAGAAGTGCAAACATGACAGTTAACAGGACAATTTGACTTACAATTGCAGTAGTGCCTTCATCATCAGATAGAGGTAAAGAAACTCTGGACTCAAGACATGAGCCCAACTCAGGGCATGAGCTAGAGATCCAAAATGAAATGAAATTCATAAGGGCGTTGTTCTCCATAGTCTTGGCTAGCCATTTGCTAACTGGCACCTGTGGCTTTCACTAAGTCATCACAAAGCAGAGTTAACTCAACAATTAAGGGACAGGAGAAGGAATAAGCATTTATATAGGGTTGCCAACTACATGGCAAGTGCTGTAATAAGTGCTTAACAAATATCTTCTCATTTGATACAACCTTGGGAAATGGATGCTATTATTGTCTTTATGGTTGGGGAAATTGAGGCAGACAGAACTCACGTGACTTACCCAAAGTCACATAGCTAGTAAGTAACTGTAGCAGCAAGCACCCTAGCATACCCAGAATGTTCTTTGATCTGCTTTTCTAAAGGAAAGCACTTCAAAAAGGGGTTAGCAACCTTACCTTAATCAAACATACATACATACACACACACACATATATATATATATACACATACACACATATATACATATATACACATGTATTTTATATATATATATATATATATATATATATATATATATATATGTGTGTGTGTGTATGTGTGTGTATGTCATTCACTTAGTTCAAGGGGGAAAGTCAGCACCCTGAACTTCAGAGAAAATACTAACAGAAATTACAAGCAGACAAAAAATACAGACATAGGGGCGGCCAAGTAGCACAGCAAGTAAGAGTACTGGCCCCAGAGTTGGGATGACCTGGGATCGAATCTGGGCTCAGACACTTAGCACCCACACAGAAAGACCTGGCCATGTAACCTTGAGCAAGTTACTTAACCCCAATCGCTTAGGGGTGGCCAGGTGGCTCAGTGAGTAAGAGCACTGGCCCCAAAGTTGGGATGACCTGGGATCGAATCCGGGCTCAGATACTTAGCACCACACCCAGAAATAATTGGCCATGTAACCTTGAACAAGTTACTTAACCCCAACTTCTTTAAAAAAAAATACAGACAGAGAAAATAACACAATTCAACAGACAGGGCCTCTAGTTGTCTGACCATTACATACATAGTTAGTTACCAGAGAGAGAAGCACCAACACCTGGGTTTTCAAAGCTGATGGGGCTCAATGGTTGCCCAGAGTCTCATCTGATCAAATCACACAACTCTTCCCACAAGTAAACCCCAAAGCAAAACCTCACCTCTAGGTGTGTGTGTGTACATATATATATATATATATAGCCTTTTCCAGGGTCAGAGGACATTACAACTTCATGATCCACTGCCCAATTACAAAGTAACAAAAGGTACAGGTCTTCCTGAAAAACAAGCCTCCCCTAAGCAAGCTTATTTTGGGGGGTTCCAAGTGAGGCACATTAAGGGGCAGGGAAGACCTTCAAATTCCCTTACCATTACAATAACCAAAGCTGGATTTGAACTCAAGTCTATCCTGATTTCAGGATCAGTAATATATCTACTGTGCCCCTAGCTACCTCTAGTTAGCCCTGAGGGAGCAGCACCACCATTCCTGCTACTGTGTCATTCTTCTACCTTGACCTTAAACATGGAATCTCCCTATTGCAGCTGCATCTCTTGTCTCTCTTCCCGTTACCACCCCAGTTAAATCCCTGCCATTATACAAAGCAAGACAGAGAAGCAACAGACAAACTCTGAACTGGATGAGTTCTAACTTCCAAATGGTGATAATCACAGTCATACTACCTTATAGAGTAGTGAGAACAGTTCTTTGCAAAGTGTAACATGATACACCAATATATATTATTATTCTTACCCTTATCTTCCTGGGACCTTCAGTGACCCATTAATGAGTTTCTACCAGAGCTTGTGGCATGTAATTGCTATCTTATGTTTTTGCTACATGACTACCCTCCTTATTCCACAGAGGGTCTGGTCACAGGGAAAGACTATGGCCAGTAAAACTGTTCCATCTGAATTTTTTAAAAAGCTGATCTTGATATGTCATGATTAAAAGTGATTGTGCAGCTCCTCTGGACTTGTTTGAGCTGGGAAAGAAAAGGCAGAGCTGAGCTGACAGATGGATGGGAATCTTTTAACAAAAGAAGATGCTCATTTCAGGGCAGTCATCTAAACTTTGGCTTATGGTACAATTACCACCAAGAGATTTCACTTGGATTATAAATGTTGCTGCTTATTAAAAATGGAAGCCAATTAAGTACTCTTTCAAGCGAGAAACTTCACAAATTCTCTCATTTAAACCTCACAGTAACCCACTGTCTTTAAGTTTTCACATCTATTTAGGCCAAAATGAGAACAAAAAGATGATTTCTATCAGGTTAAATACCAGAAAGCAGAGGAAAATGGCGTTGTCATAGAAATTTAAAGCAGGCACACACTGGGACCCAGCAGCAGGAAACAAACAGACTCTACCAGGGTGTAATTATCCTCTATGTACTAGAAGGTGCCATTTGGGAAAAGGCAAGCAGTGCACTGAAATGCTTTATGACTACACCATGGATGTAACTTTAAAATCCATGTGTTCAGTAGAATAGATGAGCTCAAAGCTCTAGCATTTAGCTGTCAAGATCTACTATACCCTCATAATGTGAGATAGCCGAAGAAAAGGAAGGAAAAAAATCAAAGGCATATTACCCTCCCTAAAGAAGTTAGTGGACAGACAAAAAAAAAACCAAACAAACAGGAAAACAAAGCTCCATATCCACAAGATCTGTGAGGTGCTATAAAGTTGACTGAACCTAAAAATGTCCTAGAGACAGAAAGTAAAGAGATGTTTTAGATAAGTTGAGGTTAATTAGAGAAGTCTTCCTGGAGGTGATATCTGGAGATATGAATTCATAATTTAACAGAAAAAAGTCTAAATTGCAACCCATTTCATGCCAAAAGAAATACAACGCAGCAAAAAATATTTTTCCAAATGTTTCTTAAACATCTGATTAGGGCTGATTTTGAACATGTATGAAAATCATTAGTTATCTTATCATATTCATATTTCTTGTCTCACCAACTAAAATGCCCCTTCTTAAGGTGGTACAGTGCCAGGCCTGGAGTCAGAAAGACCCAAGCTCAACTCCAGTGTTAGACACTAATAGCTGTGTGATCCTAGGCAAGTCCTTTAACCTCTGTTTGCCTTAATTTCCTCATCTGTAAAATGGGGATAATAATAGCAGCTACCTCCCATAGTTGTTGTGAGGATCAAGAGATAATAATTGTAAAATGCTTAGCACAGGGCCTGGTATATAGTAAGCGCTATCTAAAGGTTAGCTATTAGTATTACTCTCTATCTTCCCAAGCAATAAATGTAATGTGTTGTGCTGACTATATTCCCAATGCCTATTGGTTTTCTGATTAATAATATTGAAAATTCTAAACCTGTTGATTCCCTTCTCAGCCCCTGGTATTATGGTTGGAATTATATCAAGTCATACCCTTTAAGAAGACAGAGAACTATTCCTACTGTTTGCTGGCTTGCTACTCTGCTGTGCAGAGCTGCAGAGAAGCCTATCTACTTCCCTAAGTCTTCTTGAATTGAATGTTTATTTGACTCCTCTCCTGGCATTCTACCTTTGTTTCAATATTATCATCATCCCTGACTGTAGTGTTAGATCCATTGATTGAGTTTCAAAATCCTCAATATCCATTCAGTTAGTTGGCTAGCCTTGAGTTGACTCTTCAGATATAATTAGGAATGTCCTATCTTATTGGTAATGACATTACTGGTATTAGATAATGGCAAAATGCTGGCCTTAGGATTCTAAAGATGTGAGAGACGTTAGGGATCCTCTTATAGCACAGTGTCTGGCACGTACTATGGTGGTTAATAAATGCTTATTTATTCATTAATTAATTATTTAATCCTTTCATTTTACTGATAAGTAATTTGAGGTCCACAGAGGTGGAGCTTAGATTAAGTTTGTGGCAGAGCTCATTCTAGAACCTCATTTTCTTGACTTCCCAATCACATTCAGTAATCAATCAACCAACAAAGCAAATCTAGCCATCCTTTCTCAGGCCTCATTAGTCTTGACCTCTCTGCAGTGTTTGAAACATTTTGTCATCTTTTTTTCCAGGATACTCTCCTCTCTGAGTTTCTAGTACTCTGTTGTCTCTTAGTTTTGCTGCTACCTACCTACCTGCTACTGCTATTTCTTATTCTTCTCATCTGGGTCTTCATCCATGTCACAACCACCAACTGTGATATATGCCAATCCTTCTTCTCTTATCTTCTGTCTTCTCTTATTTGGTGATCTTAGCAGCTCCCATGGGTTCAATGATCATTTCTATAAATGACTTCCAGATCTATATATTCAGCCCTAGACTTTCATGAGATCTAGAACCGTCATCACTAACTACTCTTAGACATTTTAAACTAGACGACTCATCGAAATATCAAACTCAGCATGTCCAAGATAGAACTTATTCGATAGCTCACACAGCCACCACACCATATCAAGTAGGGCCTCATTACCTCTCGTAAGAGAAACTCGTAAGAGTTTCCTCATTGGGCTACCTGCCTCATCTCTGCCCACTCCAATACATGCTCCAAAGTGAAATTCCCAAAACACAAGTCTGACCGTGTCCTTCAGCATTTCTTAAACTATGGATCTCAACCCCATATGGCAACAGTAAAAGGTTTCTGAACATGCAATGACCAAAAATCAATAAAAAGAAAATGCATAATGAATCTGAGGTGTTTCTAGAAGTGCTTGTCCATGTTGCATCATGAAACTTCTCTTCAGCCTTGGTTCTGAATGCACAGCATACATTTTGCACTGTGCGGGCCATCAAGCCACACAACACCTATGAATGCTGCTGAAATGTAAAAAGGGGTGGTGAGTAGGAGAAGTTTAAGAAGCCCTGCTCTACTTTACTCAATATAATTCAATGACTGCCTATTATACTAGGATAAAATGTAACTCTAACAATTAAAGCTCTTCAAAATCTGTCTTCTTCTTCCTCTTATGCATTATTCTTATCCATACACTTTCCAATCTAGTCATTCTGGCTTTCAGTCTCCCATCTCTTTGTCTTTTCACAAGGAGTTATTTATGCCTAGAATGCTCTGTTCCATCACTTCTGCCTCTGAATCCCCAGGGTCCTTCAAAACCTTCTTCAGAGGACCTTTCCCAGACCTGCTCTGAGCTACTAGGATATTCTCTAATAAAGTTACATTGGATCTAAATTGCATGTCTCTTGTAATGAGCTATTTATGTACATATTGTCTCACCCCTTAGAATGTAAACTCCCTGAAGACAAGGATTGTTTTCACTTTTTCTTTGTATGGCCAGTCTTTAGCAAAATTGTTGTCATTGTCATTGTCATTGTTGTCTTCCTTGTTGTTGTTGTATCATGTCTAACTCTTTGTGACCCCATTAGGGGTTTTCTTTGCAAAGATACCCAAGTGGTTTGTCTTTTCCTTCTCCAGTTAACAGATGAGGCAACTGAGGAAAACACGGTTAAATGACTTGCCTAGGGTCCCACAGTTAGTGAGTGTCTGAGGCCAGATTTGAACCCAGGAAGATGAGTCTTCCTGACTCCAGACCTGGTGCTCTGTGTACTATGGTGCCACCTAACTGCCCATAGTTAGCAAAGCACGAGGTACATAATAAGCACTTAATTATTTGTTGATAAAGTACCTACTATGTGCCAGACAACATGTTAGGCATTTGAGAATGCAAAGACAGAAGACATCTTTCCAATGTACCACAATACTTCTAGCACAGTAACCATTTCCCTACCTGAGAATTATAGGAAATAGGAGGGGCTGCTCCATCGTAGGGCCTTGGCCTCTGCTGCCCTTAGTTATGAGCACTGACTGCTCATCAGTTTATGAGAGAACATGACAACTATAACATCTTGGCTCCGATTTCCTAGTTATTTCTAAATTCAGTTCATAACTTTTAATGTGGTACAGCTATTATGGTTTCTAAAGCACTATGAAATGGAGTGAAACATCATGGAAAGACATTATAATCTTTAAAAATACGCATAACATACATGGGAAAATGTAAATGAACTTGGGAAAATGTAAATAAACTTCTGAGGATTGCCTCAAAAGAGACAAGACTCTAAAATCCATTTTCAAGGTGCCATTTATTGCTAAGGAACATATTTCTGCAGTCATTTCTTGGGCTAATAGAGGGCTGGTTGGGCCATTTGTGGTATTTATAATTCCATTCAAAATATTCGCCCTAGGTTAATGGTTCATATCCTTCAAATAAGGCATGCCTATTCTACAGAGGCCTATGCTAAGACCTCCCAAATTTAGGAGAGCATGGAAATTCATTTAGTTGAGGTTATATAAGGAATAAGCACCATCAACTATAATGCTTAAATTTTTATTTGTAACCCACATGGCCAATACAGCAAATATAGCCCTGCAGAGACAATGTTAGAACTACAAGATAAACAAATATTTCATAGCAGCTGTGACTACATTTACATGAAACTTACTGTATGCAGATCATTCATTTAGTTACTTGCCCTCAAGGGGCTTATAATCAAATTGGAGATATAATAGGATATATGCATCACAGTAAAGGCAGAAGTACAAGGGATCCTATGCTACTTCCCAAGGGAATGACAGTAAATGATATGGAAGTTGAGGAAGAGAACAGTCACTGAGGTCTGGGGTAAATGGGAAAAGTTTCCCAAAAGACTTGGAATTATGACTGGGTCTGGAAGGAAAGGGAAGAGTTAGATAGATTATTGGGGGGCATTGCAGAAGTCAGACAGATTAGGTGATGCTGGTGACTGCACAGCCTTGCCTCACTTAAGCAGAAAGCTAGAGAGACTTGAGTTCAGATTTAGCCTCAGCTACTTACCAGTTGTATGATACTGGGCAAGTCATTCAAAAACAATTTCAACCTCAGTTTCCCCATTTGTAAAATGGGGATGATAGTAGCACCTATCTCTGAGGATTGTTGTGAGCATCAAGTGGGATGTTTGTAAAGAGCACAGCACAGCGCCTGGCTCATAGTAGGCGCTTAAAAATAATTGTCTCTTTTCCTTCCTTTTGCTCATGGCAAAATTAACAGATAGAGCAACAGGAACAACACTTGCAAGGCATGGTGTCACCTTCTTTCCTTCCTTCCTTCCTTCCTTCCTTCCTTCCTTTCTTCCTTCTCTCCTTCCTTTCTTCCTTCCTTCCTTCCTTCCTTCCTTCCTTCCTTCCTTCCTTCTTTCTCTCCTTCCTTTCTTCCTTCATTCCTTCCTTCCTTCTCTCCTTTATTTCCTTCCCCTTTTCCTTCTTTCCTTCCTTCCTTCCCTCCCTGCTCTCCCTCCTCCTCTCCCTCTGTCCATATAGGGAATCTTACCCTTACCTGCAGGTGCTCTGCCCAAAGAAATATAAATTTTGATTACTGAAACCTTGCAAGATATCTTAGGGTTTACAGGCTAGATTTCTCTCTTAAGGACCGTGCCTTAAACCCAAATCCTCTGGCTGTCTTTGATTGGCCAACAATAAGTCCCCACCCAAGCCTCATTTGGTCATAGTTTGGGCCCTGATGGCTCAAAGTGAGTATAAATAGCAATTGTTTCTGTTTGGACCAAAAACCCTGAGGGTCTCTCAGATTGATTTTTATGACTAGGTAAAAGAGGTCATTCTTTGCCTCATTTCTTACCTAGCCTTAATGACTGAATAGGCATTGCCTCAGGCAAACTGAGATGGGGGTGGGGGGGGAAGAAGACCATTGCTTAAAAATGCAAAAAAATCCCACTGCATCTGGACCACCTCTAGTGGTCTGGATCTATATCTCACCACTGGGCTGAGATGACTCCAGAGGAGAAAGTGAGGTTGGTGACTCTGCACAGCCTTGCCTCACTTAAATCCAATTCACTTGCATGTCATGGCATCACCTCCCTGATGTTATTGGTCTTCTTCAAGGAAAAAAAGACAAACAACAAATGACAGCAAGGGCAACATTAATAACTGATATAGCATTTTGAAGTTCAAAAAACTTGACATGTTATCTTATAATCACAGTAACTCCTGTGAGTTAAGTAGGGATTATTATATTCCTCCCCCTCAAAAAAAAAAAAAGAGTAAATGAAGGTTGATAAAGGTTGAGGCTGTCATAAAGCATGCAAGTAAATAGTAGGAGTTAGAAAGACATTGTGCAGGCCTTGAATACCAAGCTAAAAGGTTTAGACTTTACCATTTGCACAATGGGAAGTTATTGAAAGTTAGGAATAAAGCGTACCAAGTGATATTTTAGGAAGATGATTCTAGCTGCTTTGGGTAGAATGGAGATGAATTAGAAGAGATTAAGACTAGGAAAAGAAGGCAGGGTATTATAATGGAAAGAACATGAAAGAACAGGATTAGACACATGTCTATACTATACTAACTGCTGTGTGACCCTGGAAAAGTCACTTAACCTCTCTCAGTTTATGTAATAATCATTTATAAAATGGTGATAAAAATGGTTATAGTACCAATTTCATTTGGCTGATGTGTGTAGATCAAAAGGTATAGTGATTATAAAGCACATTGGCAAACCTTGATTGGGGCCTAAGGTGTCGGGAGCTGCCAGAAATATGGCAAGGACAGCAGAAAAGGAGAGGGAAACCCAGACA
This sequence comes from Petaurus breviceps papuanus, assembly GCF_028583685.1. Taxonomy (NCBI): domain Eukaryota; kingdom Metazoa; phylum Chordata; class Mammalia; order Diprotodontia; family Petauridae; genus Petaurus; species Petaurus breviceps. The sequence continues at coordinate 70,227,700 of NW_027187419.1, forward strand.
TTAGAGATGATGTAAAGGAAGAATTAATGGGTCTGATGGTCAACCTGACGCTGGAGAAGGAGGGAAGAATAGTAAAAATGGTTCAGAGATTTTGAGCTTAATTAATTTGAGCTTATTAATAATAGCACCATTAATAGTAGCACCCCAAAGGGCATGCAGCAGATCAGGCAGTTGCCTGGGATGTGGGAGTGGGGTAGGGGAGGAAGGAAAGAAGATGACAAATTATAGAATCAGAAAAACGTTAAAGTCAAAAGGTGCCTTAAAGATCTTCTTGTTCAAATCTCTTATTTTACAAGGGAGAAGACTGAAGTGCAGAGAGGTTAAGTGAATTGCCCATGGTCATATGGGTAGCAAGTGTCAGACTTGGGATTTGAACTCAGGTCTTAAGTGTTTTTCTGCTCTATCACATTGCATTTGAGATGATGGTAGAACATGTTTGTAGTTAACACTGAGTACCATAGTTCTCAATTATTTTTGCCTTGATAAATGGGCACTACTAGGGAACATCAAGAGCCTTAGTATGTGAATGAGAAGGCAAGTGTGCATTGCATCCAATTCATGGCATATCTATCAGAAACTCACATGCCAATGTGCCCCAGCAGATCCATTGAGAATCACTGATGCAGTATCATATTATGCTGGCATAACCATCTCAACTACTTCTAATCTAAGACAGTGGTTTCTTCGACTTAGTGGTCAATTTTTTTTTTTTTTACAATTTATTGTTTCTTTCTGTGAACAAATTTCTAAATAGCTTTGTCAGATATGAAGAGTAGATGTGGAAGTAATAAGAATGTTGGGAGAAATTTCTGAAATTCTCAGTAATTGAGGAGAGGAAAACAGATTTCAAAACACTCAGAAGAAAAAATAGTTTTGTTCCAATGTCCGGTATTATTCAAAGAGAAATTGAAGTGCAATGGGAGGCTCTCAAAAGTGTAATTCTGATTATGTAATGCTGAATTACCTCAAATAAGAACAGGGGGAGGGAGATTAAAAGGCAAACACAATTGCACAGGGAGCTCTGAGATGAGCTTAAGGTTTTTAAAAGATACATATGAAACATAGAAGGAGGAAGATATAACAAAGACTGAGTGTTTTTAAAATTGCATAAACCTGTACAGATATCAAGGAAACTGAAATCCAGCATTGGTTGAAGGTCAACAAAAAAAGTGCTGAAGACAGCACAAAGGACTTTTAAAAGCTAATTTGGGATCAGGAAAAAAAATTCATAATCTTGCTTATTCAGAAAGTAATGGATCCACTCCTTAGGAAGTTAATGGAATACCAACAGATGAGAGAGAAGGCAGAATTATTCAATTCCTAATTTGTTTCTGTTTTCCCCCAAGTTAATATGAAATTCAAGCTCAGGATAGGTGAGGAGATAATAAATGAGCAGGTTACTTTACCTATTACTTCAAAGTTGTATTATTTCATTAGTGTGAGTATATATTCTCTACAGGGATTTCAGATTGTAATCCCTCTACACCTTAATGATTGGTCACTGAGATTTGCTACGGTAAAAAAAAAAAATTCATCTTAGAGTGAACGTGGTGATGAGTTCTCCAAACTTTTATTGAATAGTTCAAGAATGACAGACAAACATTTCATTTTCAGGCTCACACTCAAAGCCGTGAAAACATCTGGGTACTATTGGAATGTCTTGAATAATCAAATGCTCCCTTCACAGAATAGAGGCATCAGAGTGGGATTTTAGTGGAAATGTCGGCACACAGCTTCTTTAAGTGAATTTAGCTCTGTAGGCCCAGATGAGTTCTATACCACAATATTAAATTATTTGCAGATGTGTTAGTGGAACTACTTCTGATAATATTTTCAAAATCATGTTGTCTTATTTTGTAAGAGTGGGGGATAAAGTTAGATTCCAGAAATTAAATCATGGCAAGCTTGACAATCATAACAGAAAAAAATTTAAGGACGGAATTGTTGAATAGATGGTTTGTGAACAACTTGATCAAAAGAGTAGCTGCTAGTAGGATCTCAACAATCACACAAACTCACCTAGTTTCTAATGTTTCAGGTTTACTAGACTGATTCATGAGTTGACACGGCCAGAGAATTTACCATCAAGTAGCCATCTGTAAGGGTTATGGGATTTAAAGATCTTCCATGCCTCATTGGACTTGCTGACGTAGCAGGAAGGGGCGGAGCAAGAGGAAGCGGAAGCCAAACTAGAGTTCCTGCAGTGGCTAGTAGTGGCGGCGACCGGCGGCAGCAGAGGCAGCGGTGGCGGCAGCGCGAAGCCCTTTTTGAGTCAGCCAGAATTTCTGCTAAGGACTCCTGCTGAGGACTGCCAGGGGCCGGAGCTGCTAGGAGCACGCTTCCTGGACGCTGGGTGGTTGCTGTCAGTGGGGAGAGGAGGACCTTTGCCTGAGGTAGCCTGTTCTGTTTTAAAGGCTTGGGAATGTGGGTGCTTTCTACTTTATCTACCTGTGCCAATTTCATAACTACTCTGATGGCTTTCACTTTCTGGTTTTGGGACTCAGTCTTTTGGTATTTTAATAAATTTTCTAGCTTATTCCCCCATATGGCAAGCCTGATGTATTTTGTGATGTATAATTATATCAGCATATCTGTAATTTCCATAGGCATTGTGAATATGGCATTGCTGATACACCATCTTACTGGTAATGAGCCTGACCCCATACTTAGCTCGGTTGAACATTGGAAAATAGACATTCTGTTTCTAGGACTTATGTGAAGCCCTTTCAGAATGGTAAAATAAGTAGAATTTGTTTTTTGGAATAGCCATTGAGAACCCAGGGGTCATATTAATATTGAATGAATCATTGGAGTAGGATTTTATGGACTGATTCCAGAGCATGATATACAGTTAGATATAGAAACCCTTAGAACTTATGCATCAGTATGTATGTCTTACATATATACTGAAAATAACAATGAACTAGACACAGAATAAAACAGAAAAAGGAAAACAGATTGGATGGTCCTTGGGAAACCACATTTTTTAACTCTTCATGAAACAAGAGGTCCATTTTTTTTTTTTTTTGCCTTTTGGAGGGCAATTGGGGTTAAGTAACTTGCCCAAGGTTACATGGCTAGTTTTTGAGGCCCATTTTTTAAAACAGGATTATGGCTTATGGAGTGTCAACCTCCAAAATAATGAGAAAAATAAAGTTGAGGGAATAGAGAAACACTGAGTACAACTACAAATGAAAAACTGCGCTAGAGAAAAAGTGCAAAGCAACAGTATCAAAGACATAACCCAGTTACCCAAAATACTCCTGAGTGTTTCCTGAACCAGATTAAAATGGAATTCAGAAATATTTAACAAAATAAATGAAAATACAATAAAACATAGATAATGCTGATGTGAGTCAATATATGCCTGCAGACATGATGATGTTTGGTTAGGTAGTCCCCATTTCTATTTGAGTTTGATACCACTAGTATAAAGGATCTCATCAGCAGAACATATGACAATAAAAAAGGTGGGAGGGAGGTGGTCACATAATGAGTGTAATGGACAGCCTGAATGCACAATTTGTATCCATGCAATGTCAAGTTAACAAGTCAACAAGCAACCACAAAACACGTACAATATGCCAGTCAATGTGCTAAGCTCTGGGAGTATCAAAGAAAGGAAAAAGTAGCCCCTGCCCTTAAAGACCTCATATTCTAATAGATGAGACTATGTAATGTATGTGTGTATGTATATGTATATATGTGTATATGCACACACATATAATCACATGTATATATGCACGTGTATGTATATATTCAAATGTGGTTCGTATATGTGCATAAACACACATACATGTATACAGTTGTTATATATAAATATGTCAGTGTACATATATGCACAGATATTATATATACACATTTTGATTTTTTTTAAGGGGTCATCTCTTGAATCACTTCTTAAACAGGCCTATTCACTGAATGGTCGTTGCCGCACTCAACTCAAATAGACCTTAGCTTAAAAAAGTCAAGCTCCAACCTGCATCTTGGCCATCTCTAATCACCCAGATGGCTCCAGAGGAAAAAGTGAGGCTGGTGATTTTGCACTGCCCTCCCTCACTCAAATTCAATTCAACTGTAAGTCATGGCATCATCTTCCTGAGGTCGTAGTCCTTGAGAACAAAGGACAAACTGCACAACAACACACATATTATACACATATTACATATTGTGTATGTTTATGTATGTACTAGAGGCAGAAAGGTGGTTCAGAAGGTGGAACACAGGACCTGGAGTCAGGAAGGATTGAGTTCAAATCCAGCCTGAGACTCTTACTAAATGTGTGACAGCTTAACCCTCTGCTTCTGCCTGCCTCAGTTTCCTTTTCTATAAAATGGGGATAATAATAGCACCTGTCTCCCAAAGTTGTTGTAAGGATCAAATGAGACAATGTTTGTGAAGTGTTTTTGCAAAGCTTAGAGTACTATATAAAGACTTAATATTATTTTTTCTTCTTAATATATATATATATATATATATATATATATATATATATATATATATATCAGAGAGAGAGAGTAGACAGAAAGTAACCTTAAAGATGAAGAAACTATAATTTAGAAGAGGAGACCTGCTATATCCCAAAAGAGATAAAAAAAAAAAGGAAAAGGACCTATATGCACAAAAATATTTATAGCAGTTATTTCTTTTCTGGTGACAAAGAATTTGAAACTGATGGTATGCCCATCAGTTGGGGAATGACTGAACAAATTGTGGTATACAATTTATGATAGAATACTATTATACTGTAAGAAATGATGAGCAAGATGCTCTCAGAAAAACCAGGAAAGTCTTGCACTAGTTGATACAAAGTGAAATGTGCTGTGTACAAAGTAACAGCAATGTTGTAAGATGATCAACCATGAGCAACTTAGTTATTCTCAACAATAGAATGATCCAAGACAATTCTGAAAGACTTATGATGAAAAATGCTATCCATCCCCAGAGAAGAAACTGATGGTGTCTGAATGCAGATTGAAGCATACTTTTTTAAACTTTCTTTATTTTTCTTGATCGTTTCTTGACTATGTTTTCTTTCACAATGTGACTATTATGAATATGTTTTGCATGACTATACATGTATAACCTATATGGAATTGCTTACCTTCTCAAAAGAGGGGGAGGAAGGGAGAGAATTTGAAACTCAAAGTTTAAAAAAAAAACGTTAAAAATATTTTCACATGTAACTGGGGAAAATAAATTACTAAACAAAAGCTTAAAAATGAAATAAAAATAAATTTTAAAAATAGAAGAGGAGATCTGGAAACGTCAAAAGAACTGAAAAAGGCCCCAGCACTGTGGCAAACTAATGGGAAGACATGGGTGGAAACTGGATAAGATGGGCAAATGTGGAAGGATCATGATATGCATGACTGGAAGGAGTACCCACATTGATGAGATAACAGAACCACTAGAATGATGGAGGACTAGTGCAATAGATCAGGAGAAAGCTAGAGAAAGATATACTGAAGCTGGGTTTCAGCAAGGCATGTAACAAAGTTTCATATTCTTGTAGAGAAATGTGGCTGGATCATAGTAAAGTTAGTTGGACTACTATGGTTGAAGGCCCATAATAGTTCTCATTAATGAATCATAAATGGTTGATTAATGAATCTACATCATCTTAAAGCTCTATTTCTCAGTCCAGTCTATACTTCTGACAAAATACCTAGATTCTTTTCTGACGACTGTTCTGGTATCTTCAGAACAGAAGAGAAGTTATGGAGTATGGTCTGGAAACCAAGTAAAAGGGGAGATCAGGAAAAAGCAGGAAATAGGGAGAATGAGGAAAAGAAGAGATGGGGAAAGAAAAGCCAGTTTTTTCAGGATATATTTGCTTGTTTTTTAAAACCAAGGTCCTTTGTTTTATAGACTCATTCATAAATATTCATTGTAAGTCATACGAGTACCATTGATTTCACTTACACGCTAATCTTTGGCTATTTGTGCTCCCCACCCCAGAGTTCTCTCTTTTCCCATATAGATACTGAACAGGAATTAGAAGTATGTCATTCACACAGGTAGAATTTGAGTGAGCTGTCTCATACCTCATCATTTCTTTGCAAACCTAAAGTCACCATACAGATGGGCGCTAGGATTCAGATTTAAGTTGTCTCAGATTTGATGCACAGCTAAGGACCTCAGGTCTCTCAGAACTCATACTAGTACTATTTTACATCAAAGTTCATTCCTTTATGCTAAACTTATAAAAAAAAATCCTGTGCTCGTAGTTTCCAATATGATTTCCATTCTTGCTACGATTTTGTCTTATATTCACACTACTATTCTCTTTTCTCTTCTCACCCATATTTTTCCATACCATGTCTGACTCTCCAGCTTCTTTCCACACACCTATAGTCAATCTCTAACTCTATGCTTACTAAATTATTTAAGGCAGCTTGGTGTTTCAGGGGTAGGGTACTGAACTTGTAATCAAGAAGATGTGAGTTCAAATTGAGCCTCGGACACTTACTAGCTGTGTATACACTAGGCAAGGTACTTAGCCATAGTCTGCTTCAATTTCTCTCTCTGTAAAATGGCTAATAATAGGACCTATCTCCCAAAATTATTCTATCAAATGAGACACTTATAAAGCAGTTTGCTACCTATTGCTATCTATTATTATTAGTCATCATCAAGAGAATGTTTTAGAGCCTCTGAATATGCAAAAGGGTAGTCTCACCAGTAAAATGAGACTAGCAATATGCCCACATAATCTTGGATGCACAGCTGTTTCCCTTTCTGGGTTTGCCCACGTCTACAATTTTTAGCTAAATACTTTGCAGACCTGCAGCAATTTGCCATGGACCAATGGATAGAAAACATTGATAAAGAGGGATGATCCTAGTCAAGTGTACCAGGGCTTTGTTTTGGCCCTTGGGGTTTCAATATTTTTTTTCTTTTCCTGTGGTCTATATGAAGATATGGAAAGTATTGATGCTTATTACATTTGCCAGTGATGAAACTGAGGACAGCTATTATATTGTATGGTGGAAAGTGGATTCAAAATAAGAAGAATATGCCAAGGGAAATGATTTATTTAAAACCAGCATGCTTGATTTCTTTCTCTTTTTTGTGGAAGTGGTGGTTCTTAGAGTTAGCCAGAGCTATGCCCAGAAGGATTCTGTGAACTTGTTTCTTTAATTTTCATAGTCTTTCTATTTCTAAATATAATTTCACAATATGGACAGCAACAGGGAAAGGTTGGCATCTGAAGGTGGGACTAGGAACTCAAGCCACTGGGCTGACACATACCACGACCAGAGTCTAATGAGCAAAACATTTGTTTCATAGACGTCATCTAAGGTAGGAAGGTTCCAGAAGGTCTGGAAGGTCAGAGACAGGCAGTGGATTAGATAGCCAGGTAGTTAAGAAATTGAAATAAGAAACCTAGACAATAGTCAATGATATTGGAAAATGGTTCTACTTCTTTACTGTTATCTCTCAGGCCCTTATGTCTTCTTTTCCAACTATTGCAAAAGTTTCTTTCTTCTTCTCCAAGATTCTCTGAGGTGGACACTATGAGAATGCCAAGTCATATCATGATGACCAAGAATGAAATACAGATACACCATATTCTGTGTTTTTTAATTAGTTTGATGTAAACCAGTGTTGAAGTTAGGACAGCTGATTCACAAGAAAAAGGTAGAGTATCCAAATGCTACCCTGCCTATCAAAACAAGAATGACAACAACCCCCAAACCCTGAAGGGATGAACGACCAGAGATATCCTCTAGCAAAGGAGATAGAATAAATTCACAAAAACAAAAACACAATCTTTATGGAGTTATACAAGCTTTTAAAAAAATGCCCCAAGATAATGTGGTAAGCCAGGGGAAAAATACAAATATGAAGTTAAAGCCCAAACTTCTTACTCTGAGAAAAAAAAAAAAACCTGTCTCATGTCCCATAGGACCAATCTGGAGAGCCATTAGTGATCCAAGAAGAGAGAGCCAGAAAATAATTATTGTTGTTTGTTTACTTGTGACAGTTTTAAAGGACAATCCCTCTTATGGGAAAATTTCAGTTTCCTACTTAGAAATCTCCTAAACCCAGGGCAATTCTAAGAACTTTTCCAGTTCTTCTTAAACTTGGAATATAGGTCTTGCTTAATTAGGGATATGTATCTATCTATTTCTCTCTGAAATGTTTTCATTTTTCAAGACTATGTTAGGGACCAGATATTAGAAAAATGCTGAACTGTTAAAAAATGAAATCATATTATCATAGGATTTAGAACTAAGAGGAGCCTTACAGGTTATTTGATCCTATTCCCACATTCCATTTTGCAGATTAGAAAACTAAAGTGTTAAGAGTAGGAATGATTTCCTTATGGTCATACAAGTAATAGAAATTGTATAACTGAAGACCTGGACTTGAATCCCAGGTTTGATATCTCTAGCTATGGGGTTTGGGGACATTAACTGTTTTGAACTTCAGTTTTACAATCTATGAAATCAAAGTATAAATACACCCATTACTCTACTTACAGAATTGTTTAAAGGAAGGTATTTTGAAAACTTAGAGAATTGTGAAGTATTATTATATTTAGAAACATTGTAGATGAAACAAGCTCTGAGATAAATCAACATTAATTGTGTAATGCTGTTTGCTAGGGTACTGAATAGGCAAGTAAAGTGTCAATCATTTTATTCCTTCTCATTTTTGTATTGGGAGGGCTACCCTGCAACTCAGACCTCCCTTGGAGGTTTGATTTTTTTTTTCTTTCCACTCCCTCAGTCCCTTCCATTTTGGGGACGTGGTTTCCTTTCAAATTTGGTCCAACCATGGGATAAAGGACTGCTGCCACAATATTACTGACTCATTTTGACATTCATGGAAAATATTCTCTCTGGTTTGGGAAACTGTTAAAATAAATCGATAGCTTCTCTCTCCTCTTTGAATATAATCCCCCAGCCAGTAATTGCTGGCAACACAGTAGTATTCAGAATCTCCTTCCCTTCTGGTTTTACTTAATTGGTTTAAGACAGCATCCAAACACTCACTCAGTTTAGTAATTCAGTTGATCAATAGCTTTATCTTATTTGTTGAAAAAAAAATAAAGGAAACTTTAAAAACAAAGACAGGAGAATCTATTGAGGAAATTAGTCACTGCAAAATTGATCCTCTGATATAAAGTCTGATACTGTAAGCAATCTGGGAAAGCAAGGAATAGTTTATCTGTCATATTTACGAAGGGAAGAATTTATTATCAAATAAGAGATAGAGAGCATTCTGAAATGTGAAATGGATAATTTAGATTACATTAAATTGAAAAGGTTTTATACAAACAAATCCAATGTGACCAAGATTAGGAGGGAAGTAGAAAATTGGGAAAGAATTTTTACAAGTGTCTCTGATAAAGGCCTCATTTGTAAAATATGCAGGGAACTGAGTCAAATATATAAGAATTAAAGTCATTCCCCAAATGACAAATGGTCAAAGGATATGAACAGGCAATTTTCAGAGGAAGAAATTAAAGATATCTATAAGTATATGAAAAATGCTCTAAATCACTATTGATTAGACAAATGCAAATCAATACAACTCTGAGGTACTACATCTCACCAGTCAGACTGGCTAACATGACAAAACAAGAAAATGATAAACGTTGGAGAAGATGTGGGAAAAATTGGAACACTAATGCATTGCTGATAGAGTTGTGAACTGATCCAACAATTCTGGAGAGCAATTTGGAACTATGCCCAAAGGGCTATAAAATATGCATACCCTTTGACCCATTAATATCACTTCTAGGGCTGTATCCCAGAGAGATCATACAAGTAGAAGAAGGCCCCATATGTACAAAAATATCTTTTTGCAATGGAAAAAATTGGAAACCAAAGGATGCCCATCAATTGGGGAATGGCTAAACAAGTTGTAGTATATGAATGTAATGGAATATTATTGTGCTACAAGAAATGAGTAGCAGATGAACTTCATAATAACTTGGAGAGACTTATATAAACTGATGCTAAATGAGAGGAGCAGAACCAGGAGAACATTGTACATAATTACAGACACATCACATCTGTGATGACTAACTGGCTCCTCTCAGCAATGCAAGGCTATCATACAACCCCAAAAGACTCATGATGAAAAAGGCTATCCACATCCAGAGAAAGAACTGCAGCGTCTGAATGCAGTTGGAAACAAACTACTTGCTCTCTCTCTTTTCTGTTTTGTTTTGTTTTCTTCCTTCTTTCTTGTTGTTCATTCCATTGGTTATAATCTTTCTTTACAACTTGACTAATGTTTAATGTCAAGGCATTTGTAGAACCTGTATTGGATTGCATGCCACCATGGGGTGGCAGGGGTGAGGGGAGGGAGGGGGAGAAAATTTGGAACTCAAAATCTTGTGGAACTGAATGTTGTAAACTAAAAGTAAATAAATAAATAAAATGAAAGAAAAGAGAAAAAAATGACCCTCTGAGGAAAGAAAGTAAAAAGCAGGAGGATAACAGCAGACAAAGATGCACCCTAGACATAACCTGCCCTTGTGTCATCCATGTTGTTTTGTACTGAAGTAATCCCCGTGGCCACTTATGACACCAGTTCTGCAGTTTATAGCATCTACCTCCTCCATCCTTCCTGCCTGCTTCTACTCTGCTTCATTCTCTCAGCCATATCTTCCCTAGCTCCTCTTGTCTTGTCAGTTCTTACTCTAACAAGTCTCCTAAGCTTCAAAGTCAGGGCAAATCTCTCCTGGAATGAGGAGAAAGATGCTGGGAAATCAATGTATTATGAAGTATAAGAAGTTTGAGAGTTCAAATCCGGCCTCAGACACTTAAAACAAAAACTAGCCGGGTGATCTTGGGCAAGTCACTTAAACCAATTGCCCTCCAAAAAGCAAAAAAAAAAAGTTTGAGAGACAGAGTTTCTGGGTCATTATAAATCCTCAGACATTAAATTTCTGCATCCTGATTTCTTCAATGACCCATAGAGGAGGTGTGACCAAGATAGTGTAATAATTGTCCTGAATATCAATCTAGAGTCCTGGAATTCTTAATATTAGATCTGTGAATTTTTAAAAAAGTATTTTCATAACTGTCTAACAATATAATTGGTTTCTTTTGGATTCCTATGTCTTTTATAGTATACATTTAAAAACATTATTCTAAGAGGTCCTTAGGCTTCACCAGACTGCCAGGAGAGTCTATGGCACAGAGAAGGGTAAGAATTCCTGAACTAGATAAATAAAATAGTAGAGTCAGGTATCTTAGTGGTCATTAGACTGTACTGTACTAGTCTGATCATTTTTAGCCATAATAACAATTATTATCTATCACTATTTCATAGGATAATTGTATCTAAAGCAAGAAGGGACCTTAAATGTGATCTAGTCTTTCTTTTACTGGTGAAGAAACTGAAGACTAAAGCATTTAACTGATTTGCCCAAGGTGTGGGAAACAATGGGAGGAATTTTGTTTCCACATAATTAGAAGTACTCCTATCTTTGAGTGATAGCAGAATGGGGTCTGAGGTGACTGGTTCTAATCAGAGCTGAGAGCTAGCAGGGATAGCTTCTGATCAGGTAGGGGGCTAGGGGCTTGTATGCATGCTTCCAGAGCTATGTGAGGGGAGCATGATGTAGGCAGTTCAGGAGGGTGCACCTAGCCAATGGAGAACGACAGGAAATTCTAATGGAAGCAGTATAAAAGGGCTCACATTTGTCTGAGTTGGCGTACTCCATTAATGGAGCTACCCATTTATTCAGGAAAAAAAAAATATAATGAAAACCTTCCTGGATTTCCAACAAACATTACTCATTCCTAGACTGAGCATGTTTATAACAATTGTCATAGAGATAGTAAGGAGCAAAATTGGGATTTGAGCTCAGGTCTTCTGATGACAGAGCTCTTTCCAATATATGGTAACATATAGCAATTATAAAAAATGTCCAGGCCTAAATGTTCTGTTGATGGCATAATTCAGTGAAGTTAGGCATGAAGACTTGGCCTAGTGAATTTTACATACTAGGGCAGGGGTAGGGAACCCACAGCCTCAAAGTCACATGTGGCCCTCTAGGTCTTCAAGTGCAGTCCTTTGACTGAATCCAAACTTCACAGAAGAAATCCCCTTAATAAAAAGATTTGTTCTGTAAAACTTGGACTCAGTCAAAAGGCCACACCCAAGGACCTAGAAAGCCATGTGTGGACTCAAGGCTACAAGCTTCCCATCCCTGAACTAGGCCAAATGACCTTGTAAAGAAATCTTACTCTGTGAATGGTTCAAAAATGTGAGGGTAAAAAAAATCTTTTTTTCCCATAGAAATATAATTAAGTATGGCTTTCTTGGAACCAAAAAATGCTAAACAGTCTTAACAAGACAACTAATACATAAATTCATTTCATTTTAAGAAAGATACTGTACATTATAACTCTTAAAATCTTTTTTTCCCTCCTAAAAGGATTGGGAAAAATACCTCGGGTAAAACAACTATTTGGAACACTTTGTTTTAGAACTTAAGGTAGAATTAGTATAACCGATTAAAATTTGTAATCTCTAAATTAACAATGTTAGCAGAAGAGAGCAAGCCTTTCCTTTTTTCTTTTTTCTTTAGTAGGGGAAGTCAGGAAGAAGAAAAGGCAATTATAAGGATATATGCCCCCAATCATTACTCCATCTCATTACTTATGCATTTAAGCTCATATTCTCTCTTTCTCTCAACTGCACAAACCATTCCTAATAGAATTGAAAGACTGTGATTGCCCATTTAATGGGTGTGAAGAAGCATTCTTTAGCCAGCTTTAAAGAAACAGAAGAGCTTAACTTTATTACCATTGCATCTAGATTAATTAATAGCAGAAGGGTTAAAAATCCTTAATACTAGTTGATCTTGTTAATACATAATTAATACCGGCTCCTTTTGGGAGAGATTTCTTTCTTTTTCTGTCTTTTAGCTAAATAATAAACAGGTGATTTTAATGAGGGAATACCACATGGCAAAAAAAAAAAAAAAGAGTCAGACCCAATTCACCATTACCAAAGGCTCTTTCAAATAGCAAAAATATTTGTTATGTTAAATTTTTTAAATTTATGTTAAAATAAGAATAATTTATTTTTTTATAAATTTATGTTAAAATAAGAAAAAACACATTTCAACCAGAATGCGTTTTTTTAATATAATGTTTTATTGATGCATTTTACTGAATTCAGTTATGAATATTTACCATCCTCATTTTTTACCCAATCAGACTTTCTATGTAAATTTTTTTTAATTCAACAAAACAATACCACTTTAATTGAATCTAACAGCATATGAAACACTCAATACCCATAGCCCCCAACTCATCTCTTCCCCAGATAAAAGTTTAGTCAATATAATTACATAATTTTCTGGTTTATTTTATTGTTCTTTCCATTTATATTATTGCAACCACTGTATGTAACATGGTCCTGGTTCTGCTTATTTTGCTCTACATAAGTTTTTATAAGTCTTCTTCCCCTTTCTCTCAAGTGCTTATATTTGTCACTTTTGGGGGCACCATAATATTCCATTACATTCCTATTCCATAATTAGTTTAGCCATTTTCCCAGTCAATGGACACCCACTTTATTTCCAGCACCTTGCTACCAGAAAAAGTACCCTTATGGAAGTTTGGATATCTATTGGGCCTTTATTTGATTTCATTGTGATATGTGCCTAGCAATGGGATCTCTAAGTGAAAAGATATGCCAACTTTAGTCACTATTTTTGAAAGATTTCAAATTTTTTTCCACAATGGTTAAACCAATCAACAACTAGTATATTAATGTTCCTATATTCTCACACTACATCTAAGATTTACATTTTTTTTGTCATTTTTTGCCAATATGTGGGACTGGAAATAAAATAAAAGGTTGTTTTGATTTATATTTTTATGAAGCATCACAACATAGAAGAAAGAAAGTTGACTTTAAAGATTCAAGTCCCACCTCTGACTTATATTGGCTATATGAACCTTAGTGATTTGCTTATCCTCTCTTTGGCTAGGCAACTCTCTTGGATGGCCAATTGCAAAAGAGGTGCTGGTATGCACTGGTAGAAATAGTTTGTTCACTTGGGAATTCCTCATGCCAATGAAATGTCAAGCCAATCTATGTCCTCATTATTAATGATTTGGAGCAATATTTAATATGACTAGTAATAGGTTGAAATCTTTGAGAATGGTGTGTTTAAATCTCATGATCATTTAACTATTGTGGATTAGTTCCTGCTTAGTCTTGTGTACTTGAATTAATTCCCTACCTATCTTACAAACTACAATATTTGCACCCTATTGTGTTTTCCTTTTTGAGTTTCCCTTTTAATCTTAGCTACATCGATTTTGCTCATGCAAAGTTTTCTCAATTTCATGTAATATTTCTTGTTTTATCTTTCATGACTTCTGCTACCTCCTGTTTGGTAAAGAATTCTCAGTCTAGTCATCAATTTTCCTTCATTTAAAAAAATAGGTTACATATCCATCTGGAACTAATTATGGAAAATGGTATAAGTTGTTAGTATCAACCTATTTTTGCTAACTTGTTTCCCTTTTTCTTCATAAACTAAGTATATTGACAAGAATTTTCTAGGGGCGGCCAGGTGGCTCAGCGAGTAAGAGCACCACCTCCAGTGTCGGGATGACCTGGATCAAATCTGGGCTCAGATAGTCAGCACCACACCCGGAAATAACTGGCCGTGTAACCTTGAGCAAGTTACTTAACCCCGATTGCTTAAAAAAAAAAAAAGAGTTTTCTGAAGAAAAAAAGATTTCATAGAAGAAAATTTGTATTTAAAAATAGTAATCAATGGTTCCATAACATATATCAACTGCTCATAATTATCTTATGAATTGCTCTTTGCTAATGTTCCCAGATTATTTTGCCCCAAGGAAATATTTCCTCCCATGTTTCCAAGACAGAAAGGTGAAGCAAGTCACTCCAAAGGCAGGAAGTAACAGAACTGAAGTTGAATTTATCCTTTGTTTGACCTTGTTCAAAACTACAATTGTAAAAGAGTCAGATCTCCAGTATACTGCAAAGTAACTTTCCAAATAATGGTAATGGCATGACTTATTAACAGTTAACACTTAGTCTTTTAGAAACTAATTTTTTGGAAAATTTCATTATAGCAGCCTAACACTAAGGATATGAATGAGCAGAACATTTTTGGAAATTAATGGCTGAGGTTACTGAAACAAGAAGTGATTAACTCTATATCATCAATTAAAGTATTATATGATACCACTTTCCTAAATCTATATAAAATAAATAATGGGTTTCTTTAATATTATTACAAATTATATAAATACTAAGGAACTAGTAGTAAAAAAAGAAATTAAAGTCTGCTTAGTAAGAAACAAACCGACTCTCCTCACTTAAGAAAAAAGTATAATCTTGAAGAATATTAAAGATTTATATTTGCATCGCAGTCTATTCTATATTACTGTAACAATTCTTGTGGACCAAATGGTACTTAATACTACCTTGCATAGCATAGTCTGCTAATCTACATTTCTGATGTGACCATTTTTACATGTGTATGACACCAATATATCTAGTCTTAGATTAATATATGCTAAACATGAAAATTAGAAGGGAATTAAAATCAGTTTCTGCTCTGAATAAAAAAAAATGTGTGAGAAAGCAATTATAGCATTTCTAAGATACAAGGATCATGGAAGATGTCTTGAGGCAGAAAATGTCATAAACCAGAATCAAACCATAATATTGGTAACAGCACAACAAGTAAATTTGCATATCTCTTTCTAGTCACTGTGTATTTATCCATTATCTCATTTACTTCTTCAAAATAGCAAAAGTTCAGTAATTTTTATCCTTGTTCAGGTCAACTAGATTCTCTCATTGATAAATCTCTTTCCTTCTGTAAGAGTGGGTTGCTATCTCCATAAATGAAGTAAACAAGTATTTCCCAGTTGTGCTTAAATGAATACAACGAAGGCACTTGGGAGCTGGTTCCACACTGTTCTTCTAGAAATCTGGGAAAGTTTTTTGACTCAATAGAAAAGAAACAACATCCTAAACCTCAGAAGCAGTTACCCAGAAACCATGAACCAGGTTATATCTGGGCACAAAAATGAATTTGTGCTTTAGTCACTTTTTCAGTAAGAGGTTGCTTAGATGTTCCATTATTTTATGTTCTAGGTTATACCAGACATTATTTGCAAATATCCTAAAATTTCCATCAAAAAATTTCCTACAGAGCCAAACCAAAGACATCACTGAATTATAATGCTTCACATTACACAGAGACATAAAATTGAATATAAAGTTCAACCTGTCCTTTAGAAAACTGGTTGGAAAAACATTGTATCAACATCTTTTAAATAAAATATAAACTTAAATTAAGAATTAAAGGCTACAGATAGGGAAAGGAATGATCCATATGCTCTTCTTTGAATTGTAGATTCATTTGGAGTATTATTTTATTCAGGGGTGTGAAATCTGCGACCTGTAGGTCACATGTGGCCTTCTAGGTCTTCAAATGCAGCCCTTTGACTGAATCCAAACTTCACAGAACAAATCCCCTTCTGTGAAGTTTAGATTCAGTCAAAGGCCTGCACTTGAGAACCTAGAGGGCCACATATGGCCTGGAGGCCTCAGGTTTCCCACACCTGTTCTATATGACTGGTTTGTGGAGGGGTGATCAATAATGGACCTGTCAGTGACAGAGTAGAAAGAATATTGAAGGCATTGTAACATAACAGAAAGGCCGTTGCTATGGGAATCATAGACTTTGGACCCAAATCCAGACTTCCTCACTTACTACTTTTATGTTTTCTTCTCTCTAGGCCTCCATTCTCTCATCTGTTAAGTATCAGATTAGTTGAACACTAAGGACTCTTCTACCTTTAACATTCTATGATTCTATGATATGATGGGGTACTTAACCTAAGAAAAAGCATAAAATAAAGAAGAGGCTCTAGAAATGATTCAGTTTGAATGTAAGGGAATGGAAGTCTGAGAAACAAGTCAAATGAAATAATAGTTGAGGTCAAGATCATCTTCACTTATTAAAATAGAAAAATTTTAAATTTCGGTGCTGCAGAAGCTGTAAAGCAGTTTATTTGGAAATATCTGCTTAAGCTCTGAGTTGTAAAAAAGCAAATGATCTGATGTTTTAAGCAGAGTTGGGGTGATGGGAATGGAAACAGCCTGTACCACGGGCAGGAAAAATTGTGATCAATTCAAACTATCCTTTCCACAGACCATTATCTCATAGCTAGGGCCCCATTTTCCAGTCAATGTTGCTTTTCCTACAATTCCTATCAATTGCTGTTTTGTCCTCTTGAACATTTCTATTGCTTATCACACTAAGACTATAAATCTAGAGACATCTCCACCCCAAGTGTTCAAATGGGACTATTCGTACCCAACCCGTGGTAGCACCTTCTGAGTTCATATTGGACTGATCAACCACAGTCAATCACACCATCCTTTGATCCAACACAGCGATGTCATTGATTATCTTCATGTATATAGGATGAACAACAGCTTACCTGTTGAAAACCAGCTTTCCCCTTACTCAAGTCCTGTCTTTACTCTTATTTCCAACAGAAATAAATAGAGTAGGACACATACTTTGTATTAAAGTTTGGATGAAAAAGGAAATTTGTAAGGTGAAATCCCTTTAAAACACTAATCATAGCTGCTCACTAATTAAGGTGATATTCAGTAATGACACAATGTTGTGAGTATAAGCATCTGCAATCCAAACAATTTTGTGATTGTGCAATGTTGCCTACAGAGTAGCTGTTGGCTTCTCAGACTAAATGCATACCTAGCCCAGGCTTCCCAATAAAACCATAGTGCCTGAAACCCCAAAGATATGTGAAGCAAGGCTCCAAGCATCCCAGACTCCATAAGCACTACTTTTGGTCTGCCTTCTTCCATTCTCTCTATGGTTAACCCTCTTGGTGCCTCTCACCAGGACGTTCATTAAACTATAGCCTTTTTCAGATGTTAATTGTCTATCTCATAATTGAATTCTCTGCTCTACTTACTGAATAGGGTCTCTGCCTCTCTGTTTAGATTCATATTTGAGCTCTTGCCATCCTGCTCCATGTCTCCTTGTGCTTACAAGTCTTTAGACTGTCATTCTCTGGTTACCGAGCACAAGTTCCCATTTCTCTTCTCACAATAGTCCAAGGCAGAATCCACCATAAAAGGCAGTTGTATTCCCTTCCCAGAAAACTCCACTTCTGTATAGGACCAAGCGAGATAATATAGACATATGAAATGGAACATAATTTTTATTCTACATCTAACTACATCCTAATTTGTGGTACATGATTGGCACTGTTAATTTTGTAATCCATTCATAAGTCATGTGTGGTCTGGTTTTAGAGCTTAAGAAGTAAGTGTGACTCATGCGTTAGAGGTTGCTTTCATTGTAGGATGTTAACAATTAGAGGGTGATAAAGCACTATTATGGATATCTTATTATCACCCTGGCTCTTCATGGATTCATAAACAATACATGGATTTCCAAACTATGTGACTTTGGTAGTCACTTTTGGTAGCCTCACTGTGGTTTGACTGAGAACTCAAAGAGCAGAGGTGGTTAGAGAAAGAATGCAGGGGGGGGGAGAAACCAGTTTGGTAAGTTTTTAGATTTTTGCAAAGTGAGGGCCCTTGGCAATAAAAGCCTAGCAAACTAATAAAAAATTTTCTAAAGATTTGTGGACTGGTGAAACATTGATCTATATACTACTTGTCTCTGAGTTTCTTTATTGGATTAAATAGCAACAACTTTCAAAAGGAAAATCATATTACTTTTGGCCATGTCAGAAAGGTATGCGGATCAACAATCACTTACTGAAAGGACCCCTAGGTCAGTGGGTAAGATTTGGGTGGAATTCTGCATTCTCCCCTGCTAATACTAAGGTTATGACTTCCTATGAACCTCATTCCTAAGGAGAATGCACAAATAGTACATCCTGCCTAAGAGCTGCCTATCTTGTCTACAGGGGAAGTGGCAGACAGGAAGCAGATACCTTATTTCCACCTGAAGCAAAGTCCAAAACCACTGGTGCTATATCTGACTTTGTAAGTGATTTCTTCAAGGTTATCTATAAATCTGCATAAGAAGCAATCAAAGACATAGGTATTGCATTAAATTCAACAGAATAATCACCAAGAATAAGATTTCTAATAAAAAGCTCTCTTCCTTCTATTGGTTCGAATTGTAGGTACCTCTTAACCATGCAATGGACAAGTGATACTATGAACCCATATAGTGATTTGGGTCAACTACCTTGCTGGAGAAACACAGGCAAACCTCACAAGCTATATCTGGATAAATGGAGTCAGCTGGTATTAATCTCACCAAATCTTATAAATGTGGAGGGGCAATTACCCTAGAAAGTACAGAGGCCTTATAGTTTGGTAAGAGAGGCCAGAAGAAAAGCTAGCTTTGAAGCTCAAAGGAATGGGAAATTGAGTTGGAAGTGACCAGGGAGAGGTACAGAGGTTGGGTGATCTACTGAGGCAGCATGGTGGCTCTGATGTGGCCTACTGTCTATCTAACCAGTGACAGATTGGTACTTATCTTTGGCTAGGTCACATGTAATTTACAGTCCCAGCATCTGAAATTCACCAATCCTGTACTTCAGAAATGTATTTTATTTTATATATTCTGAACCTGTGCTTTCAGTGATATATGAAATACCAAATGAGGAAACAATCTTTAACAAAGGAAATCATCAACTAATCTGCAATTTCTGGTGTTGGGAAGCTACATGAAGCCCAGAAAGGCTATGAGTCCCTCATTGTAACACAGAGCATCAGAAGTGGAACTTAAAACCAAGTCTTCCTGATTACAAGGTCTTCTACTCACATACCATGCTGTCAAAAAGAAAAAACAATTATTTCTCTTAATTGCAAATATTTATTTTTTGAAATTTTCAAACTCTTAAGGGCAAGAAAAGGAACACTCAAACATGGACTACTGGAGTGAAGAGGGAAGAGATATGCAATTTCCAAATGCCTGACAATGACCAGGCTTCCTAATCTTTCCCTTCTTGGACCTTGCCCCAACTAGTTGAAAGTGTTCTCTCCCGCATCATATTTTCCAAGAATAATTTATCTGGATCCCTCCATTCTCCTATTACTTCCTACCATGTGATTATTTTTTCTATGTATATGTTGAATCCTTAAGGAGAAGGCAAGCTTCTTGCGAGCAGTGACTTGTTTTTTATCATTCTGTTTGAAAATCAGTCCTGATGCTTTATATATATTAGGTGCTTAATAAATAATTGTCACTCAACCAGCAATTATTAAGCACCTACTATGTAATAGGTAGTGTGCTAAGTGAAGGAGATACAAAGAAAAATAAAAGACAGTCACTGTTCTCAAGGAAAACATGAAAACAATTATATATGTGTGTGTGTGTGCATACATATGTGTGTATTTCATATATATATATTATAATATGATATATATATATATATATATATATATATATATATAATTTGTTTGTCCTTCATTCTCAAAGAAGACTATGGCATCAAGAAGGTGATGCCATGACTTGCAAGTGAACTGGATTTAAGCCAGAGAGAACTATGTAAAGTCACCAGCCTCACTCTCTTTTCAGAGTTATCTGGGTCCAGTGTCAAGATATAGACTAGGACAACTGGAGATGGACCCAGATATGCAGGAGGATACCTTGGCCTTTTTAAGCTAAAGACTTTCCCAGGTCTCAGTTTGATTGAGGCAACACTATGTGTGTATGTGCATGTGTGTGTATACACACATACATATGTACACATATGCACATATACATAGTTATATGTATATACAAGTATAAAATTGGGGGTAGTCTCAGAGGGAAGACATTAATATTAAGGAAGATTAGGAAAGGCTTCTTTCCAGAAGGTGAATTTTATTTGAGACTTGAAGGAAGGTAGGAAGTAGAGATGAGGACAGAGAATGTGTTCTAGAATTAGGAAACAGCCAGCGAAAATGCCTAGAATCCAGAGACAACATCTCTAGACTCCTAAGTGTGGACTAGCAAGGAGATCAGTATCACTGCATTGAAGAGTAAATGAAAGGATGTAAGGTATAATAATTCTAGAAAGATAGGAAGGTATCAGGTCATGAAGGGCTTTAAAAGTCAGAGGATTTTCTATTTAGTCCTAGAAATAGTGAGAAGCCATTGAAGTCGATTGAATGGGGGATGATATGGTCCTAGTTACACTTTAGGAAGATCAATTTGACCCCTTTGGAAGAGAGTTGAGACAAGAGACCAACTAGCAGGCTAAAACAACAGTTTTTTTAATTGAATGACCAACAACTAAAAAGAGAAAGGGAGAAGAGGACAATTGTGTCCAAGCTTGAGGAATAGAACAAACAAAGAATAAGCAAAAACGAAAATCCATAGTCAAGGTCAAGGCTGGTATATGGTTGATGTTCTTTCTGTATGGGGTTGTCTTCACAAGGTCCTTCCATCATCAAATAACAGCTCAGTTGTTTTGTTTAGGACATGTGAATTAATAAGTCACAGGTCTTTTATGGTATGAACCAAAGTGCAGCCACAAGTGGGGATGTTGGAAAATTATACATAAAGCCTATTTTTAAAAATACCTTAATGAGGCAACAAAACACTATTATGAGACGTCTGGGAAATAGAAGTAGTATGGAAATGAACCAGGCTGTAGCTACATTGCAATCAAAGTTGGTAGATAATCTGTACAAAAGAAGAGTTTTAGACCAGAGCTATGTGGCCATAGAAAATTATATGTCTGCCCTTAAGCAAGTCAGTGGGAGCATGAATTGACAGAAGTTTAATGGAGAAGAAAATCAGGAGATGTATGATAAAGCAAGACTATAGGATTTAGAGGTAGCAGGGACCTTAGAGAACATTTGGTCCAATTCCCTCATTTTCTAGATGAGGAAACTGAGGCCCACAGAGATGAAGTAACACAAAATTTATTTCAGCAGTGTCAGAATCAGGGTTCAAACTCAGATCCTCTGATTTCAAATATATTGTTGTTTGCATTACACCATGCTGGCAGGAGTGATACTAGACTCAATTATAAGCAATTGCCAAACCAGGATGAGGTTTTCTTAAAACAAGGATCAAAAGAAATTGAGTGGGCAAAGTCAATGGGCAAAGTCAGTCAGAATATCAATCAGATCAGGTTGCTGCTCCAAAGAATGTTACCACAATGGCTCCCTTTTTAATCTTGGGCTGTTCAGGTTTTTCTCATGCAGTCTGCCTAAGAAAAATGACATAATTTTAGCTTTGGAAGGGACTTCAGTAGCCATCTGGTCCAACCTTGACCTTAAAAAGACTTCCCTCAGCAACCGTATTTCCCTTCCTTGGGGTACCATGCAGCAAGCCAGGCAGGATACAGACCCCATATTCCCTCCCATTAGGTTGTGTGGACCTAAGAAATGAACTTGGAATTTTGGCCTTTTTTCATTTGTTCTTTTAAGTTGTAGGTCCAGGAACTGTAGCTCTCAACTAGAAACCCAAGCCATGAAGACCTTAGAGAATGGTATTACAGGCCAGATGTTACAGTCAGTCCAGCAGGGAAGCCTTAAAAAACCAGGATCTCAGGATACTAGCCAAGGTGGAGATTTGGATTTGGAACCTGATGTGACTAATGCTATATATAAGGTAAGCTAAGCAGTGAACCTAATCTCCCTCCCCTTTCCAGAGACTGAGGTCACATATGTTTGTGGGTGGTAGGAATACCCTCCCAGGTTATGAGGAGGGAATTGTTTATATTTTTTCTTGGTCTGTTTTTAAAGTAAATATTTATTTGTAGAAGCTAATCTGACTATCAATGATTAAATGGAACTGGGGTACTTGGACTCAATACTGGAAGAAGGCAACTTGTCTGGTTTTGAGCCAATGACAGAGAATGGAATCCTCCCCAACCCTCTAAGGGTACCTTGGAATAAGAGTACCTGAGAACCTTGGGACAGGAGTAAAATGTAATACACCTGGTCTTTAGGTAGTGGAGGCTAGAACAGTCACCATTACACTATGGGAATAGGAAAATCAGCATTTCTAAGGGTTGCTCCTCACTTTCAACTATACTGATTCTGGTGGACACAATTTCAGATGCAGTTAGCTTGCTGACCTAAGTGGCCCAGTTGTAAACATTATTGGAGTCTAGAGGCAGCAACTGCAGTCACAAATAAAAGAATAGTTTTATAAGAGCACAGTATGGAAGGGACTGATGGCCTCTCTAGCTACCCTTGCACTACTGGGAATTACTATTAGGCATATCCTCTTTGATTTAAAAAAAAACACCAGGAGTGACTCAGTGACAGATGATCAGAGAGGCTCTTGTCTGTGAACTAGACTTGTTATGACAACCAAAGAGGAGATGTGATAAAATGAAGCATCCAGCTTTAATAGAGCAAAAGCCTGCCCGACCCATATCCTGGAACTAAGGTCTGTTTCTAAAACCAAAGGTGAGAATGAATCTACAAGCCAACAGACATGGATAATTCCTTATTATCATCTATTCATTTAGCAAAACATAAGGACCTATCATGTACAAAAAGCTATATTAGATATTAGAAATAGAGAAGTGATAAATGGCACAGTCTCTGCCTTCAGGAGCCTAAATTTACTGTTGAACTGAATATAGCACTGCACTTAAAGTCAGGAAGACCTGTGTTCAAATCCTGACTCACACAAGCTCTGTGATTGTGAACAAGAAGCAATTCTGACAGTATCTTTTTGAATGTCAGCTTCATCTGTAAAATGGGAAAATAATAGTATTTGTCCACATTATTGTGAAGATCAAATGAGATAATGTATGTAAAATGTTTTGTAAGTCTTAAGATACCATGTAAATATGAGCTATTATTATTACTGTGTGAGGTTTGATGTTCACACAGATAAGTATGTAAAAGATAGAATGAAATAGGAACATAGGAGAAGATCCTAAAAGATAGTCCTAAAAGAGGGCTTTGGAAGATTTAAGGAAGGAGAGGTTTTTCAAATGTAGGAATCAGGAAAGGGTTCGTGAAGGGGAAGCACCTGAATTGGGCCTTAAAGGAAGAAAAGAATTCAACAGATGGTGTTCAAAGCTGGGGGGGGGATGAATTCTAAGTTTGGAGGATGACCTGTATGAATATCCAGAGGCTAGAGATGGTAGAATAAGATTATTGGCAGCAGTCAAATTAGTCAAGACTAGAACATAGAGCATACAAAGGGGAATACTGTAAAAAAAGAGAGAGAGAGAGAGAGAGAAGGAAGACAAGGAGGAGAAAGGAGGAGGAGAAGAAAAAGAAGAAGAAGAAGACTAGAAAGGGATGTTATAAATGCATAGCCAAATCTGTGAACAAACTTTATAGCAGTAATTTAAAGCAGATAATTTAGACCAATATTTAAATAATTCAAGAAAAAAAGCATCCTTTCTTTTTCAATTATCATTATGTTTCAGGGGGAAAACACTGAGTTGGACTTAATTATATGGGTAATTACCAATAATTCTCTATATGAATTCGTTATTACATATCTGGTTGATGATAATGTTTGTCTGTGGCTCTTTTTGAAGCATGGAAATGAATAGAACTTCATACAAATATAATTAAATGGATAAATTGTGAAATATTTTTGCAATCACAGAAAATTTAGACTCTACTTAAGAAATTTAAATTACTTTGGAATTCCCTAAAAGGATGCCCTTTCTTGACCTTTATATTAATTCATAAAATGGAAAATTTAAGCAAACACATTTATCAGCAGGTGAGCAATTTATATTCTATTTACCCATCAATGTTCCTTAGTAAAATACTTTGATGTTATAAAATGTTTGGAAAATAGGACCGGAATACAGAATTTAAAATTTTAGTATTTTCTTTATCTTGAATTAATCTTTTCAATGTTCACAGATCAGTCAAAGAATTGATATAGATGAGGATTAGCATATTTAATCTATGATAGTAAAATTGTGCACTTCCAGAGCAAATTCTTACAATCATTGTTTTTCGTTTTTAAGTTTATAGTAGAAAGAAATAATAGATTGGATTTTTAAAATTATTCATTAGAAAAAATGCAATAATACAAACACAATGAATAACCTACTGGATGAAGATTTAGTTGGTGGGAGCTGTGGGTGGTTGTATCAGCAATGCCATATTCACAATGCCTATAGAGATTACAAATATGCTGATATAATTATCCATCACAAAATACATCAGGTTTGCCATTTGGGGAAATAAACTAGAAAATTTATTAAGATACCAAAAGACTGAGTCCCAAAACCAGAAAGTGAAAGCCATCAGAGTAGTTATGACATTGGCACAGGTAGATAAAGTAGAAAGCACCCACATTTTCAAGCCTTTAAAACAGAA